>NW_027467716.1:1667040-1817040 GCF_046742065.1 Oratosquilla oratoria
CGGGTTGGACACGTGATCGAAAGCTATTACCCACCAAAATGAGAGGTCAGAGCTCATATATGACCGATGTATGGTAATGCTGTGTTGGAGTAACGGCTCGCATCTCAGCGATACTGAAATAAGTTCAGCCCTGGGCTGCCGGGGTAACGGTTGCGAACGCTACAACTGCACCGTCGAGCCATGTGTTTGTTTGTATTTACCTAGTTGTATTTACCTAGTTGTATTTTACGGGAAGGGGAGCTATGCTCGTGGGGTCCCGTCTTCATATCTCATTTTATCTAAACTATTTTTAAATTCATGTATTGTTTTTGCACACACCACTTTCTCATCTAACTTGTTCCAACTGTCTATTACTCTGTGAGGAAAGCTGTTCTTTTTCAAATCTCTTCTATAGCTGTCTTTTTTTGTGTGTGTGTGCGTGCGTGTGTGTGTGTGTGTGTGTGTGTGTGTGTGTGTGTGTGTGTGTGTGTGTGTGTGTGTGTGTGTGTGTGTGTGTGTGTGTGCGTATGTGTGTATGTGTGTGTTTGTGTGGAGGGTATGAATACACTCTGACCTCATAAGCAGTGTGTTTACGCAGCAGAAGCAAGGTCAAGATGGCAAGGGCCAAAACAGGTCAACCTTAATATGTTGCTGCGTGCGAATTGCTCCTTAATCAATTAAGAAGGAGGAGGCAGAGGCAGAGGAGGCAGCAACAATTAATTCCACGAAGATAGATAAAGTCAGTCATCTCTAATTGATTAGGAACTATGAGTTGCCTCTGGTTAGGTCTATTTCTTCTTCTAGATATTCTTTCTTGGAGATATTTTATGTTGGTTCTCTTTGCTTTTTGTCCTTTCAGAATGCTTGGTCATGTTTGACCTCATTCTACTCTATATAATACTATATTACATCGTATCAGTATCATATTATATCATATATTATATTTTATTATATTATATCACATTATATTATATATTATATTATATTATATATTGAATTATATTATATTATATCATAATATATCATATTATATTATATTATATTATATCATATTATATCATATTATATTATACTATATTATATTATATTATATCATATTATATTATATTATATTATATTATATTATATCATACTAATATTATATTATTTTATATTATGTTATATTATATTATATTACATTACATTATATTATACCTTATACCATATTACCCAATACCATATCTTATTATATCATACATGATTTTATATTATTTTGCATTATATATTATATTATATATTATATTGTTATATCATGTGATATTATATGATATGATACTTCAATACATTATATTACATCTTATATCATATTATACAATACCATATTATATTATACCCCATTACATGTTTTTATATTATTTTGCATTATATAATATTATTCAATTGTATTGTTATATCACATTATGGAATGCTGTATATCATATTATACTATACAATTGTATTATGATATATTATATTACATAACATCACGTTATACTATAGATTATATATCATGATACTCTATGTTATATTAGGTAATATCATATCATTACATCATCTAACATTGCATATTATACATTATATATATTACATATTGCATTATATAATATATATTACATTACATTATGTCATCATGCAATAGGGAAGCCACGCGACCCTAGTTGTATCTCTTCTGGTGTCCGGTGATGAGGCAAGTTTATAGAAATAAATAAATAAATAAATAAATAAATAAACAAGTAGTTAAATAAAAATATGAAAATATAAAAATATGAATAAATAGATAAACAAATAAATAGATAAATAGATAAATAAATAAATAAATAGATAAATAAATAAACAAATTAATAATAAATAAATAAATATTATATAAATAAATAAATAAGTATATAAATAAATATATAGATAAATGAATAAATAGATAAATAGATAAATAAATAATGAATAAATGAATAATAAATAGATATATAATAAAATAGATAAATAAATACACAAATAAATAAATAGATAAGTAAATAAATAAACAAATAAGTAAGTAAATAAATAAAATAAGTAAAAAGACTCTATCCCATAACTTCAAGATTTAGGACAGTGGACCACCATCATTGCACCGTGGTCACTCTTAATTCTACACAGTGATTATCTTAATGAGGGTCTCGTGCATAGTTGTTGGTAAGGTGTAATGTAATGTATATTCTTCAAGCAAAACTTTAGTAGGATTTAATATGGGACGATGAATGAATGAATGAATGAATGAATGAATGAATGAATGTAGTGAATGAAGGAATTAAATTAATTCTAAAAGGTCGACCACACAGCATAAAGGTTTAATCGAGATAAAGACAAGCTAATTTAACCTTTGAATATCCAGACTTTATTCTGTAATCTGATGACGCTTGTATGAACGATTAGGGTTGATTCACACTATCGGTCCGGTCGCGCTCCACTCCCGCTCCGCTCTCGGTCCGGTCCAATATTGTCTCATTAATTTCAATGGAAGCATTCACACTGGCGCTCTCGCTCCAGTCTCGCTCCGGTTTCGCTCCGGTCACGGTTCCGTCATAATATATTTTTACTGGAGCGAGACCGGAGTGTGACTGGACCGTGAGCGCCAGTGTGAACTCAGTTGCCACGGTCCTGCTCCTCCTGCTCCACTCCAGTCGAGATTCAGCCTTAATATAAGCAAGTAGTGTTACCTTCTGTCCTACCAAACCATGGATAATCCAAAGGAAACACCACAATGGGATCATGAGAAAGTTAGAAAAATGATAAAAATACATTTTCTTTTTAATTGTCACTGATACAATGACAATCCGTACAGCGAGGATATTCATAAGCACCAACTGAATAAAATATAACCTACAAAACTTACTTTAATTTTGTGGATTTAGATGAAATGCTAATAGAATTAGTCAAAAGGTAAACCAGAGCTGTATGACCTGACTTCGCTGCACTACAGTGATAATGTTTGCATACTTATCATATTGCCAAGGTACTGAGAGAAAAAAATACATATTATTAACCGAAGAAAGAAATTCCATATGTATAATAACAACCTATTATCCACTGCGGAAATGCATCTCCTTAGCTCACTCAACAAATATTCCTACACAAGTTTGTTTGTCTACTTATATTTTATCATTTTGCCAAGGCATTGAACCAGCTGGGGAGCTGAAATAATCTTTCAGTGTTTCTCTCGCGCCAAAAGCCTCCTTTGTAGCATTTCCCCCTCTTCCTCTCATTGGACGTACTGTGTTTGATGGAGGCATGACAACAGTATCTGGTAATGCAACAGTATTTGGGTGTATCAGATTGTGAAGTATGCATGTTGTTGTAATGATTGCATTAGCGTTAGAAGTCATAGCTTTAAGTTTCCTGAAATATATTCTGAAGGTTTGCACTAGAATACCAAATGTGCACTCAACTATCCTCCTGGCTCTAGATAATCTATAATTAAAAATCCTCTTCTCTACTTTATGTTCAGTCTGTGAACCTGGGTAGGGCCTCATCAAATTTCTCTTCAGCGGGAAAGCCTCATCTCCCACTATAACGTATGGTGCAAACACATCAGTGCCAGGAAGTGCAGCATCTTCTTGTACATTTCAAGTCATCCTCAATTTTGGATAGTATTTTCTCAAATGTTCCTTTGTTCATTCTGAAATAGCTGTGGAATCTACTCTCATCATCAATAAGACGAGGATACAGAGTATGAAATTCTCCTATCTTGCAACATAGGATGAACCCACAATCTCTTTTTCTATTTTTTTTTTTTCTTCATCAAGTGCAATAGCGATTATTGCCAACTCGGCGTCAGAAAAGTCACACATCCTTCGTAACTGATGGTAAGACTTCTACTGGTGTCGAGGGAGGGGGGATGACGGGAACGAGAGCGGACCGATAGTGTGAATACCTCAGAACCGAGAGCGGAGCGCGACCGGACCGATAGTGTGAATCAACCCTGAATACCTCAGAACCGGAGCGGAGCGAGAGTGGAGCGCGACCGGACCGATAGTGTGAATCAACCCTTAAGGTCATTCCGTCGTCATTGACGTAGCTTGGACGGACCTCCACTGTCCCCCACTGAAGGATGTTCCCTCAATGAGGCTTGGTAAAGTTGTGTGATTCACCATGGTCTTGGACCACGTGTTGGACTCGTGATCTACTGCTATTTTCCTCCCGGAAGAGAGCTCAGAGCTCATATATGACCAATCTATGGGTAATGGTGTGACCTTACACGCACATACACCCAACTCCCCGCCCACGAAAGTTGGTGTAACAACCCACAGCGCAGCGATACTGAAATTATTTTAGCCCTGGGTGGGATTCGAACCCAGATCGCCGTAGTGGCAGGCGGGGAGTCTAACCACTGCGCCACGAGGTAAAAGGTGCATGTGAAGTGGTTTTTGGTATGTTTTGAACAGGCTGTGGTTTGTGAATGAAATCTGAAATCAATGTTATCAGATCGTACTGATTACGTTCTAGCGTATAATTACGACACTAAACTATCGTATCTCTAATGTATCGTAACTCTATCGTAACTCATTGTTAAGAGAGTTGGAATGCAATAAAAGTACTTATATACTTCACGGGGATCGAATCCGGATCGTCCACATTCAGAGGTATTGAAAGCTACCCATTGCACCATGCTGACCACTAAATTCACTTTGGTAAATAACCTTTAATACTTTAAAGAAGAATGATAAAATAAGGTGATGTCTTGAAGAAATAGAATTTTTCGTGAGGTAATTTTAGATTTTCCGTCAAAGTCCAACTAATATCGTTCTGGGAAGATTTGTCTCCCAACTGTCGAGTCTAAAGAAAGCTAATTACTTCCTTACTAACTTAGTACTTACATGTGTAATCTGGCTGCTTCTATTCCAGTATAACGCAAAAAAAAAAAAAAAAAAACTTTCTTATTTTATTTTTATTCATTTATTTATCTATTTATTTATTTATTTATTTATTTATTTATTTATCTATTTTGTATTTTAAATATCTAGTCTTCTATGAAGTGGTTACGTTAGGTTAAGTTGGTTAGGTTAGCTATGTTAGGTTAGGTTTAGGTTATATAGTAATAATAGTATGATCGCCTAGTGAATTTCATGTTAAATATCCATGTAAACTTTAAACCCACAACCGGAGAAATAATATCAGAAGTACAGGAAATCTGTATATTTCGACTACTATCTGTAGTCCTCTTCAGCAGAATGGTTACAAGAAGATAGAGTATAGGTATAAATGAGGTAGTGAGGAGTACAGACAAGGGGACTTTTCACTTCCTCTATCTTCTTGTGACTATTCTGCTGAAGAGGATTACAGATAGTAGTCGAAATATACAGATTTCCTGTACTTCTGATATTATTTCTCCGATAGTCGCATAGTGGGTTTAAAGTGTACATTTACAAATGTGTAATAACATTACACTTTTCCATTAAATATCCTTTATTTTATTTCATTTTATTTGATTCGGATTCAATCATATATACAGTAAAATACAATACATGTAAGACTCATATTATACATAGTAGGTACGCGCGAATCCACGCTCGGCGCCACTGTCGACCATGTACTGTTTACATCGCCATTTTTTGCGGCCCACTAGCTTTTGATTAGCTTGGTTTGAATGCTTGCTGCGTTCAGCGCATGCGCAAGATATTCAAATTACCTTGTTGTTTTACAAATGTATGCTTAATTCTTTAAATAAAAAGAAAAATCAGCGATTTAAACGGAAATTTGGTTATCAAACTTGGCAACATAGTTTTCCGAGTAAAAATATTAAGGTAAGGCATTATTAAATATTATTTTAATTTATATAATCATGTTTATCAACTTATTTTCTCCCGGAAATGAGAAGCTTAAGATCGTTGATCACTTGGTGTTTGAGCTTAGGGTCATCACATGTAGGCATATGGTCACGCGCGAAACCATGCGCGGCGCCGATATCGCCATCTTTTGCGCCCCGTCCGTTGGATTTTGATTTTTGTTTGGCTTAGTTTGAATACTTGGAGCGTTCAGCACATCCGCAGGGTATTATCTTGTTGTTAAACAAGTTTATGCCCAGTTCTTCAAAACCTTACTAATTCTTGCCGGTTTCAACGCAATTTTTTACATTAGCCTTGGCAAATTAGTTTTCCGAGTAAAAGTGTACAGGCAAGAAACTAAATCATACAATATTGAATGTAATAATGTTGTTTATTAGCCTCTATTCTACCGGATATGAGCAACTTTAAAATCGTTGGTAATAGTGCAGTTGTGCAATCTAATGATATTAGCCTGATTATCCTGCAAGTTTTTCACTAGTGTGCTAAGGTCATTATTTTGAGTTTCCGTGCTAACTACATTTGCCTATCAATTCTTCCCTATTTTCTAAATGTAAGAGTTTATATTTATTTCCACCTGCAGAATCCATTACCTTTAAGGACCTGAGTACCTTGGTGAATCTGCGAAAATAGTTTTACTATAAACTAATAAAAGGGCTTATAAATATTTTATTTTGTGTGTAAATTGTTTAGGTTATTTTGGTTTACTATAGTGGCTTTATGCAGGTTGTGATAAACTAGTACACTAATTTCAAATGAACTATAGTTTTTGTCCTGAACATTGTCGACATTTTTACAGCCGAAAGTGCTTAGTACGGCGGGAGCGTTCTTTGTTTGAACGTATTCTTTTCTTTTCTATCATAGTAAATACACTGCGCCCCCATAAGCTGGAAGCCCAGAATAAGAGAATGCGTTTTCCACAACTCACTAGAATTATCAGGTAAAGTAATTATGAATGTAGATGTTGTCGTTTGTTAAGTAATGATAAAAAACCCAATCAATCAAATTTTTATCTTAGGTGGCCGTTTACATCATTATCATATCGACTTCTATGGCGAGAGCGATGTGCCTTTTCATATTCGTTATTTTCGTATGTGAAATATAAGGAGAATGTTTGGATATTCACTTAATGAATAAATGAATATTTTCTGGTTTTGTTGTATCAATGTATACAAGAAAGTACTCTCAAATCGTGTGTACCATGAATACAAAGCGAATCCAAATATCGAATAATAACGCCTAGAAATGTAGTGAGAAATTAATTCAAATTAATTGGGTTGTTCTAGGTACTCATGAGCGAAGGATTTCCCGGAATAGAATTAAATATTTTGGAGAAACCTAGTGTAAATATTCAAAGTAATGCAACTACTACGCAAGTTAATAGTTCGGGGAAAACTAGAATAATTATAATGATGAATCTATTGGATATCCCCACCTTCCCTTCCTCCTACCCCTTCTCCCCGTCTTCGGCATACATGAACTCGTACACGATACGAGCATAGCTCCCCTTTCCGTAAGATACAACCAGGTAAATGCATACGGATACATACATACATGCACGCATTCACACACGTGAGCACAGACGTGCACTCGTGCACGCGCATGAAGACGTACACATACACCCGCATGGGTTTGGACAAATACACGTTTGCACGCATACACCTTAAGTGACCTTTGGACACAGGGAAGCATATACGCGCGCGTGCGCACACACACATATCCTCGTGGCGCAGTGGTTAGTTCTCGCCTACCAATACGGAGGTCCGGTTTCGAATCTCACCCAGGGCTGAAATAATTTCAGTATCGCTTCGCTGTGGGCTGTTACTCCAACTCTTGTGGGCGGGGAGTTGGGTGTGTGTGTGTGCGTGTAAGGTCACAGTATTACCCATAGATCGGTCGTACGAGCTCTGAGCTCTCATCTGGGAGGTTAACTGTTGATCACAAGTCCAACACGTGATCCAAGACTGTGGTAAATGGTGAATCACACACACACACACACACACACACACACATGCAGTGGATAGAATTCCTGGCTGCCACTACGGTGGTCTGGGTTCGAATCTCGCCAGGCTGAAATAATTTCAGTATTGCTGTGCTGCGAGTCGTTACTCCAACTCGTGAGTGGGGAGTTGGGGTGTGTGTGCATGTAAGGTCATAGTGTTACTCATAGGTTGGTAATATATGAGCTCTGAGCTCTCTTCTGGGAGGGAAATGGCTGTCAATCACAAGTCCAACATGTGATCCAAGACCATGGTGAATCACACATGCACACATATACATGCATGTACCTATACTAGGCACACACACACAAAATAACATGAACGCTGATGCATTATGGGAATATATATATATATATATATATATACACACACATTAATTACATTCGTAAATATCAAAACCAAAAAATTTACTACTACTGGACAACATTGTGCAGCAAATTTTCCTACCAAGTTGAGGGAATGGGCAAACCATGGAATATATTGACAAATGTACCCCTTTCCTTAGTGATGGCCTGTAGTCCATTGTATTTACCACTCATGTTACTTGCATTGTCATAACTCTGGCATCTACCATCTTCAGAGCCCTTACATGCCTAAGTGCCACCCCAGAGGCAAAGTTCTCAGTGATGTCCCCCCCCCTTCCCATCTCCACTATTCCTGACTGCCTATTAAAGCTATTGGCTTGTGAAATAATTAAACAGATTTTAAAATTGTTATTTAATGTCCCTGTTGCAGAAAAGACCAGGAAAAATATTTCATTCAGTTGATTCTCATACAAAATTTGTATATTATGGTAAAATATTCAGGGCTCCTCAGACTTTTTTTTATTGTATTTATTTTGTCAGCCTTATGGGCGGCATGTCCAGACTAGAATTGGCGCCCCCAGGCATATGCCCGCCCCCAGCCCCCCCATGTGAGGGCCCTGACCATCTTCGATGTTGATTTCCCTTTCTGTAAAGAAATCTAGTAAACTGTCAGTAAGATTTGCAGAACTAGGTCCTTCCATCTTGAAAAAAAAAATTATAGGTATTTCTACTGATCCAGAAGGCAACATATATTGCACAATTGAAGTAAGTTGGTCAATGTGTGCTAAATCTGGTGTTGAATCCAGTGAAACTGAATAATACTTGCACTTTTTAATTTCATAGATTATTTGGTCAAGTATCTTGGTCCCGATCAGACTAATAAACTCTGCACACACATCTTTGAACAGATATGAAGTATGGACTTTTCCTTTGTTCCCATGAGCATTTGTGCTCAGATAGAAATGGGTCAAACTTGGCCAGCAGTTATAGCAGTCCAAGGAAAGGGAGACCTTGTTCTGATGAAAACTTTAAAACTTCTACAACACAATCAACCGCTTTTCACCAGTACTGATGTTCATATTCCATCTGTTTGACAAGTACAGCATCAACACTATCACCCTTCTTCTTCTTCTGAGCTAACAAGGCAGCAATAGCTTTCTTGTGCACAGTACTTTCTTTGTGTCAAACCAGTCCAGTGTTAGCATTCTTGCAATTATCAAAATCTTCCTCGGCAAGCTTAGAAGGGAACTCTGGGCTCATAACTTTGCATGGAAAGCAAAATAGGTGGCCTTGGCTTGTTGAGTAACAGAGCCAACATCTTTCTTTTATACATTTTATAAGTTTGTGACAGAGAGGGGGGGTCGCCGAATTTATGAAGTGGCCTTGCTGTGGATGTGCTGTGTCTTGCGACTGCTTCTGACCCAGAGTAGTGGACAGGATGCAGGGATGACCCGTCATCCAGGAGGTGCCAAGATAAGAGGGAGGGAGAGAGGTGGAGGGGAGTGGAATATGTAGGAAATGGAATGGGTGGAAGTGTTTTCTATGACTTTTTCTTTTTGGCTAACCCCCCCGCGTAAGGGAGAAAAAGCCTTTGGTATATTTAAGATTGTGAACCCTGTTAAAGTAACTTTTCTTATAAAATCTTGTTTTATTTTCACTTTTGTATTATCTTCTGGAGGAAATAAACTCAAAGTATTTATTTTGACAGTCCTAGTTTCCTTTAGCATTCCAGTATTCTTTCAGAACCTCATCAAATTTTGGTGGCCACTTTCCTAGAGAAGTGGAAAAAAAATGTTTTTGTCCTCCACATCTTTTGACACTGGTGTTAAATCTATTGTTTCTATATTTTGGTATTCTTCTCTACTGTGTACCACTGTTTTGGCTTCTTCCAAATGGTCAGGCTTGAAACTGTTATCCTCATCATACTTGGGTGGTTTCTTGACCTCATCTTAAGTTCAACAACACTTTCATCAACTGATGTTAAAGGGTGGTGTCCACCTTCAGGTTCAGATGTGTCAGTGTCACTAGGTTTTATCTTAAAGAAAGTAGTTAACTTTGGACACGGCCACTATCTCCTTCAGTCTGTCCTCCTTAGTTGTTGTTGTTGTTGTTTTGTATATATATATATATGTATATATATATACATACACATATATATATACATATATATATATATACATATAATATATATAAATACATATAATATATATAGATACATATATATATAATATATATAGATACATACATATATATAATATATATAGATACATATATATATATATATATATATATATATATATATATATATATATAACACGTCCAGACAGTAACTGTACCCAAAATCTTGTTAACAATTCACCATTAATTTTTCTGGAAAAAAAAAAATTGCCAGAATAAAAAAAAAATAAAATAAAAAAAAAGGCATAAAAAATTAAATGACAGCCAAACAATAATTTAAGATATATGATAAGCCAGTTATTACATATTGCATAGCTTGCCAGTTATACAATATGCAATAACCAATATAAATACAACCTAACATGACCTAACAAAACTTGGCTTAGTATTTAAGTAATTATAAAGTATTTATCAAGTTATTAAGTATTTAGGTGATTCTTAGATGACACCACCTGAAACCACTTTTCTCACCTTTCTCGATGCTGGCTATACATTAAAGAAGACTAAAGAAGAACTTTTCTAGGAATATGATATTATATCATGGCTTAAAAGCATTAATGGCTTTCTTTACAGAAATACAACCTAACATAACATAACCAAACTTGAATATTTAAGTAATTATTAGATAACACTCAGAATCTCACTTTTCCCATTTTTCCCGATTGTGCCTGTTATGGCGGGGTAATTCCCAAACAAGGCAGTTTGTTTCTTAGCTTTTAATCCTGACCATGTTTACATGGGCCCCGGCATGTCTCAAAATCATTAGTACAAGTATATCTATGCCAGGTGTCAGTGGGCAGTAACAAAATATAAACAGTCAAGTATTATGAAAGAGAATCAGAACAAATATAGCTTAGGATCAAACTCTAAGTAGTAAATGAGGGATTTATACACTTATACAAAAACAATGATAGAGGTAAATGTATATACAAGAAACATACTGAAACACAAACATGAATCCTTACATCCTTTTTTTTTTATGACAACCAATTAGGGTGCCACAACCATACAGCACTACAAATCAAGGCGATCTGGAGGGTTTATAAGTCTGCCAGATTTGGTTCTATTCTCACGTTCCCTGATAGGAGATTTAACCGGAGAATTGTTAATGTGAACCTTGTCTTTATCCGGGTCATCAGGAAAATTAACATCAGTGTTAGGAATATCACATGAAGGTTTGTTATGAGCATCAGAAGGGCAAGACTCATCAACAGAACTATTATCCATTACTACAGGAGTTATAGGCTTTTTAACCTCTTCCATACGGTGCCGCCTACGTAGGCGGCATGAGGAGCAAGTGGATACGCGAGGCTGCCATATCGGCGTCTTGATTATAATTATTGTATTTGTCCCTGCGTAACTGACATACTCTGTAAACTGGCTTCATCATATTTTCTATGGTCATCAAAATTCATGGGTGAAAGAGAGAACGATCGATATAAGCGGTGACTATTTTTTATGATGTGAGTATTATGACGCAACATCGTACGTCTGGCAGCTAATGCTGCCCGCGAGATTTTGGCCTGAAGTGAAGTGGTTAACACTCTGAGCCACAGTGGTTACATATCTTGGCATAATCTGATCAGCATGCCTTCTCCAAAATACATTTCCATGATCCGTTAATTGAATCTTATAATTACGTACACCTAACTCTTCAATTTCTTTTCCTGGCAACCATTTCTCTCCCTTTCCATAATTTCTTACAAACACAGCATCCTCTAACTTATATTTGGATACACCTACAACCTCTTCCTCAATCTTACTTCTCTTCTTTTCCTTTTGAAGGGAGTGCAAAGGTCCCTTAAAAGTTCTACCCATTAACATCTCTGAGGGTGTTTTGCCTGTGGAAGCACTAACAGTTCTTCTCTGATTATATAAAAATCTACATATTCTAAGATGAATATCCCCACTTTCAAATTTACGCAATCCACTTTTAAAGGTTCTCACTGCACATTCTGCTAACCCATTTGAGGAAGGATTGTATGGTGCTGGCATCACATGTTTAACACCATTCTTAGACAAAAATTCCTCCATTTCTGCCGAACAAAAATTTGCAGCATTATCTGACACTATTTGGTCAGGTAAGCCAAAATTTGCAGATGTTCTTTGCAACAACTTAATAGTAGCTTTTGAAGAAATGGTTTCAGTAACATGCACATCCATGAATTTGGAAAAAGAATCAACAATTACTAAAAAATATTGTCCATCTATAGGTCCTGCATAGTCAATGTGTAATCTTGACCATGGTATATCTGAATCTGGCCAAGCAAGAGACTGAGATTGGGGCTGCTGGTGATTAGAAATAGAACAAATAGAACAACTTTTGGTAACTTCCAACAGATCTTGATCCAGCTTAGGCCACCATACTCATTTTCTTGCTTCAGCTTTCATCGCATTTACTCCATTATGACCTAAATGCAAATGATCCAACACCACTCCTTAATTCCGACGGAATTACCACTCTATTTCTGAACAACACAATTTCATCATGAAAGCTAAGATCATTTTTGATCTTGGAGTACTCTGAAACATTAGGTTTATTTTGCCAAATTTAAGGTTATTTACAACATTTTTAAGAACTGGGTCCTTTCTGGTATACAGTTTGACTTTGTCCAAAACAATATCACTATATGCCATTACCTTGATTAAATTGACATATTCAACAGGTACACTAGATTCATTGTCTGAATCTACTATGGGTAATCTACTTTAAGCATTCGCAACATGATTTTCTCTGCCTGCTCTGAACACCAGATCAAAGTTAAACTGTGATAACAATATAGCCCAACGCTGCAATCTGGCATTGGCATGAATTGGAATTTGTTTCTGTTTACCAAATAAACCTAACAATGGTTTGTGATCAGTTTTTACAACAAATTCTCTTCCTAGTAAGAAATATTTCAACTTAACTACTCCATAAACCACCGCAAGAGCCTCTCGATCCAGCTGAGAGTAATTCTTTTCAGCGGAAGATAACTTCTTACTAGCAAAATACACAGTCTGTTCTTCCTTATTCACAACTTGTTTTAAAACACATCCAACTCCAACTGGGGATGCATCAACCTCTAAGATAAGGGGAGAACAGCCATCAAAATTTGACAAAACCCTTGAGTTACACAATTCTTTCTTAATAATCAAAAAAGATTTTTCTTTTACCTTAGTCCACTTAAAAGTTGCATTTTTCTGTAGATCATACAAAGGAGCAAGATTGTAGCAAATTGTGGAACAAACCTACAATAATAAGTTACTAAGCCAACAAATGACTTTACTTCTGCCACCAAGGTAGGAGCTGGGGCTTGGGCAATTGCTCTTATTTTACATTCAGAAGGTTTTATACCCTTCCCACTCACATCATATCCTAGATATTCAATTGAATCAGCTTTAAGTACATATTTACTTTTATTAACCTTGACATTG
The DNA here is from genome assembly GCF_046742065.1 of Oratosquilla oratoria. NCBI lineage: Eukaryota > Metazoa > Arthropoda > Malacostraca > Stomatopoda > Squillidae > Oratosquilla > Oratosquilla oratoria. The sequence goes on from NW_027467716.1 coordinate 1,680,751, forward strand.
TTCTCTTGAAGTATGCTTAGTACTTTTAAAAGTCTTTCATCATGTTCCTGTTCAGTGGAACCAGTTACAAGAATGTCATCCAAAAATACTGCTACCCCTGGAATTTTACACTGAACCATGAAGCGCTGAAAAATAGCAGGAGAGGAAGCAAGCCCAAAAGGTAATCTGTTGTATTTAGATAGACCTTTTGGAGTGTTAATCACTAAGTACCTCTGAGCCTCTTCATCTACTGCCATTTGCAGGTAAGCATTTTTTAAGTCCAGCTTGGAAAAGAGTTGTCCCTTTCCAACTACAGACAAAAGTTCATCCACCTTTGATAATGGATACTGATCTACTAGCAAAAACTGATTGAGGTATTTAAGTCTGCACATATGCGTACAGATTTCTGGTCTTGTTTTAAAACTGGTACTATCGGGGCTGTCCATTCACTGAATTCTACAGGGGAAATGATACCCTCCTTAAGTAGGTTGTCCAACTCGTCTTCCACTAACTTCCGAAAATGGAATGATACTGTACGAGTTTTGTAACACTTAGGTACAGCTTCAGGTTTAAGATGTATTGATGCCTTAACACTAGTTATGGGTTTTGTTGAATCAACTGTGTACTCATCTAATAAGGTACTAACATTCACAATATTATTTACTCTAGACACTCCAGAGGCATCAGGAATACCTGTAAGAGAAATTCCTACTTTTTGCTGTAAATCGTTACCACATAAATTTGTATTACCAGAAGCTACAACACAAATGTATGTTCCAAGACATAATTATTATATGATACTGTAACATCCACTTTTCCTAAAACATCAATGGCTGTGTGACCATAAGCACGCAACCTTTTATTACCAGGTGACATGGATAGTTTTAATGAATGTACCCAATTTTGTGATTATGTGGAAACACAAGCACCTGTATCAATCTCAAATGGTATTAAATTGTCATTAATCTTGAAGTTGACTAACTCAGATTTAACAGAAAAGATATCTGATTTAACACCAAACAAATTGTTATCTGCACTGTCTGAATCTGAAGAATCTTCCAGTCTGTTTGCAGCTGCATTTCCTTTTCCCTTACTTTTCTTTTCAAACTTTGAATCTTTTAATCTACAGACTGCTTTCAAATGTCCCTTTTTACCACACATGTTGCAATGTCTATCTTGAAACCTGCATTTTTCACTTGCATGGGGAAAACCAGTGTTTGCATGTGAGCTTAGACTTACTATTACCTGATTGATAATAACTAGAGGTCTTAGGGTCATGTCTACTTCCTTTTTTCTTATGTAATTTTTTACTCTGATACCGCTCTTATACTGTTATTTTCACCCACAAATGCCTGTTCCATATTTAATATTCTATCAAAAGTTTTCTGGGAAGTCAAAGTTTGTAATTTGAAATTTTCTGCCACTAGATTGGGAAAATAAATTTCATTGTCCACTGCCATAAATAATTGATCTCGTTCATGGTTGTCAAACTGGTCAGCGAAATTACAATCTTTGGCCAGAGCCTTTAAATCTGCATATAGATTATTTAAACTTTCACCTGGCCGTTTTTTTCCTTTGTTGAAATGCCACAAGACTTCTATGGTAGGATGGAGTGACTATATAGCACTGCTTTAACGCTTTCACTAACTCATTAAATGATTTTGTATGAGGGAGATCAGGAGCACAGATCATTCCCAACTCTGCGTACACAACACTTTTGACAGACACTAATAATAAGTTTTTCTTCTTCACTAAATCTTCTTCACTGTTGCCAGTTATTCCTGTATATTGGAAGTGAGCTTCCAAAAGACTCAGCCATAGGTCTAGTGAAATCCTATCTGGCTCAAATCTGTCAATCTGTCTGTCCTTAGACATTTTTGTGCAAACACTAAGAATTACTGCCGATGCAAAAGCCGGTGCCTAATCTGAGGCTAATAAATGCATTGTAGACATACTTAGTCGTGTAATCTCAATGTCCACTTTACCATAGCACTCATAATCTAATCTCGCCCTTGTTGCCACTGTTATGGCGGGGTAATTCCCAAACAAGGCAGTTTGTTTCTTAGCTTTTAATCCTGACCATGTTTACATGGGCCCGGCATGTCTCTAAATCATAAGTACAGGGATATCTATGCCAGGCGTCAGTGGGCAGTAACAAAATATAAACAGTCAAGTATTATGAAAGAGAAACAGAACAAATATAACTTAGGATCAAACTCTAAGTAGTAAATGAGGGATTTATACACTTATACAAAAAAATGATAGAGGTAAATGTATATACTAGAAACATACTGAAACAAACATGAATCCTTACAGTGCCTATACGGTAGAGAAGAAATTTCCCAGAAATTCTATATTGTATTATTGAGGACATTATTTATTTATTTTCATTATTTATTTCATTCTGGGTAGATATAAATGAGTGCATAGAGGGATTAGGGAGAAATGTCAATGTAGTTGTATTGGGAGACCTAAATGCTAGGGTAGGAAATGAACCAATTGACGGAGTGATTGGAAAGTATGGAGTGCGAGGCAAAAATCGTAGTGGAGAGTTAATGGTGGAGATGTGTCTTGAAAGAGTTGATGACAGCAAATACAGTGTTTAAGAAGAAAGTCAAGTATAAATACACATGGGAGAGGGTGGTGGATGGAAGGGTGGCAGATAGAGCGTTAATGGACTATATAGTGGTGACTAGGAGTATTTTTAGGAAAAGTTAAGGATGTACATGTTCAAAGGGGAGAGAGTGGGGGAATATCAGATCATTTCCTGGTGGAAGGTAAATTGAGAGTGGAGAAAGAGGAAAAGGGCAGAAGGTAGGGAGGTACTTAGCATAAAATGCTTAAATGAAGAAAAAAAAAGGAGAATGAGTATAAGAAGTTGAGAGAGGAGTGGGAGAGAGTAATGGATAGAGTAGAACTAGGAGTGGAGGAGGAATGGGGATGGTTCAAGGAGGGAGTCATAAGGTGTGCAAAGATGGTGTGTGGAACAAGGAGGGTGGGAGGAAATAGAAAGAAGGGTAGTGAGTGGTGAGATGAGGAAGCAAAGAAGGGTGTAGAAGAGAAGAAGCAGGCATTCATAGATTGGCTACAAATTAGAATGAGGGAATTGTATGAGAGGTACAAAGTAAAGAGAAGGGAAGTTAAGCATAAGATAAAGGAAGCAAAGAAGAGAGCAGATGTGAAATGGGGAAAGAGTATGACAGAAAATTTTGAAAGTAATAAAAAGATGTTTTGGCCAGGAAGTTAAAAGAGGAAGAGGAGGCTAATCAAGTAAAGAAGAAAAGGTAAAAGGTGCAGATGGAGATGTGATAATGGAAGAGAAGGCAGTGAGAGGAAGGTGGGCAGAGTATTTTAGGGACTTGCTAAATGTGAAGGAGGATAGGGAGGGAAAGGTAGTTGCAGTGGGAAGCGCTAAGAAAATGAGAGTGATGAGTGAGGAAAATGGAGGAGAAATAGGGAAGGATGAAGTGAAAGTAGCTGTTAAGATGATGAGAGCAGGTAAGGCACCTGGTCTGGATGGATGCCATGCAGAATGTCTGAAGAAAGGAGGTACAGTTATGGTGGACTGGTTGGTGAGGTTATTTAATGTTTGTTTAAGAGAGGGTAGAGTGCCAGAAGACTGGAGGAGTGCCTGTATAGTTCCACTTTACAAAGGAAAAGGGGACAAGTGTGAGTGTAGTAGTTACAGAGGGATCAGCTTGTTGAGTATAGTTGGGAAGGCTTATGGGAGGGTCTTGATTGAGAGGATTAGGAGAGGAACAGAGGGAGTAATTGGTGAGGAACAGTGTGGTTTTAGGATAGGTAGGGGATGTGTAGATCAGATTTTTGTGGTAAGACAGATATGTGAAAAAGCTATAGGAAAAGGTAAGGATGTTTTTTGGGCTTTTATGGATCTAGAAAAGGCTTATGACAGGGTAGACAGGAAGGCACTGTGGGAGGTACTGCAGATATATGGGATAGGAGGAAAGCTGTTAAGAGCAGCAAGAGTTTTTATGAGAGTAGTAGAGCTTGCGTTAGGATTAGAAATAGAGAGAGTGAATGGTTTGAGGTAAAGGTGGGACTTTGTCAGGGGTGTGTTATGTCACCCTGGCTGTTCAATCTTTACATGGATGGGGTGGTGCGAGAGGTGAATGCAAGGGTAGTGGGTCAGGGGTTGGAGATGATTAAAGAAAATGGAGAAAAGTGGGAGGTAAGCCAGCTGTTGTTTGCTGATGACACTGCGCTTGTAGCAGGATCGGAGGAGGGATTGAGGAAGTTAGTGACAGAGTTTGAGAAGGTGTGTGAAAGAAGGAAGCTGAAGATAAATGTGGGCAAAAGTAAGGTGATGAGATGTACAAGGGGAGAGAGTGACAGTAGGCTGGAAGTGAGCATTAACCACTTCCATACGGTGATGCCTACGTAGGTGGCATGAGGAGCAAGTGGGTACTCGATGATGCCGACGTCGCCATCTTGATCATATTTATTGTAGTTGTACCTACGTAATTTCCATTCTCTCTAAACTGGCTTCATCAATTTTCTATGGTTATCAAAATACACGGGTGAAAGAGAACGAACGATTGAGCACTGACTTTATTTTTTATAATGCGATTATTATGACGCAACATCGCACGTTGGGCAGCTAATGCTGCCAGACGTGCTATGTGCCCCGGAGTGAAGAGGTTAAGAGTGAGAAACTGGAGGAAGTGGATAGTTTCAGATATTGGGTGCAAATGTGACAGGGAAGGGAGGAGTGGGGGTCGAGGTAGAATGTAGATTGAAAGAAGTGAGTAGATGCCTTGGTGGATTAAAAAGTGTAATAAGAAATAAACATCTGGGAATGGATGCTAAGAGGAGGTTATATGAAGGAGTGATTGTGCCAACAGCAATGTACGGGCCAGAAACATGGAACATGAAAGAGGAAGAGAGAAAGAGTTTGAATGTGTTTGAGATGAAATGTCTGAGAAGTATGATAGGGGTTACTAGGCTAGATAGAGTGAGAAATGAGGAGGTGAGGAGGAGAACAGGGGTGGAAAGGGAGTTGGGAGATAGGGTTGATGAAAGAGTATTAGGATGGTTTGGACACATGGAAAGAATGAGTGAAGAAAGATTAGTAAAAGAAGTGTGGAAGGCAGAGGTAGAAGGAGTGAATATGAGGAGGCGTCCTAGGATGAGATGGATGGATGGGGTGAAAGGGGCTTTACAAAAGAGAGGAATGTCTGTAGAGGAAGGATGAGAGAGAACAGAAGATAGGGGTGAATGGAGAAGGTTTGTATATAGATGAGACTGTGATGCATGAGGGGAGTGGGTGGGGGATGGGGGGTGAGGAAGTATGTATGAGAAAAAATTTGACGCAGCCCGAAGGGATTTCTCCCTGTCTTCTCCTTTTCTGCATGAGGGGATGGAGAGGGGGGGTTGCTGAATTTATGAAGCAGCCTTGCTGTGGATGTGCTGTGTCTTGCGACACTGCTTCTGACCCAGGGCAGTGGACAGGATCCAGGGATGACCTGTCTTTGTATCTTTCAGCATCAAGTTTTTTTCTTAAAGTCTTGAATAGTATTTGCCAGGTAGGTGCCCAGATAGGAGGGAGGAGGGTGGATGGGAGTGGAATATATGGGAAATGAAATGGGTGGGAGTGATGTCTATGCCTTTTTCTTTTTGGCTACCCCCTGTATAAGGGGGAAAAAGCCTTTGGTATATGTTTGTATGTATTATTTATTTATTTTATTTTTTATTTTTTTCCTTGGCCATAAAAAAGCTGGATATTATCAGTCATGTCAAACTCAAAGTCCACCATGGGCCATATTAAAGTTGTTGTTAGTGCTGCACTTGCTCCAATTAAAATTATTTAATACATCATTAAATGCAATTTATTAGACAAAATTATTGACAAAATATGCAATTTATAGACAAGAAACCAAGAATCACAAGGTTGTGAGATCAAATGGCACACTCGAGTAACACAACAATGCACAATAAAACACACACAACTGGCCGAGAATGTTTTCATGTTATAATCAAATACCAGTGAGTTTGAAGGATTCCTGTATCAAGGGCGCAGCACTAACAGATCATTATTGGTCGAATTCGAATGATTGTTGTCTTCATGTTTGTACGTCTGTGTGCAAATGTGCATGCTATTTTTCATATGTTCCTATGAGTAGTTTTTCCAGAGCGCTTCTACATTTGGATGCCATAATTGATGCGACTCTCTGCATGTGCATAGGCATATAACTTTTTAAATTTACAAAATCAATTGATAAATCTACTGTTAGTCTGTTAATGCTCTTATTATCAGACTTGTTATACAATGCTCTAATGAAGTGTTCTATATTTTTATTTAATAAAAAAACTCGGGAAAATTAGTAATTTTTTTCTTGGGCTTTTGTACGTACATAAGGGCAAAAACTTAATTATATTTTTTACACCACAGGGCCCCCTGAAGCACGAGGCCTGTAGCATGTGCTTTATGTGCTACTAGGTTAAACCAGCACTGTATACAGCTATTACTATGGGTGTGTGTAGAAAAATGGAAGAGAATGGGGCTTACCAGTCACCAAGGAACAGTGTACAGGTCCAGGATGAGTTCAAAGCACCCCTTCCAAGGGCTTCAAAGGATATGGAGGGTCAATAAGTATGGAAAATGGTAAGCAGCGCTAAGATGGGTGAGTAGACTATAGAAATATTAAGTTATATGGCAATATTTTTGCATTTTTACTATGAATTGCTCATGTAATTTGAGAGGTTGCTGCTTTTTCCCAAGGGGGGCTCCTGGAAATTACTGACCACCCCTAGGAGGAATGCACTCCCCAGGTTAAGAACCACTGAATTAGATACTTTGTGAAGGCACATTGATGTAATTGCACAAATAACAAAATTGAATTAGTGTAATGTAATGGTGTAAAAATTGTGTTGGGTAAGGTTATGATCGTGTGGAAATAGGCAGAAAAGGTTGTCATGGCTTGGCTTTGCAAAGATTTGAAAAGGTTGTCCACATCAATCGCAGGCACACTCATGGCAAACCAGACCAATGTGGAAAAGGCAGGTTCCGCGAACAGTGTCTGCAGGAGAATTAGTGTAAGGTGTGGTGGTGGAGGCGGCACGAACATCCTCCTAGTTGTATTACATGGAAAGGGAGCTATACTAATGTTGACCCGTCTTTGAATCTTTCAGCATCAAGTTTTTTTCTTAGTCTTGAATAGTATTTGCACTCACTGTTTCTTTAAGTTATTCCAGATATAGCACTCTGTCTGGGAAGTTTTTCTCTTTTTTTTTTTCAGATCTCTTCCAGTTATCCTTTTTGAGTTTCTTTTCATGACCTCTTGTTTTTCCATTGTCATTTTTTAGTAAATCATTCCTATCAAGGATTTCCATTCCTTTCATGATTCTATAGATAGTAGATCACCTCTTTCTCTTCTCTGCTCCAGTGTAGGTAGTTCCAATTTGGATAATCTTTGTTCATATGTTAATTTGGAAAGAGCTGGTGTCAACATTGTCATTTTACAAAGGATTACAAAGGTGGAGCATGCCGACAGGAGACCTTTTGGTCCATAACTAGGTTGGATGCAAAAGAATATATACATACATTTACCAAAGGGTTTTTCCCCTTACATGGGAGGTAGTCAAAAAGAAAAAGGCATAAAAACCACTCCCACCCATTCCATTCCCTACATATTCCACTCCCCTCCACCCTCCTCACTCCCTCTTATCTTGGCACCTCCTGGATGACGGGTCATCCCTGCATCCTGTCCTCTGCCGTGGGTCAGAAGCAGTGTCACAAGACACAGCACATCCACAGCAAGGCTGCTTCATAAATTTGGCGACCCCCCCCCTCTGTCCCCTCATGCAGAAAAGGAGAAGACGGGGAGAAAACCCTTCGGGCTGAATCAAATTTTTTCTCATACATACTTCCTCACCCCCCATCCCCCACCCACTCCCCTCATACATCACAGCATCATCCATACACAACCCCTCTCCATTTACCCCTATCATCTGTCCTCTCCCATCCTTCCTCCACAGACGTTCCTCTCTTTTGTAATGCCCCTTTCACCTCATCCATCCATCTCATCCTAGGATGCCCCCCTCATATTCCTTCCTTCCACCTCTGCCTTCCACCTCTGCCTTCCACACCTCTTTTACTAATCTTTCTTCACTCATTCTTTCCATGTGTCCAAACCATCCTAATGGTCTTTCATCAACCCTATCTCCCAGCTCCCTTTCCACAAAAAATATATAAATGATAAGAAATATAGATAAAATAAAATAAAAATTATAATAATATAATTGATAATAAATAAAACAAATAATACATAGGTATAGTTAAATGATAAACAGGTAAATAGTAAATAATAATAAACTGGCAAGTAAATAATAATAAATAGAAATAAGCTAATAATAAATAAACAGACATAATAACAAACAATCAAATACAGTAGAAGCCCGATTTAACGAATCTCAATTTAGCGGAAGCTCAAATTAGCGAACTGCAAATAGCAATAACGAAAATGCTCAACTTAGCGGAAATGGTCCGCTAAGTTGACCATTTTCCACTAGCTGGCCAGACGCATGTCTACGGAAATAGCTCAATTTAGCAGGAACGGTAAGCTAAGTTGAGCATTTTCCATCAATTGGCCACATGCGTGTCTCAGAGTCCAATGTTACCAGATGTTACCAGATTGTGGTGGTGGAGTCAAGGAAAAATTTATAATTTAGTACTTTGGAGGTATATAAATATATATATATATATGTACGTACTATAATATATATACAATAATATATAATTCAGTATATGTATAAAGTATAATTGTAGCAGAAATATATTCAAGTAGAAATAGATGGTATAATAGGAAAACAAAATAATGAAACGGTAAGTTGATGGGAAAATTCAAAATCAGTAAGCAAGAGTAATCACCACGAAAAACACTTCCATAATAACGAACTACGTTTTCTGCAACAACACAACAATAACGCTCACTATCCAAAAACCAACTGCCCAATCCTATTAATCGCTAGAATTATGTACATTGAACCAAACACGAAGCTATGACTAATATTCCGCGAAATTCACACAGCTCATATCATTGTTACACGACACACACACACACACACACACACACACACACACACACACGGCTCAGTGGCGGATTGATAAAGCACTGGCCTCACAAGCCAGAGAACCGGGGTTTGATTCCCCGGCCGGGCGGAGATAAGTTGGGTTTGTTTCCTTTCACGTGTAACCCCTGTTCACCTAGCAGTGAGTAAGTACGGGACGTTAGTCAAGGAGTTGTGACCTTGCTGTCCCGGTGTGTGGTGTGTGAGTGGTCTCAGACCTACCCAGAGATCGGCAAATAATGAGCTCTGAGCTCACTGCCGTAGGGTGGTGTCTGGCTGTCTTGACAGAAACTGCAGCAGATCTGAGGTGAATACACACACACACACACACACACACACACACACACCAAAGAAATCTGCTGGGAAGAGATGACCATAAAGGGTGGAGAAGACTCATGGGGAAATGTTCTACTTGAGATGATTATTGACCACACAATGACACAATGGATCCAAGAGAACACTAGGTATAGAAATGAAGACGAACCATCAAGACTAGACCTAATAATCACATCAGAACCTGAAATAGTGGAAAAGATAGAATACCAGGTACCGATAAGTAAAAGTGACCACATATTGATAGAACTAGAACTAAATGAGAAAAAATACATGAAAAGAAATGAACAATATAGAAAAGGAAGAATGATGAATAAAAAAACAAATTTTGATAAAATAAGAGAATTCTTTCAAAATGAAAACTGGGAAAGAATACACAAAGAAGATACAACAGTAGAAGAGAAATGGAATATTTTGACAAAAATTAAAAAAAAAAAAAAAGTGTGGGAAAAGTATGTCCCAAGACAAAAACAAGAAAAAGAATATGTAAAGTGCTGGTACAACAAAAGTTGTAGAGTGTTAAAAGACAAAAGAGACAAAGCTTGGACCAAATAGGAGAAAGACCAAAGACCTGAAAAATGGAAAATATATACTTGTTATAGAAATGAATATGTACAAGCGTGCAGAGAGGAAAAGAGAAAATATGAAAAAGATGTCATAGAAAAATGTAAAGATCAACTAAAACTATTCTACAGATTTGTAAACAAACTGAAAAATAAACAAGACTTGGAGAAATTAAGACAAGGAGGAATTGAATACACAGAGGAAATAGAAATGGCAGAAATTATGAACAAGCATTTTAAATCAGTGTTTACAAGGGAGAATATACAACCGGAAGAGATCGAATGGAAAGAGAAAGTCCCCCCTATGAAAGAAATAGAAGTAACAAAGAATGAAATAATGAAACACTTGAGTAATCTTGATGTTAGAAAATCGCATGGACCAGATGAAATAGCAAACTGGATTTTGAAAGAATGCAGAAATGAACTGGCAGACAAAATACATAGCATAATAGATAGTTCCTTGAAAGAAGGAAAAGTTCCAGAAGATTGGAAAAAAGCAAATATAGTACCTATATATAAAGGAGGTAATAAAGAAGACCCTACCAACTATAGACCAGTCTCTCTAACAAGTACATACATATACCAAGGCTGTTTCCCCCTTTCAAGGGAGGTAGCCAAAAAGGGAAAGGCATAAAAACACTCCCACCCATTTCATCCCTAAATACACTCCACACCCCTCCCACCCTCCCTCTCATCTGAGCACCTCCTGGATGACGGGTCATCCCTGCACCTTGCCCACCGCCCTGGGACAGAAGCAGTGTCGCAAGACACAGCACATCCACAGCAAGGCCGCTTCATTTAATCTGCGACCCCCCCTCTCCGTCCCCCCTTGCATATAAGGAGAGGACGGGGAGAAATCCCTTCGGGCTGCGTCAAAATTTACTCACACATACTACCTCACCCCCCACCCCCCTGCCCATTCCTCCTCATGCAATCACAACATCATCCATATACAACCATTCTCCACTCACCTCTGTCTTCCGTCCTCTCCCTTCCTTCCTCAACAGACATTCCCCTCTTCCCCAAAGCCCCCTTCACCCCATCCATCCACCTCATCCTAGGACGTCCCCTCATGTTCACTCCCTCCACATCTGCCTTCCATACCTCTTTTACTAGTCTTTCTTCACTCATTCTTTCCATGTGTCCAAACCATCCTAATATTCTTTCATCAACCCTATCTCCCAGCTCCTTTTTCACCCCTGTTCTCCTCCTCACCTCCTCATTTCTCACTCTATCCAGCCTAGTAACCCCCACCGTACTTCTCAGACACCTCATCTCAAACACATTCAAGTTCCTCTCTTCTTCTCTTATGTTCCACGTTTCTGCCCAATACAGTGCTGTTGGCACAATCACTCCTTCATACAGTCTCCTCTTTGCATCCATTCCTAAATGTCTATTCCTCATTACACTCTTTAATCCACCCAGGCATTTACTCGCTTCTCTCAATCTACATTCTACCTCCACCTTCACTCCACCTTTTCCTGCTACACTTGCACCCAAGTATCTAAAACTATCCACTTCTATTGTATTCATAAATTTAGATAGCATTAAACTACATGTAGATTTAGATAAATGCGTAGTTTCTGTATGTGTGTGTGTTCGTGCGTGTTTCAGCGTGAGTGTTCCAGAGTTTCTAGAAAGCCGTTTGTACCTGTTGAATTAATTGTCAAATAGATTGTAATGCGAAAGTTGAGTGAATGGGATATAGATCATCATTGCTGTAAATTTAAGTTGTTACAAAGGATTACAAAGGCAAAGCATGCCGACAGGAGACCTTTTGATCCATATCTAGGTCGGATGCAAAAAAAAAAAAAAAAAAAAAAAAAAATCATATTAATAATAAATTAAAACTATAACAATGTAAATAACAATTAAAATACATAAATAAATGCATTGGTATAGTTGAATAACAAACAAACAGGTAAATAGTAAATGATAATAAATTGACATATAACTAATAATAAATGAAAATCAGACAGACAAATTATAACAGGACAGGATCAAATAATATAACATAAATTATAATAATTACAGCATCTTACTTAGGTATTTATCTAAATGATTCTTAAAGCTTCGAACTGAACTACGTTGCACTACCTGTGCAGGAAGTTTATTCCATTCATTAACTACACGGTTGGCAAAGTTGTTTCTACCTACTTCCAAATTGAATCTATTTCCGGACAGTTTGAGACCATTGTTTCTTGTCTGATTCTCATTCAATGTGAAAATTTTGTCACTTTTGATGTCAATTCCCTTTAAAATCTTAAAGACCTGTATCAAGTCACCTCTGAGTCTACGTTTTTTTAGGGAAAACAGATTCATGTGCTTAAGGGACTGTAGGGCGCGAAAACACGAAAAATTCTGGAAAATCAACGAATTTTAGGTAAACATTTCAAAAGATTCTCTATGATGGTGGTAACACTTTAGCCAAATATTACAGCTCAATTCCGTTTCTTTTCTTATATATAAAATAAAATAGATAAATTTTTGGCAACCTCTGGCAACCCCATTGCATGAAAAAACATTCTGTATATTGAAATAAAGTCAAAATTTTGATACCCAGTTCTGTTTTGTTTACTATAATTAATATATATGGAGATATCTGGCAACTTGCCCAACACTAATCGTCAATCACCACAAGGATCTCAGTATCTCTTCAAAGCTAAAGGAGAAAGGATGTCGCCCTGTCGCGTATCTGTTAGCCTACCAGTCATGCATGCGATCGTATTATCTTTTATTCTACCAACAGGTATTCAAAAGATTCTCTATGATGGCTGTAACACTTCGACCAAATATTACAGCTCAATTCCGTTTCTGTTCTTATATATAAAATGAAATAGATAAATTATTGGCGACATCTGGCAACCCCATTGCATGAAAAAACATTCTGTATATTGAAATTAAGTCAAATTTTCGATAGCCAGTTCAGTTTTGTTTAAAGTTTTAAACGGAAACGTAAAAAAAATAGACAATGTCACGAGTGAGTACGCGGCCGGAGGATTTTAAATGCCGGTGCGCTCCTTTAAACTTTAAATGCCTCTCCTGAAAAGTTTATGTTTTTTATATTTAAATAGCCATATCTCTGTTTCTTTTTGTCCGATTTCATTCATTCTTTCGAATTTGTAAAGAGAAAGAGTAATTCTTTAATTTGATCAGGAAAAAACAAAGGAAACTGTAACTTAATTTTTTTGTTTAATTTATCATAGCAGATTTTCACTGAAGTTTCTACTATTCAAAATAAAAAAATCATAAAAAAGAATAAAAGAGAGTAGGAAAAAATCTAACTCAATGAAGTTGTTTCCAAGACTCTAATCTTTCATTTCCTACATAGTAGGCTGATTACCTATGCCTGTGGATACTTCAATGATTACAGATACTATCATAAAAAAAAGAAAGAAAAAAATTAACTACACGTAATATATACATGTTACTAAAACAATTTAGTATGCAATAATACTCTTTCCGATAGAGTAAGTATACATAAGTTCACCAAAGAAATTGAACAACTTTTATGACACGTTCACCTATAAGCACTTCCCACAGTCCCTTAAGTCGATTTTCGTATGATTTATTTTTGTTGTGTAACTGAAAGTGAATGAATGTAAAATTTCTGTGTGCAAATGAATAATTAAAATAATTAGATAAATTAAATTTAGCAACTGTTTTGTGGATTGAATCGCGGTGCTTTGTCACGCACCACAACAGATTTTTGTGAGCTCATTGCGTACGGACGAGTGCATTTTCCGTGACTGTGGTGAAGAGTGAAGACGAAGTTGTACCTAAATTCTACAAATATTAACTTTAAATACACGAAGTGTTTCACTACACCTTTATTGTACCAAAAACAATAAATGGTGGCGCGGTGTTGAGAATTAGAAGTGCTCCCCCGCCCGGCCTACCCACAGCGTCTACGCCATTACGTAAATTGGCAGTGTACAAGTCTCTGCATTGTTTACAACAGAGTGAAGATCTGTGTGACCCTTATTCCAGTCTGCGCTCCTTGGGTGATCCCAAATTGAATTTTCAAGCAATTCTCTGCCCTCCAAACGGCTTTCCACAAGGCGCTTATAGGGTCACCTCACCTGCCCAACCGAGTTCGTCGCTACCCAAGCTCGAAGTGTCTTCGCCCGCATTTCCCGTCTTTCACTCTCACCGTCACCCTTCAGCTCGCCCCCCTACCCAGCTGTCAATCATTCGTACGGTTCAGCTCACCCACAGGAAGTACCTCACAGCATACGCGTGACTCCAAATTCCCGCAGACGCGTACTTCCAGTATCATCTCCTTCTTCAAGTGGATTACGCAGTTCCAGTCTCTGCTCCACTTCTCCACTTCCCAAGTGGAATTCCGGAAACCACGAGCGTTTGGAAGTCTTCCGCTCCAGCTTCAACCACTTCCACGGACGTGCTGTACTGTGCTGTGCCTGCTGTGCTGTGCCCAACGTATGTGACCTCCACCTCCACTTCCACTGTCCAGCATCGTGACGTCAAACGAGGTCACCATCTTCCAGCCCTAGCTGCATGCGTGACGTCACGACCGTCCTCGCAAGGCACCATCCACCTCCATCCGCTCTATGTTCCTCACAGCGGACCAAGCGGCCTACACCTCCACTGCACACCATCCACCTCCATCCGCTCTCCATTCCTCACAACGGACCCCAACGGACTACACCTCCACTGCACCCCAACCGTCTCCGCGTCCGACGCCCCACGTTCGCTCACCACCTCCAAAAGTGACATTCTTAAACTTAAGTTCCAGTGCAGTTTATTATTATACTCTTAACTTTACAGTGTTTGTGTGATATAATGATAAATCTTTACAAACAATAGTGTTACCTTTTGTTTTGTTTTTATGTCATTACCATTATTATCTGCATTTTGTATATATTTACCAATAATTCTGTGTGCCTTTACTAAAATCTTCCACTGTTTGCAGCCAAGTTCCACTGCTCTTCCATTTCACATGTGTGTTTCTCCATCCCTCTGTGTCTTCTCTCTACATCTCAAGACGTCTTCTTCTAATATTTCTAAGGTAAGTGGAAAACCATTTTGGCAGTCAGTGCATCCCATATGACAGACTTTCCTTGTAATATTTTTCGTAGCCCCTCCCTCCAGAGTCTACCTTCATCCACAGAGTCAACACCTTCACCTCATCCCTCCCCGAAATTCTCATCGCTACTCAGTGTGTCACTAAACGACCTTCCACCCCTACTTTCTTCTCCGTTCTCATCCCCAAGTTTAAGCCCTACCAACATGGCTTCTTCCTCATCCCAACAACCCCGTCAACTCATGACTATTGTACACGACACGGTAGATGTACCCAAATTCACAGGTTCCAATATTCCCTTCCATTCATTCCTTAACAATGTCGAAGCAGCTATTAATTGTAGAAATTGCACTACTGATGATGAAAAACTCAGTGTCCTACGCAGCTTTGTTGATCAGAACTCCGTAGCTGGAGACATCCTGCAAACAGATGCATTTCAAGAATGCAACACTTATACTACTTTTGTTGACTTAATTAAGACTCAATTTGGCCAACACACTACCCTTGGTGTTCTCACTCCCCTATATGACCTTGCCTTACAAATAAACTCTCCTCCTTATGTCAGAAAAGAAAAGGCTGCAAGACTTGCTTCAGACCTAAAGGCTCGTCTAAAATCCACTCTAGCATCGTCCAACTGGGTTGATGCCGATGGAAAAATCTCCCTTAACCAAGTTGCATCCCTCTTTGCCTACTTTCGCTTTCTTTCTCTTCTCCATCCAGACACCTTAAACAAAACTAAATCCATACAGTTCACTCCAAATATGACCATCTCAACTTTGTCTCATCAGATCCAAGAGTCACCAAAGACACTGACAGACATTGATGCCCAGCCAGCCCCAATCCCCAAACCTACCTTAGCAGTTGCACATGTGTCCCGATCTGCCTCTCGGCAAAGATCCACCTTCCGTCCCAGATCCATTTCTCGACCTAGACAAAGATCCTTCTCACGTTCAACTGTTATTTGTTACTATTGCAAAACCCCAGGCCACTATGCTAACAGATGTGCTATTCGTCTCTCCACTCCTCCTGATAAAGATTGCCCTGTCCACGGTAAATGTTTCCACACAGCTGCAGAATGTCGTGTTTTGGACTCCAACCCCTCTCAACAGACTTTCTCTTCCCGTCGAAGTTCCCCTTCTTCTTCTCCTATATGACTATCTCCCTCTCCTTCTCTCAGCACAAACCCTCCTAGCATGCCTCTCCCATCCCCACCACCCACCCTTCCCATTTGTACTCTTTCTAACTCTAACACATGGTCCAATGCTATTTCCATTCCTGCTATGGTTCATACCTTTCCTATATCTCTCTTCATAGATACTGGTTCTCCTGTAAATATCATAACTTCTTCCACCTTCCACAAACTCTGCCTATCCTATAAGCATGTTACAATCTTGGAACCTTCCGATCTCCAACTTACTAACGTAGATGGTGTTCCATTTCCAGTTTTAAGGTCAGATATCAAGACTTCCATAACTTTTTGTATTTACAGTTTAATGTACATAAAAAAGCATACTGACAGTATTCTATATAATTCCACAATCTACATCTTATCAAATTTGGCAAAAACAGTTGTTTGTCTTCATCTCATTGTGTCGTCTGCTATTCGAAACAACCCGCCCGTGCGCTTCGAGACGTTTGGGGAATTCCGCGTTCGTGACGTCACAGTTGCCAAACAATATTGTTATTCTGAGAGTGCATCGTATTGCTTTTGCATTGTCAGTCGTGTGTCATCTCTTGAGTGTCTCAATTTTTTTTATTTTATTGTCACAAAATTGTGATAATAATGGTGTACTGCATTGCCGCAGGCTGCAACAATGGTAGTGGAAGTGGGAGGAGTTTCTTTCAATTTCCTACGGAGCCAGCCCGATGATCGGAATGGATAGAAAGGTGAACAGAGCAGGCAAAAGACCGGGCAAACTGTGGGAGCCTTCGAAGTTTTCAGAACTTTGCTCTGACCACTTCGAAGAGGAATGCTTCGAAATGAATCTAGCGTTATCGATTGGATTTATGGAGAAGACCAGGAGACATCTAAAACCTGATGCCGTGCCCTCAATTTTTGCAGCTACTACAAAGCATTCCACGCCGAAACCAAAAAAGAAAAGTAGGAGGTAAGCGTTTGATAAACGCCGGAGGCTTGAGGTACCGTAGGCAGTTTACTTTTTCTGACTCCATGCATCATGTGCATGCGTTAGGCTTAGGCTGCCTATGTCAGAGAGGGCTTGTTATAAATTCCATGGACATGCAGGATGGCCTATATAGGTCTAGTAGGCCTAGTGAATTAAACTGGCCCTGAAGCCATGGACCGGAGCAGTGGCGGCGCCATGGGTGGGCTTTAGCCCCTCAAAAAAGTGGCCAGGCCCCCCCCCATTAGCCCCCCCAACTGAAATGAGCAAATTGAAAATTTAAAACACTCATTGAAATAATTTTATTAAGTGGAATTTTTAATTGCCAGGGCTAAAGATTTGTCAGCCATCAGTGCTAGCCCTACCATTAACCCCCTCCCCTTCTGAAATGAGGATAATATCTGTATATTATCATATTACTAATAGCCCCCCAAAAATTTGCTCAG
Source organism: Oratosquilla oratoria (assembly GCF_046742065.1). Taxonomy (NCBI): domain Eukaryota; kingdom Metazoa; phylum Arthropoda; class Malacostraca; order Stomatopoda; family Squillidae; genus Oratosquilla; species Oratosquilla oratoria. The sequence continues at coordinate 1,698,326 of NW_027467716.1, forward strand.
CCCCCCCCCCTTAGCCTCCCCAACTAAAAATTCCTGGCGCCGCCGCTGGACCGGAGGTATAAAATATTGCAGATACCTACAAAAGACACACTAAATCAGATGTAGTGTCTGAAAGACAATCGCGAACACGGTTTAATCATTGAAGCACTGACTAGGTTGTGTACAGCAGCAGTATTGCCATCACATTTACATGATAAAGAGTCAACAGACTAGTACATGGTACATGAGTTTGTAATCAAACTAACAGTGATTTCATAAGTCCACATTGCTTCCTGATATTTATATCACATGTCATTGCGTTCACATCAAACTTGGGGATATTTGAAACCACAGTATGTATAGTCCTCACTTTCCCACTGTGCACGAATTCGTGAGACTGCACAAGATGGCAAAACTTTTTTTTTTTTTTTTTTTTTTTTTTCCTTTTTTTTTAACAAGGATGTGGTAAATCCATCTGGTGAAGTGCCGGTAAGCAATATATCTGTATAGCCTGAAAGAAACAACTGCATAAATATTGATAATCATTTTATGATGTTTTTCCTTGTACATATTTTTATTTTTATGCACTTTACTGTGTTTAGTAAAATAGAAAATACACAGTTGACAGTACTTATTAAAAGATTATTTGGCTTCATTTTATTTACATGTATTCATTCATTCATTCCAGTATTTTAAATGAATAATCTCGATCTTGCAGGAAGAAATGGCCACAAGGCAATTCATATCATTTAATTTTCCCCCCATGCTTGGAATTTTAGAGAGAGACTGACAAATGATCGTCGACATAAAAACAAAGGACCCCATCCCATGCTTGCAATGATAGCCTAAATAAGGTAAGAATAATGCACTGAATTTCATACCAGTTGGTATTCCCAATCCTATGAGAGTGGTCAGATCTTTTGCGTTTGCGTCTAGGAGGGGTGGTAGGCCCATCTTGATTCTCGGCACCGTCTAAATCAACGTTGCCGTCGAATTTCGTCTCCTCCCCCGTGGTCTCGGGTTCTGAATCTGCCAAATCACTTTCCCCTTCTTCTTCGCTATTTTGTTCACCACTTTCTTCATCTTCACTTGCACTGTATTCCGACGAAGAAACGGGCTGTCCTATTAATTATCAGTTCGAACTGGTAAGGCTTTACAATGCGATGTTCGGCGACATCAAACTCCTCTTCCTCTTCTTCTTCCACCATACATACTATCCTTCCGAATTGGAATGCACAATGGGCCATATTTGCGAACAAATTTGGATTAAAAACGAACATGAAGATGAATAACTCGATTGGAATGACTGAGCTGAACTACAGCGTGTGTTTCTTTGTCCGATTGTTTGGCAACTGTGACGTCACCGCCGGTTCACCTAGCGGCGATTACTGGTACTAATTACTAATCGACTAGAACATCTAGACTTCGGAAAAGTGGTATGTGAGGCGCAATTAAAAGTGAATTTTCTGAATAAATTCTTCTGTAACAGGTAAAATCTTTATTTGTATGTTTTTAAAAAGTACTTTTTCGAGCAATACGATGATTTTTAGCGAATGGTATATCTGTTGATATCTGACCTTTTAGGTAAGATCCATCTTCCAATAATTCTTCATCCTAACAGTCAAGAGATTCATATCCCTCTCTATGTGGCTGATGTACAGTTTCCTGCAGATGTCCTTCTGGGACTAGCCACTATGCAGCAATATGGAATTAGCGTCTTTCCCCAACACCATGGCATTGCTTACGGTCGTCATTTTATACCTGCCCTACCCTTGGCGACTACTTCTCACCCACCTTCTGCAAATTCCCCCTCCCACAGCATGCCAACTGTGTCAGTGCCCACTATTGTTGCTCCTCCTACCCCCTCTACCCAGATTCAGATAACTCAGACTGAGAGTACTTCCTCCCTTTCTCCTCTAGCTCCCCCGTCCCAGGATACTGTACAATCATCATCTGAACCTTCTCTTCAGAATTCACTTCCTCCTTCTAGTGAACATACCTTGCACAAAGTTCCCACCCGTACAAAGCGTTTGCGTTCTTCTCGCATGCCTAAATCAAGGAAAAGGAATACCAAATGTTCTCCCCCTTGTACAGAATTCTCTCCAATAGAAAGCCAGATTTCTCCTTCCTTGGATGATTTAGTAATTACCTCCTCCCCTGTCTCTGATGTGCTTTCCACAATGTGTCGCACTACTCATGCAGTGTTAACAAGACCTGTGACTCTTCCACCACATGAGTATTTCAAAGTGCAGCTTCGCATTTTCCAAGCTCCGGAATGTGATGTTCTCTGTATGCCAGAATCCACACGTGTCAAAGGCATATCACTAATTTCAGCCTTATGCACTACCTCCAAGAAAGGTCGTACTTCTTTTCTTGTTGCCAATGACACTCATGCTCCCCTCCACCTCAAACTTGGTACTAACTTATGTGATTTTCTTGTGTATCCTTCAAGAGTAAAAGTCATTGATGACCAAAATTCTTCCTTGCCAGTTTGTACCATTAACTCCGATGTGCATCAGGCACAGGTTCCTATTGAAGCATCTCACTTCAAAACCCTTGACTTCCCCGATGCTCAACAGGATTTAATTTCCTTATGCAATGCCTTTCGCCATGTCATTGCCTTGCCAGGTGAATCCCTAGGTTCTACAGACCTCATTCACCACCACATTCCCCTTCGTGATGGCTCTAAACCTTGCTATATTCCGGCTTATAGACTCCCGCACAGTAAGCGCAAGATTGTGGACAAGCTCATTGCAGACATGCTTGCCCAAGATATCATAGAACCTTCTATTTCCGAATGGAACTTTCCCCTATTTGTTGTTCCCAAACCAGATGGTACATTTCGCCCTGTTGTTGATTTTAGAGAGCTTAACAAAATCACTGTCCCCGAAAGAACGCCCATTCCCGTTCTCCAGGAAATCCTACATTCTGTTGGTCAGAATAATACTGTCTTTTCAACTTTAGACCTAATGTCAGGATATTTTCAAATTCCTCTTGCTCCGGAAAGCAAACCTCTAACAGCCTTCTCTACCCCTTCTGGTCATTTCCAATTCAAACGTTTGGCTATGGGTCTCACCTCTGCTCCTTCTGTCTTCACACGACTTATGCATACCGTACTTCATGGCTTAATTGGTGAAAATGTCTTCATGTATTTGGATGACATCATAATAGCTTCCAAATCTGTACCTGACCACATTAACACACTTCAACAAGTCTTTTCTCGTCTTGCAGATGTCAACCTTAAACTTAAACTCAGCAAATGCTCCTTTCTTAAGAAAGAAATTTGTTTTCTTGGACATGTACTAACTTCTAATGGCATTCTTACGGTTCCTGATAAAGTCAAAGCTGTTGCTGACTTCCCTCATCCAACGGACCTTGAGCACCTTCGCTCCTTCCTTGGTCTTTCAGGTTATTACCGTAGGTACATCCGCAATTATTAAAAATTGCAGCCCCTCTTACTTCACTACTAAAGAAAGATGTACCTTTCCACTGGTCGTCTGCCCAGGAACAAGCCTTTGCAGACTTAAAGAATGCCCTTACCACTGCTCCTGTCTTAGCCTTTCCTAACTATGACTTACCCTTTATTCTCTACACCGATGCCTCATTCCAAGGTCTTGGTGCTGTCCTCATGCAAGAACAAGACACACACCTTCGCCCTATTGCCTTTACCAGCAGACTCCTTAACAAAGCTGAACGGAACTATTCTGTCACAGAAATTGAAGCTCTTGCTGTAATATATGCACTTAGACATTTTAAGGAAATCATTCTAGGCTATCCTGTCACAGTCCATACAGACCACCAGGCACTTCTTCAACTTTTCAGAGGCAAGAACTTGTCCGGGAAACTTGGTCGCTGGTTCTTGACTATTCAAGAATTCAGTCCCACCTTCTCATTTGTGCGTGGATCAGCAAACCATGTTGCAGACGCACTTTCTAGAAATGTTGCTGCTATCAATACCCTCCCTCAGCCAGTCACTCTTACTCATGCGTGTATACAAGCAGCTCAAAGATCCGACCCAATGTGGAAACGTGTGATATTCTCTCTCGAGTCAGGAGATACATCTGATCTTACAGACTTACCTACCTCCTTGGACCACTTCAGACTTGTCAATGACGTTCTTTATCACGAAACCACACCTTCCAACAAGCATGAACCAAACAGACTTGTACAACAACTCGTAGTTCCTTCTGACTTAGTACCTGAAGTTCTGTTCCTTTTACATGATTCTCCACTTGCTGCACATCCAGGAAAAGACAAATGCTTAACACAGGCCAGACTTCAGTACTTTTGGCTTACGATGAGAAAGGATATCCATAACCACATTGACGCCTGTCATTCATGTGCTTGCCATAAAGGTCATATTCAGAGTAAAGTTCCAATATTGACATACCCAATCCCTAGCAAACCCTTTGATATGGTTGCAATTGACCTTCTCAAATTACCACTCACTTCTAGTGGAAACCAGTACCTGTTTGTGTGTATGGATCATTTTTCCAGATTTTGCATACTTGCACCTATCCCAGACAAGACTGCGACAACAATTGCAAAGACATTCATTGACAAAGTTATTTGCCCCTTCACTACTCCCAAAGTTCTTCTCTCTGACGATGGCACGGAATTCAACAATGAGATTCTTTCCAATATTTGCAAGTCCTTTCAAATCACAAAATGTAATTTTGTTGCTTACTACCCCAGTTCAAATGGCCTTGTTGAACGGCAGAACAGAAAGATTCTCAATGTTCTCCGACACCTCGCTTCTGATCTCCATCTCTCCTGGGATCACCATGTCCCTATGATTCAGTCTTGCCTTAACAGTGCCATCAATAGGTCCATATCAGAGTCGCCTCACTTTGTCATTTTTGGTTCCGACAAGCGACTCCTTGCTTCAGAAATAGGTCCCATTGACAACCTTGATGATTTTGTAAAGGTTTCACTTTCAAATTTCAGCTCTCTCTTCAAGAGAATTACTCAGTGTCTTTCTCTCGCTAAAGACGAGATGGCCCGTCTTCACAATAAAAATGCTAGAGAATCTACCATTGCAATAGGTGACATTGTATATGCCCAGAACCATTCTCCATCTTCCAAGCTTTCACCAAAATTCCTTGGTCCTTTCTGTGTCCTCGCACTAGAACCTACAAACAAAGTCAAACTAAAACACTTGCATTCAGACACAGAATCCATCATGCACCTGGACACCCTTAAGCTTTTCTCTCGAGGTGTAGACTGTGACAATGACCCTCCGACTCCCACAGAACCCCTTCCTCCCTCCCCTCCCATTTCAACATCCCCTGTCTCCCACCCATATAATCTTCGCAACCGTCATACTTCTTGAACTTTCAATCCCTATAGCTGCCAAAAATGTTCTCCACTACCTTCCTTTAATAAGTTAATGTTCCATGTATGTTCTCCATGTACATACATACATACATATACCAAGGCTTTTTCCCCCTTACAAGGGAGGTAGCCAAAAAGGGAAAGGCATAAAAACACTCCCACCCATTTCATCCCTACATACACTCCACACCCCTCCCACCCTCCCTCTCATCTGAGCACCTCCTGGATGACGGGTCATCCCTGCACCCTGCCCACCGCCCTGGGTCAGAAGTAGTGTCGCAAGACACAGCACATCCACAGCAAGGCCGCTTCATTTAATCGGCGACCCCCCCTCTCTGTCCCCCCTTGTTCTCCATGTATATATATATATAATGTTCATATGCCAGCAGGTACTAATTGCATTTATATCTTTTGTACGTTACATTGTAAGTCGCTGGGGCCAGCTCCTTTCACATGGCCGAGCGTTTATTGTATTCATAAATTTAGATAGCATTAAACTACATGTAGATTTAGATAAATGCGTAGTTTCTGTATGTGTGTGTGTTCGGGCGTGTTTCAGCGTGAGTGTTCCAGAGTTTCTAGAAAGCCGTTTGTACCTGTTAAATTAATGGTCAAATAAATTGTAATGCGAAAGTTGAGTGAATGGGATATAGATCATCATTGCTGTAAATTTAAGTTGTTGTGTAACTGAAAGTGAATGAATGTAAAATTTCTGTGTGCAAATGAATAATTAAAATAATTAGATAAATTAAATTTAGCAACTGTTTTGTGGATCGAATCGCGGTGCTTTGTCACGCACCACAACAGATTTTTGTGTGAGCTCATTGCGTACGGACGAGTGCATTTTCCATGACTGTGGTGAAGAGTGAAGACGAAGTTGTACCTAAATTCTACAAATATTAACTTTAAGTACACGAAGTGTTTCACTACACCTTTATTGTACCAAAAACAATACTTCCTCCAGTCGCTCTCCCGTAATGTTCACTTCCAGTCTACTGCCACTTTCACCCCTTGTACATCTCATCACCTTACTTTTACCCACATTTATCTTTAGCTTTCTTCTATCACATACTCTCCCAAACTCTGCCACCAACTTCCTCAATCCCTCCTCCGACCCTGCCACAAGTGCAGTGTCGTCCGCAAACAACAGCTGGCTCACCTCCCACTTTTCTCCATTTTCTTTAACCATCTCCAATCCCTGACCAACTTCCCTAGCATTCACCTCTCGCACCACCCCATCCATGTACAAGTTGAACAGCCAGGGCGACATAACGCATCCTTGATGAAGTCCCACCTTTACTTCAAACCACTCACTCTCTCCATTTCTAATCCTGACACAAGCTCTACTACTCTCATAAAAACTCTTGACAGCTCCCAAAAGCTTTCCTCCTATCCCATAAATCTGCATAACCTCCCACAGTGCCTTTCTGTCTACCCTATCATAAGCCTTTTCCAGATCCATAAAAGCCCAAAAAACATCCTTCCCCTTTCCTATAGCTTTCTCACATATCTGTCTTACCACAAAGATCTGATCTACACAACCTCTACCTATCCTAAATCCACACTGTTCCTCACCAATTACTCCTGTTCCTCTCCTAATCCTCTCAATCAAGATCCTCCCATAAGCCTTCCCTACTACACTTAACAAGCTAATCCCTCTGAAACTACTACATTCACACTTGTCCCCTTTTCCCTTGTAAAGAGGAACTATACAGGCACTTCTCCAGTCCTCTGGTACTCTACCCTCTCTCCAGCAAACATTAAATAACCTCACCAACCAGTCCACCATCACTGAACCTCCCTTTTTCAGACATTCTGCATGGCATCCATCCAGACCGGGTGCCTTACCTGCTTTCATCATCTTAACAACTGCCTTCACCTCATCCTTCCTTATTTCTCCTCCATTCTCCTCACTCATCACTCTCATTTTCTTCGCATTTCCCACTGCAGCTATCTTTCCTTCCCTATCCTCCTTCACATTTAGCAACTCCCTAAAATATTCTGCCCATCTTCCCCTTACTGCCTTCTCTTCCATTATCATCTCTCCATCTGCACCTTTTACCTTTTCTTCCCTACTTGATTTGCCTCCTCTTCCTCTCTTAATTTCTTTCCAAAACATCTTTTTATTACTTTCAAAATTTTCTGTCATACTCTTACCCCATTTCACATCTGCTCTCCTCTTTGCCTCCTTTACCTTTTGCTTTACTTCTCTTTTCTTTTCTTTGTACGTCTCATATGACTCCCTCGTCCTCTTTTGTAACCAATCTGTGAATGCTCGCTTCTTCTCTTCTACAGCCTTCTATGTTTCCTCATCCCACCATTCACTACCCTTTCTTCTATTTCCCCCTGTCCTTCTTGTTCCACACACCATCCTTGCACACTTTATGACTCCCTCCTTGAACCATCCCCATTCCTCCTCCACACCCATCTCTGCTCCATCCTTTACTCCCCCCCACTCCTCCTTCAGCATCTTTTCGTACTCTTTCTCCTTTTCCTTTTCATTCAAGGAGTTCACTCTAAGAACCTCCCTACCTTTTGTCCCTTTCCTCTTTCTCCATCTATCCTCCACTCTCAGCTTACCTTCCACCAAAAAATGATCTGATATTCCCCCACCCTCTCCCCTTAGCACATGTACATCCTTAACTCTTCCTAACATAATCCTATTTACTACTACATAATCCATTAGCGCTCTATCTACCACCATTCCCTCCACCACCCTCTCCCATGTGTACTTATGCTTGACTTTCTTCCGAAACACTGTATTTGCTATCATCAACTCTCTTTCTAGACACATTTCCACCATCAACTCTCCACTACGATTCTTTCCTGGAACTCCACACTTCCCAACCACTCCATCGATTGGACCATTTCCCACCCTAGCATTAAGGTCTCCCAGTACTATTACATTGACATTTCTTCCTAAACCCTCTATGCACTCATTTAAATCTATCCAAAAGGCCTCCCTTTCTTCCACGCTCTTCTCACTGCCAGGCCCATATGCACATACAAAGACCCATATCTCCTTTCCCAGTTTCACCTTCATCCACATTATCCTTGAGGAAACCTTCCACTCCACTACCTGTTTACCTATCTCCTCACTAGAATAGCCACCCCTTCCCTCCCTCGCCCTCTCTTCACTCCTGATAACCTCCCACTTACACTCCCAAACTTACACTCACCCTTCCCTTTCAACTTAGTTTCACTCAAAGCCAACACATCCATCTTTCTTCTCACAAACATACTACCTATCTCTTCCCTTTTACTCTCATCTGTACCACATCCACGCACATTAAAAGACCCAAACCTTAGGGTGCTGGTCCAAGGCCCTCCAGCACCCCTTATGCCTTCACTTTTATTTTTAGGATATATTCCCCGTGGGGCTACAGGGAGAAGGATGCCTAGTCCCACTCCCCGTCCCTTTCTTCTCGCCTCATACGATCCAAGTGGGATACTTGATGGCAGTATTCTTTTCCCCCACCACAGGGAATTCCCCCATCACAGAAAGAGAATACTCAGAGAAATGGTACAGGACAGCAACAAGGGGTTGGGGGACAGCATAACGGAGGGACAGTCGTAGTATAAAAGTGTCATCATTTCTCTATGAACAGAATTTTCTTCTATCATAGACAAAATGATGTGTGGCTCTGGTCCATAGGGGCGCCCCATATAGACCCTAAAGTATCGACTGCATGCTACTTTGCCACAATAACAAGCAGCCAATACCCCAGACGGTACTCTAACAAGTACAATAGCAAAAATTTGTGAAAGAATTATCAAAAGTAAATGGGTAAAATATTTAGAAAAAAACAGCGTGCTTAATCCAAGACAATTTTGATTCAGACAAGGATGATCATGAGTCACTAATTTAATGTTTCTATTCAAGGCTAGTAGATATAATACAAGAAAGAGATGGATGGGCTGATTGTGCATTTCTAGACCTAAAAAAGGCCTTTGACAAAGTACCACATAAGAAGTTGCTTAAGAAATTAGAAACTGAAGGAGGAATACAGGGCAAACTGCTTAATTGGATGGAAGACTTTTTGCTAGAAAGAAAAATGAGAGTAGTGGTAAGAGACAAACACTCAAGATGGGGTGACGTAATAAGCGGTGTTCCACAAGGAACAGTTCTGGCCCCAATAATGTTTGCTATATATATTAATGATATGGATGAAGAAATTGAAAGTTATATGAGCTTCTTTGCAGATGATGCAAAACTATTAAAAAAAGTGAACACGGAAGATTGTGAGTCACTACAGAGTGATCTAAATAAAGTATGGTAATGGAGTAGGAAGTGGGAGATGGAGTTCAACACTAAAAAGTGTAGTATTATGGAATTTGGAAAAAGCAAAAACAGAATAACAGGATCAAAAAAATTGGGAGAAGGAATAAAAAAAGGTAGAAAATGAGAAGGACCTGGGAGTCATTGTTATGAATAATATGTCACCTGAGAAACATATAAATAAGATTTTTGGAGAAACTTATAATTTAATAAGAACAATTAAAGTGGCATTTACATACCTGGATGAAGAAATGGTGATGAAAATTCTAATCACTGATAAGACCAAGATTGGAATATGCTGCAATGATGTGGTCACCAAGTACAAAAAAATGGATAAAAAAACTTGAAAGAATACAAAGAGCAATTACAAAATTGGCACCAACACTCAAAACTATCATATGAAGAGAGACTAGCAAAACTTGAACTACAGACACTAGAGCAAAGAAGAGAGAGAGGAGATTTGATAGCTATTTACAGAATCATGAAAGGCATAGAAATTATTGATTGAGAGAATCTGATAAAATGGGATGATAGAAATACAAGAGGGCACGGAAAGAAAATCAAGAAAGACAGCAATAGAAGAGATGTGAAAAAGAACAGCTTTCCTCACAGAATGATAGACAGTTGGAACAAGTTAGATGAGAAAGTCGTGTGTGCAAAAACGATACATGAATTTAGAAATAGTTTAGATAAAATGAGATATGAAGACGGGACACCACGAGCATAGCTCCCCTTCCCGTAAAATACAACTAGGTAAATACATGTTGCAACAAATTACTGCACGTTGCTGTTCGTTTGCAATTCATGATTGTGCTGCCTATAATTCACTTACAATAATATATATATTGTATGTGTGTGTGTGTACACTAGGGAATTTTTAGGTACGTATCATTTTTATAATCCGCTCTGGCAACACTGTTACACCAATGCTCACTCGCTCAATTTAACGGAAAATTCAATTTAGCGGACTGGACCTTGGCTGAATTAGTTCGTTAAATCGGGCTTCTACTGTAATATGAAATAAATGGCAGTCATTACAGTATCTTGCTTAAATGTTTATCTAAACAAATCTTAGGGAACCTGGGAGTTCTTATATGTGAATGTGTCATAAAAGTTGTTCAACTTCTCTGGTGAACTTGTGTATAATTACCCTTTTCAATAGAGTATAATTCCCCACTAAACTGTTTCAGTCACATGTATATGTTAGGTGTAGTGAATATTTTTATTTTGTAGAATAGTGTATAGTGAAGATATATCTAAACATGAAGGTGTCCATATCAACCGCCTTTGCAGGAAATGAAAGATTAGAATCTTGGTAACAACTTGGTAAGATTATATTTTATTTTATTTATTTATTTATTTTTTAATAGTGAAAAATGCTGTGAAAATCTGTTAGGATAAATTAAAAAAATAAATTAAGTTAGTTTCCTTTTTTTTTTTTTTTAACAAATTAAAGTATGACATTTTCCCTTTACAATGGCACAACAATCAAAATCATATGTAAAATAGAACCAGAGATATAGCTTATTAACCCTAGAACCACATCGTTGTTTTTGACGAACGTGAACCACATTGCCGGGAGAATTTTACCCTTTTTTGGAAAAAAAAAAAAAAAACATGCTTAACTTCAAAACAGGTTTATTATAAAATAAACATTGAAAGAGTAACTCTTAAACTTTAGAATATGTAAACTTAATTAGTACTTTACGTTAACCCTGTAAGTGATTTAATGCAAAGTAAGGTAAAATCACTAAACGAAAAGTATGTTTAGGAAAAAAATTCGCAAAAAAAAAAAAAAAAATACTGCAGCTGGCGACTTCTCTTTCACACTTGTTGCTGAATAGATGGACCCTTACCTCAGTCAGGTACAGCCCACTGTTGCCACTAGAAACTGTATGGAAGATGCGCAAAAAGTGGCTGTATTTTTTTTTTTTTTTTTTTTTTTTTTTGAGGTTTCATTTTTGTTTTTCATGCTTTCTACAAAGCTTATGGCCACTTATTTCAACACGGATAACCCTACAATGAAGACACATAATGAAAAATTAACTTACCTCTTACAGACAGTCACCACAGACGGGGTATGCATGCCGAGGGCACTTCGGTAGTGCACACTTGATGCAGCGGTGGCGAGTCTTCCGGTCTGACTTGTTAGGACAGGCCAAACAGTGTACCAGGGGCGAGTTGCTATCTGAGATTGAAGTCCCTGGTGCCCCAGTAGCCATGCCCACTGATGACAGATCCAACACAGTTGTGATGAGAGTGGGAAGTTGTCTTGACATATTAGGTGACGTCATGTGCATCTGGGCCCAGGGAGTGATGAGTGCTGTGGTGATTTCCATCATGAAACTCCTCCTTGCTGGTATCTTTCTTCCTGTTCTTCCACAATTCTCTGAGCTTATAATGTATGCATTGACGATTGCTGCATTTAGGATGCCGTACCACACACATAGGGGCCAATGTCGTGTCTTCCTTGAGGTGGAAGTTATAGCACACATTTGATTGAAAGTATCAACACCTCCTTTAGTTGAATTGTAATATTCAATGACTTTGGGTTTGCTACTGGGTGCAATGGTAGGCTGGGTGTGCTGCAATGACAAAAGGAGAACCATCTTCAGTACCTGAGATGTCTTTGAAACATAGGACACAAGCATCATCTCTGTTGTGAATAAGAAGGCACTTGAGTCATGGATGCGGGTTTCTTTCACCTTCATCTCGGGTGGAATTTCTGTCTTGTTGGCTCGAATAGTGCCAACAAGTGTCATCCCACAGTTGTTCAGCAGGTTGGCGGTAAGGGGAACTGATGTAAACCAGTTGTCAGTGGTGACATTTCTGTGGAATCCATGGTATGGCCTGGTTAGTTCTTTCGTATAGTAGTGTCCGAGGCTTATTCCGTCCTGTGGCAGTGTTGTCCCCCCCCTTCCCAAGGTAGGGTTTGGCACCAAGCATTTATCTAGTGCTTGCATCACATATAAGGACAAGCTTGATCCCATACTTTGGTGGTTTGTTTGGGATGTACATTCTGAAGGGGCACCTCCCTCTAAATCCCAGCAGTTGCTCATTGAATGTTAGGTTTTCCCGGGGGACATAGTACTGGGTACACTTCTTGATGAATTCTTCCCACACTTTCCTTATAGGGGCAAACTTGCCCTGCTCCTGCCTCTCAATGCAGGTTTCAGGGTCATCAAACCTCAGGCAGGATATAAGGAATTCAAACCTGCCCTTGGACATTGCTGCTCTATAAATAGGACAACCAGTCACCTGACTCCACATCTCAAGGACAGACAAATTGTTGCCCTGCTGCTATGAGCACTCCCAAGAGTGCTAACATCTCTTTTGGCTCTGTTTTTGCATATGTGCCTGACTGGGTTTTCTGCTTTGATGCAACAAGGTCTATACGTTTATTTGTCCAGGTGACACATTCCTGCACAATTGCATCTGTAATAAAGAGCCTAAAAGGCTCCTCTGCTCCCACAGTGTGTCGTGCCTCATGAGCTGACCCTGGAGTGAATGATGCCATTACATTCCTTGCCAGCCACTTCCGTGATTGCCCATGTTGAGGATCACACTTCCACTTGAAATTACTTCTTGAGGAAATCAATGTTTTGTTGAAGTCTATCACAGGTGGAACTTCAACCGCCTGGCCTCGTCTTCCTCGCATTACAGGGGTGGCAGCAGCAGAGGTAGTGGCAGGGGTGGCAGCAGCAGAGGTAGTGGCAGGGGTGGCAGCAGCAGAGGTAGTGGCAGGGCTGGCAGCAGCAGAGGTAGTGGCAGGGCTGGCAGCAGCAGAGGTAGTGGCAGGGGTAGGCATTTTGACAGGTGTGGATGTGTACATCTTCCTCCTTTTTTTCTTTGGGGGAGGGTCTTCACATTCTTCACTGTCATCATTTTCAGGTTCTAACGTAGGAAAGTGTCATTGTCACTGTCATAGAGTAGGTCTATTTCTAAATCATCATCAGGTTCGCTTTCTAAATCACCAATTGATTCCACATCTTCAATGTCACTACCCATAAGTGATGATGCACCAGTTTGGTTCATAAAGTCAACCAGCTCTTCATCATAAAGTGTTTTGCCTCAGCCAGCCATGGTAAGGTTATATATGAAGTATATCACTCTTAAACTGAAAAGAAACACACGAATCACATATCTCAATATCACATTATATATGGTAAACCACATCGTAGGGAAATTTCCACCCAGGTAAAAAGTCCGACGGTCACCACATTGCAGGGTGGAAAACTCCCTAAATCACAAACTTTCCCCCTCTCTGGACAATTCCAGGCAGAGAGCGGGACAGCGCACCCACCCATCACCCCTATCTTCTGTCCTCTCCCTTCCTCTACAGACATTCCCCTCATTTGTAATGCCCCTTTCACCCCATCCATCCATCTCATCCTAGGACGCCCCCTCATATTGACTCCTTCCACCTCCGCCCTCCACACTTCTTTTACTAATCTTTCTTCACTCATTCTTTCCATGTGTACAAACCATCCTAATACTCTTTCATCAATCCTATCTCCCAGCTCCCTTCCCACCCCTGTTCTCCTCCTCACCTCCTCATTTCTCACTCTAGCCTAGTAACCCCTATCATACTTCTCAGACAATTCATCTCAAACACATTCAAACTCCTCTCTTCCTCTCTCATGTTCCATGTTTCTCCCCCGTACATTGCTGTTGGCACAATCACTCCTTCATATAACCTCCTCTTAGCATCCATTCCCATATGTCTATTTCTCATTACACTTTTTAATCCACCAAGGCATTTACTTGCTTCTCTCAGTCTACATTCTACCTCTGCCCCCACTCCTCCCTTACCTGTCACATTCGCACCCAAGTATCTGAAACCATCCACTTCCTCCAGTTTCTCACTCTTAAGGGGGTATGCGACACATGGAGGTAATTTTCTAAACTATTTAGAGTAAAGAGCTGAAACTTCTCAGGTGAATAGGTATCCATGTTGCCTACATTTTAGGTGAAACAGATTGATGTATGTACACATGTACACATATACATATACCAGTAGCGACATTTAAAAGTGCACAGCACCATAATACGTGGACCAATTTGTTTTATATTTTGGCTATGATTAGTCAGTAGGCACACCTAGGGCCGGTCATTGAGTAATTGAACAATTTCCTTTATACTTTTGCATACAGGCATTTCAATTTTAATGTCCAGCAAAAATCGTGAAAAATAATTTTTTTTTTGGTCTTGTTTCCATTATTACTCCAAACTCTTTCATTCTATTCAAAATATTCAAACGATCGGTCCTAGCAGTTACTAAAAGTAATATTCCCTGTAAGTTTCATCTAAATCTGATGTATTTTAGATTTTTTTATTAAAAAAAAAAGTAAAAAAAATATCGAAAGGAGATTTGGCAACTTGAAATATAAATATATCTGTACCTTGCTTATAGTTTCACCAATTTGACTGATTTTTTCATGGCTTAATTCTTATTATATAATGAGTAAGTACAGTAAAAGTCATCATTATATGTTAATTATAAGTACTTTAAATACTGAAAATATAAAGTACAAGTATATCACAGTAGTGACGATGCACAGACGACACCATCATATAATTTGCTTTTTTGCACTTTTGGCGGTTTCTTCATATGAAACCTCACTGCTGGGGGTCTTCAGGGTATCTAAATCATTGGAAAGAGGTTTATTTTCCAGCAGTGGGCGCCTTCTCTTTCCTCATCAGATTCCCCTCACCAATCTATGTTGGTAGGGCACCCCCTCCAGCATCATATGATGTCCCTTCTTTCTTCCTGTATAGCCTTGATCTTTTTCCTCTTGCTTTCTTCTTTGGATTTAATCTTCCTCTTTGAATTGTTTAGTCTAATGTTGTCCCTTACCTCTGTCACTGTCACAGAGGTGCAGGTGAGGGCGGTGGTGGAGTGAGAGGTGGTGAAGTCTTGGCTAGTCGGCTTTGACTGCTTGCCATCTTTAACTGCTGTTTTTTGTCATTGTGGATGTTCTTTTGTTCTTTTTGCTACCCATGATGACTGTACTAAAGAGTAATATGTACTAGCTAAAGTAATAGATTGCAATTAGAGCTCATGAGACATGCGCACTTTTCCTTTCAGAGCTAGCCGGTAACTGATGCTTAGTTTCGCTCAAAGTTGGCAAAACTTCTCCCTCCACCTTCCTCCCTTCCCCTCCACCATCATACTGGCCATTGAAGCACTGGGCGAGCGTAAATTCAATCAAATTTCAACGTTATTCGATGCGCCTGAAGGTCCTAAATGGCACGCCTCTCTCTAGTGTGGGTTGCGCCTTTAACTCTGTCCCTTTAAACCTCACCCAAGACCTTTAAATTGCGTGCGGCTGGAAAATTATTTGTCGGGATTTATTTCTAAATGGTATACGAACATTTTGAACACAGTTTTGAAAAATGCCATATCTTGACCAAATTCACCCCCCCCCAGGTGTCGCGTACCCCCTTAATGCTCACTTCCAACCTACTGTCACTCTCTCCCCTTGTACAGCTCATCACCTTACTTTTGCCCACATTTATCTTCAGCTTCGTTCTTTCACACACCTTCTCAAACTCTGTCATTAACTTCCTCAATCCCTCCTCTGATCCTGCTACAAGTGCAGTGTCATCAGCAAACAACAGCTGGCTCACCTCCCACTTTTCTCCATTTTCTTTAATCATCTCCAACCCCTGACCCACTACCCTTGCATTCACCTCTTGCACCACCCCATCCATGTAAAGATTGAACAGCCAGGGTGACATAACACACCCCTGACGAAGTCCCACCTTTACCTCAAACCATTCACTCTCCATTTCTAAAGGCCCCTACACACTGTCAGTCATGATTGCACAATATTCATAATTGCGCCAGCATATCCTGTGTGAGTGGGTGTGATTGAGTGTTTGCGCAGATGATTGAGGAATTATCAACACGGTTTGATTTTGTAAGTTCAAGCACAGTAGTTACACCATCATGAGTGATAGTGTGATGATTGCGCCAACAGCTCAGTCTTTCCTTTGTAACCATGGGGAGTACACAGGACACTCAGGAATTTTGGAGGGAGTTTATCCAACTCCAGAAACTCCAATCTTACTGGTAGTGTGTGGCCCAAACACTGCTTGCACAATCTTGATGACTGTGCAATCATGACTGACAGTGTATAGGAGCCTTAATCCTAATGCAAGCTCTACTACTCAAATAAAAACTCTTGACTGCTCTTAACAGCTTTTCTCCTATCCCATATATCTGCAGTACCTCCCACAGTGCCTTCCTGTCTACCCTGTCGTAAGCCTTTTCCAAATCTATAAAAGCCAAAAAAAACATCCTTACCTTTTCCTATACGAGGGTCATTCAAAAAGTTCTGAGCCCCCCTTCACAAAATTTTAACCCCTTCCATACAGTGCTGCATACATAGGCGTCATGAGAGCCCAACAGCATATACGGTGCCGCACACGTAGGCGTCATGATTTAATTTTGTTTCCGCTCTTGTTGCGTTATCTCGTATGTTGTACTGGTAGTAAGTAAAGATTCCGTATGCTGTACTTGGGATTCTGTTGCTCCTCCCACCATCCTTGTTCCCACAAATCACGATAATGAGCTACAATATGCCCCGCCTTCTATCTACATTGAGTAAGTCTCATTAGGTAAAGCTCTCTCTCTCCCTCCCTCTTCTCTCTCTCTCTTTCACTCCTCCCTCTCTCTCTCTCTCTTTCACTCCTCCCTCTCTCTCTCTCTTTCACTCCTCCCTCTCTCTCTCTCTCTCTTTCACTCCTCCCTCTCGCTCTCTCTCTCTCTCTCTCTCTCTCTCTTTCACTCCTCTCTCTCTTTCACTCCTCCCTCTCTCTCTCTCTCTCTTTCACTCCTCTCTCTCTCTCTCTCTCTCTCTCTCTCTCTCTCTCTCTTTCACTCCTCTCTCTCTCTCTCTCTCTTTCACTCCTCCCTCTCTCTCTCTCTCTCTTTCACTCCTCTCTCTCTCTCTCTCTCTCTCTCTCTCTCTCTCTCTCTCTCTCTCTCTCTCTCTCTCACTCACTCCTCCCTCTCTCTCTCTCTCTCTCTCTCTCTCTCTCTCTCTCTCTCTTTCTCTCCTCTCTCTCTCTCTCTCTCTCTTTCTTGCCTCTCTCTCTCTCTCTTTCTCTCCTCTCTCTCTCTCTCTCTCCCTCCCTCCCTCTCTCTCCCACCCCCCCCCCCTCTCTCTCTCTCTCTCTCTCTCTCTCTCTCTCTCTCTCTCTCTCTCAGAGCTGGACGCTCGGGTGGTAGGGCAGCTGGAAGGGTGGAGGTGACAAAGATAATGCGCTTGCTTTCCCCCGCTGAACTCATTCTCTCCCTCCCTCCCTCCCTCACTCACTCACTCACTCACTCACTCCCTCCCTCCCTGGGCAACCAGCAGCAGTGAGGTATAGGCTGCAGGTGCATCCTCCCTCCCTCCCTCCCTGGGCAACCAGCAGCAGTGAGGTATAGGCGGTCATACGACTGGTAACTTATCTGACCTCTTCTGCTCTCTCCCTCCCCCCCTCACTCTCTCCCTCTTATACACACACACACACACACACACTTTCAACGAACGGACGGCTTGAAGAACGCTCTGAAGAAAAGTGCAGATTGTGGATACCAACGCAAAGAGAAGTGCCTTTTTGTATTTGCAGGGGGGGGGGAAATTGCTCGTGAGGTAGTGGGAAAGTAAGAAAAGAGGAGAGGGGGAGGGATTGCTGGGGAAATGGAAGGTAATGAGGAGGTGGAGGAAATGGCCCTGACGGGCCGCCGGGTAGACAAAAGACCCCAAGACGAGTTGGATGATAACATGTCTAATAGGAATGTGAAGATTAGAGGTATAGATAGGAGCAATATAGCAGAAAGTGATGAGAATATTTTCAAGGGATTTAAAGAGAGTGGGGGGGACACAAACCCCCCCCGACTGACAAGACTAGAGAAGAAGGTTGATAAGGTGATCGAGGACTTGGAGAGTAGGTTAGGTCATATGAACACCATTTTAAAAAGGGTTGAAAGATTGGAAGAACTGGAAAAGGCGAATAAAAACTTAACTGATGAAATAGAAGAACTAAAAAGACAGTTAAGAGAGGTAAAGGGGGAGAATGAGGAATTGAAGAAGAATAGTAAAGAAAACAGAGAAACAATAGCTAAAGAAAGTAAAAATTGGAAGCAAACCCAAGAAGGAAATAAGATTTCATTCACTGACATAGTCAAACAGCAATTGAAAGAACATACTGAAGACTCAGTTATTAAAGTGATGAGACAAAAGGAGAATATAGTAAGGGATTTAGCAGACAAGAAGAAATGTATAATTATATTAGGAATGGAAGAGAAACACAACACAGATAGAACCACAAGAATCAAAGAGGAAAATGAAAAAGTAAGCCAATTACTAGAATCAGTTCAGGAAGATGAACCAGGAATTATGAAACAAATCGAAGAGAAATTTAGACTCGGAAAGTATAGCACAGACAAGACCAGACCAATTAAGATTAAATTCAAGTCACAAACAACGGCAGAGAATATCTTATCCAAAACAGGGAAACTAGCAACAAGTGAACAACACAAAAAGATATGGATAAAAAGAGAAATGAATAAAGAGGAAAGAGAGGAAGAAAAGCAGAAAAGACTGGAAGCTAAGACAAAAAACGAGAACAGAACGGAGTCAGAGAAAGAGAGATTCTATTGGAGAGTAGTGAACATGAAACTAAGGAAGTTCGACATACAAAAGAAAAACATAAGGGAAACAGAGAACACAATGGAAGTGGCAGAAAACTAAGAGTGTCTTACACAAATATAGATGGATTAATAACAGGATTGAATGAGCTGAATGATTATTTGAAAGAAAAAGAACCGGACATAATGGGAATTGTAGAAACAAAATTAAAAGGCCCACTACCACCCAACAGTGTAGGACATGATGCATACAATTATTGGATTAGAAACAGAGAGAAAAAGCAAGGGGGTGGAGTTATGTTCCTGACTAAGAAGGATATAAACGTGAAAGGTGTCATATATGGAAAGAATACAGTAGAGATGATTATGATAGAAGTGGAAGACAGAGATAAGAAGAGCAGAAAATTTGTGATCAATTATGTGCCTCCGAAAACAGCCTCATGGGAGGAGAGTGAATATAAAAGTATGTTAGAGGACACAAAGATAGCATTAACTAAAATAATGGAAGACGGAGGAAGAATAGTTATGATGGGCGACTTTAATTGCAAAGAAATCTGCTGGGAAGAAATGACAGTAAAGAGTGGTGATGACTCATGGGGAAATGCTCTACTTGAGATGATTACTGACCATTCAATGACACAATGGATACAAGAGAACACTAGGTATAGAAATGAAGAAGAACCATCGAGGCTAGACTTAATAATTACATCTGAACCTAGAATAGTGGACAAGATTGAATATAAAACACCAATAGGTAAAAGTGACCACATATTGATTGAACTGGAACTTAATGAAGAAAAATATATGAAAAGAAATGAACAATATAGAAAAGGAAGAATGATGTATGAAAAAACAAACTTTGATAAAATAAGAGAATTCTTCCAACAAGAAAACTGGGAAGAAATATACAAAGAAGAAACATCAGTGGAAGAGAAATGGAATATTTTGACAAAAATTTACAAAAAAGGAGTGGAAAAGTATGTCCCAAGACAAAAACAAGAAAAAGAATATGTAAAATGCTGGTACAACAAAAGTTGTAGGGAGTTAAAAGACAAAAGAGACAAAGCCTGGACCAGATGGAAAAAAGACAGAAGACCTGAAAAATGGAAAATATATACTGGTTATAGAAATGAATATGTACAAAAGTGCAGAGAGAAAAAAAGAAAATATGAAAAAGATGTTATAGAAAAGTGTAAAGATCAACCAAAACTATTCTACAGATTTGTAAACAATAAACTGAAAAACAAACAAGACTTGGAGAAATTGAGACAAGGAGGAGTTGAATACACTGAGGAAATGGAAATGGCAGAAATTATGAACAAACATTTTAAATCAGTGTTTACAAGGGAAAATATACAACCTGAAGAGATTGAGTGGAAAGAAAAAGTCCCCCCTATGGAAGAAATAGAAGTAACAAAGAATGAAATATTGACACACTTGGGTAATTTTGATGTCAGAAAATCGCATGGGCCAGATGAAATAGCAAACTGGATTCTGAAAGAATGCAGGAATGAACTGGCAGACAAAATACATAGCATAATAAGCAGTTCCTTAAAAGAAGGAAAAGTTCCAGAAGATTGGAAAAAAGCAAATATAGTACCTATATATAAAGGAGGAAATAAAGAAGAACCTACCAATTATAGACCAGTCTCTCTAACAAGTACAATAGCAAAAATTTGTGAAAGAATTATCAAAAGTAGATGGGTAAAATACTTGGAAAAAAACAACGTACTAAATCCAAGGCAATTTGGATTCAGACAAGGACGATCATGCGTCACCAATTTAATATGTTTCTATTCAAGGCTAATAGATATAATACAAGAAAGAGATGGATGGGCTGATTGTGCATTTCTAGACCTAAAAAAAGCTTTTAACAAAGTACCACATAAGAAGTTGCTTAAGAAATTAGAATATGAAGGAGGAATACAAGGTAAATTGCTAAATTGGATGGAAGACTTTTTGCAAGAAAGAAAAATGAGAGTAGTGATAAGAGATCAGCACTCAAAGTGGAATGAAGTAATAAGCGGTGTCCCGCAGGGAACAGTTCTGGCCCCAATAATGTTTGCTATATATATTAATGATATGGATGAAGGAATTGAAAGCTATATGAGCTTCTTTGCAGATGATGCAAAACTACTGAAAAGAGTGAAAACTGAAGAAGATTGTGAATCACTACAGAGGGATCTAAATAAAGTACAAGAATGGAGTAGGAAGTGGGAGATGGAGTTCAATACAAAAAAGTGTAGTATAATGGAATTTGGAAAAAGCAAAAACAGAATAGCAGGATCATATAATTTGGGAGAAGAAGGAATAAAAAAAGTAGAAAATGAGAAGGACCTGGGAGTCATTGTTATGAATAATATGTCACCTGAGAAACATATAAATAAGATTTTTGGAGAAACTTATAATTTAATAAGAACAATCAAAGTGGCATTTACATACCTGGATGAAGAAATGGTGAGGAAAATCCTAATCACCCTGATAAGACCAAGATTGGAATATGCAGCAACGATATGGTCACCAAGTACAAAAAAATGTATAAAAAAACTTGAAAGAATACAAAGAGCAATTACAAAACTGGCACCAACACTCTCAAAACTATCATATGAAGAGAGACTACAAAAACTTAAACTACAGACACTAGAGCAAAGAAGAGAGAGAGGAGATTTGATAGCTATTTACAGAATCATGAAAGGCATAGAAATTACTGATAGAGAGAATCTGATAAAATGGGATGACAGAAATACAAGAGGACACGGAAAGAAAATAAAAAAAGACAGCTATAGAAGAGATTTTAAAAAGAACAGCTTTCCTCACAGAGCAATAGACAGTTGGAACAAGTTAGATGAGAAAGTGGTGTGTGCAAAAACAATACATGAATTTAAAAATAGTTTAGATAAAATGAGATATGAAGACGGGACCCCACGAGCATAGCTCCCCTTCCCGTAAAATACAACTAGGTAAATACAACTAGGTAAATACACACACACACACACACTTCAGCGAATGGACGGCTTGGATGACGTTCTGAAGAAAACTGAAGTCTGTGGATCCCAACGCAAAGAGAAGTGCCTAGTGTTTTTTGCAGGGTGGGGGGGAAATTGCTCGTGGAGTAGTGGGAAAGTAGGGAAAGAGGAAAAGGGGAGGGATTACTGAGGGAAATGGAAGGAAATGAGGAGGGAGTAGACTTGGCCCAGCCAGACAAGCGGAAGGTAAACAAACGACTGAGTGAGGATGACATGTCTAATAAAAATGTAAAGATTAGAAGTATAGAGAGGAGCAATACAGAAGAAAGTGACGAGAATATGTTCCAGGGATTTAAAGAGGGTGGGGGGGGACACAACCCCCCCCCCCCGACTGATAAGACGAGAGGAGAGAGTTGATAAGGTGATCGAGGACTTGGAGCGTAAGTTAGGTAACGTAGACTCCATTTTCCAGAGAATTGAAAGGTTGGAACAACTAGAGAAGGCTAACAGAAACTTAACTGAAGAAATAGAGGACCTAAAAAGACAGTTAGGAAATGTAAAGGAGGAGAATGAGAAATTGAAGAAGAATAGTAATGAAAACAGAGAGAAAATAGCTACAGAAGCTAAAAATTGGAGAATAACTCAAGAAGGGAATAAGGTTTCATTCACTGACATAGTCAAACAGCAATTGAAAGAACATAATGAAGACTCAGTTATTAAAGTGATGAGACAGAAGGAGAATATAGTAAGAGAATTAGCTGACAAAAAGAAATGTATAATTATATTAGGAATGGAAGAGAAACATAACCCAGATAGAACCGCAAGAATCAAGGAGGAAAATGAAAGAGTAAGCAGTTTATTAAAATTAGTCCAGGAAGATGAACCAGAAATTATAAAGGAAATTGAGGAAAAATTCAGACTCGGAAAATATAGTACAGATAAGACCAGACCAATTAAGATTAAATTCAGGTCACAAACAACGGCAGAGAAAATTCTATCCAAGACAGGGAAACTAGCAACAAATGATCAATATAAAAAGGTATGGATAAAAAGAGAAATGAATAAGGAGGAAAGAGAGGCAGAAAAGCAGAAAAGAATTGAAGCTAAGGCAAAAAACGAGGAAAGAACGGAGTCAGAGAAAGAGAGATTCTATTGGAGAGTAGTGAACATGAAAATAAAGCAGTTCGACATACTAAAGAAAAACATAAGGGAAACAGAGAATACAATGGAAGTGGCAGAAAACTAAGAGTGTCTTACACAAATATAGATGGATTGATAACAGGATTGAATGAACTGAATGATTATTTGAAAGAAAAAGAACCGGACATAATGGGAATTGCAGAAACAAAATTAAAAGGCCCACTACCACCCAACAGTGTAGGACATGATACATACAATTATTGGATTAGAAACAGAGAGAAAAAACAAGGGGGTGGAGTTATGTTCCTGACTAAGAAGGATATAAACGTGAAAGGTGTCATATATGGAAAGAATACAGTAGAGATGATTATGATAGAAGTGGAAGACCGAGATAAGAAGAGCAGAAAATTTGTGATCAATTATGTGCCTCCGAAAACAGCCTCATGGGAGGAGAGTGAACATAAAAGTATGTTAGAGGACACAAAGATAGCATTAACTAAAATAATGGAAGACGGAGGAAGAATAGTTGAGTAAAGGCAGCAATGACTGCAACAGTTCTGTAGGGAAGAGGCCAAACGCAGAGTATGGGAGTCCAATATATTTTACGTTTCGCCCAGCAGAAGAAGCCCTGCTGGGCGAAACGTAAAATATATTGGACTCCCATACTCTGCGTTTGGCCTCTTCCCTACAGGAAGAATAGTTATGATGGGCGACTTTAATTGCAAAGAAATCTGCTGGGAAGAAATGACAGTAAAGAGTGGTGATGACTCATGGGGAAATGCTCTAATTGAGATGATTACTGACCATTCAATGACACAATGGATACAAGAGAACACTAGGTATAGAAATGAAGAAGAACCATCGAGGCTAGACTTAATAATTACATCTGAACCTAGAATAGTGGACAAGATTGAATATAAAACACCAATAGGTAAAAGTGACCACATATTGATTGAACTGGAACTTAATGAAGAAAAATATATGAAAAGAAATGAACAATATAGAAAAGGAAGAATGATGTATGAAAAAACAAACTTTGATAAAATAAGAGAATTCTTCCAACAAGAAAACTGGGAAGAAATATACAAAGAAGAAACAACAGTGGAAGAGAAATGGAATATTTTGACAAAAATTTACAAAAAAGGAGTGGAAAAGTATGTCCCAAGACAAAAACAAGAAAAAGAATATGTAAAATGCTGGTACAACAAAAGTTGTAGGGAGTAAAAGGACAAAAGAGACAAAGCCTGGAACAGATGGAAAAAAGACAGAAGACCTGAAAAATGGAAAATATATACTGGTTATAGAAATGAATATGTACAAAAGTGCAGAGAGAAAAAAAGAAAATATGAAAAAGATGTTATAGAAAAGTGTAAAGATCAACCAAAACTATTCTACAGATTTGTAAACAATAAACTGAAAAACAAACAAGACTTAGAGAAATTAAGACAAGGAGGAGTTGAATACACTGAGGAAATGGAAATGGCAGAAATTATGAACAAACATTTTAAATCAGTGTTTACAAGGGAAAATATACAACCTGAAGAGATTGAGTGGAAGGAAAAACTCCCCCCTATGGAAGAAATAGAAGTAACAAAGAATGAAATATTGACACACTTGGGTAATTTTGATGTCAGAAAATCGCATGGGCCAGATGAAATAGCAAACTGGATTCTGAAAGAATGCAGGAATGAACTGGCAGACAAAATACATAGCATAATAAGCAGTTCCTTAAAAGAAGGAAAAGTTCCAGAAGATTGGAAAAAAGCAAATATAGTACCTATATATAAAGGAGGAAATAAAGAAGAACCTACCAACTATAGACCAGTCTCTCTAACAAGTACAATAGCAAAAATATGTGAAAGAATTATTAAAAGTAGATGGGTAAAATACTTGGAAAAAAACAACGTACTAAATCCAAGGCAATTTGGATTCAGACAAGGACGATCATGCGTCACCAATTTAATATGTTTCTATTCAAGGCTAATAGATATAATACAAGAAAGGGATGGATGGGCTGATTGTGCATTTCTAGACCTAAAAAAAGCTTTTGACAAAGTACCACATAAGAAGTTGCTTAAGAAATTAGAATATGAAGGAGGAATACAAGGTAAATTGCTAAATTGGATGGAAGACTTTTTGCAAGAAAGAAAAATGAGAGTAGTGATAAGAGATCAGCACTCAAAATGGAATGAAGTAATAAGCGGTGTCCCGCAGGGAACAGTTCTGGCCCCAATAATGTTTGCTATATATATTAATGATATGGATGAAGGAATTGAAAGCTATATGAGCTTCTTTGCAGATGATGCAAAATTACTGAAAAGAGTGAAAACTGAAGAAGATTGTGAATCACTACAGAGAGATCTAAATAAAGTACAAGAATGGAGTAGGAAGTGGGAGATGGAGTTCAATACAAAAAAGTGTAGTATAATGGAATTTGGAAAAAGCAAAAACAGAATAACAGGATCATATAATTTGGGAGAAGAAGGAATAAAAAAAGTAGAAAATGAGAAGGACCTGGGAGTCATTGTTATGAATAATATGTCACCTGAGAAACATATAAATAAGATTTTTGGAGAAACTTATAATTTAATAAGAACAATCAAAGTGGCATTTACATACCTGGATGAAGAAATGGTGAGGAAAATCCTAATCACCCTGATAAGACCAAGATTGGAATATGCAGCAACGATATGGTCACCAAGTACAAAAAAATGTATAAAAAAACTTGAAAGAATACAAAGAGCAATTACAAAACTGGCACCAACACTCTCAAAACTATCATATGAAGAGAGACTACAAAAACTTAAACTACAGACACTAGAGCAAAGAAGAGAGAGAGGAGATTTGATAGCTATTTACAGAATCATGAAAGGCATAGAAATTACTGATAGAGAGAATCTGATAAAATGGGATGACAGAAATACAAGAGGACACGGAAAGAAAATAAAAAAAGACAGCTATAGAAGAGATTTTAAAAAGAACAGCTTTCCTCACAGAGCAATAGACAGTTGGAACAAGTTAGATGAGAAAGTGGTGTGTGCAAAAACAATACATGAATTTAAAAATAGTTTAGATAAAATGAGATATGAAGACGGGACCCCACGAGCATAGCTCCCCTTCCCGTAAAATACAACTAGGTACAACTAGGTAAATACACATACACACACACACACATACATACATACATACATACATACATTCTGTGATGCATAATCAGGAGAGGGAGAGAGAGAGATAGGGAGGGAGGGGGGATGTGTGTGGTCAGA
The DNA here is from genome assembly GCF_046742065.1 of Oratosquilla oratoria. NCBI lineage: Eukaryota > Metazoa > Arthropoda > Malacostraca > Stomatopoda > Squillidae > Oratosquilla > Oratosquilla oratoria. Next base: position 1,724,933 of record NW_027467716.1, read on the forward strand.
GTAGGAATAGCAAATGTTCCAGTGAAGGGAAAGAAGGAGGTTAGCCTATGCCTGGATTACTCCATCACCCCCTGGGAGTTCGCGTAAGACATCGTCATTGACGAGAGGATTTCTATATGACTGGTAACTTGTTTGATCTCTTTCTCTCTCTCCCTCCCCCCTCTTTCTCTCTCCCTCTTACACACACACACACACAAACGCGCACGCACGCACGCACACATTCTATGATGCATTATCAGGAGACGGAGAGGAAGAAAGGGAGGAAGAGAGAGAGAAAGAGATAGGGAGGGAGGGAGGATGGATGTGTGTTGTCAGGGTAGGAATAGCAAATGATTTCAGTGAAGGGAAAGAAGGACGTTTGTTTAGCCTTTGTCTGGATTACTCCATCACCCCTGGAGGTTAGCATAAGACATCGTCAACAACCAGAGGGTTTATTTTTACCAGGGATGGGCTCTTCCTCTGTCTATGATGCCTTACAACCCATTGTCTCTCGTCTCTCTCAGTACCTCTTTCTTTTAGGCTTGTTGTGCCAGATGTCGAAGTGTTCCATGGAACACAAGCCTGGTTGGTCTTCACACCCAGGGCAGAAATAGAGTGTTTCCCTATGTTTAGGGTAACAGATTCTGCATCTTTTCTTTGTTCTTGTCTCCCGCTTCACAAACCGGTGGGTTTCTTCATATGAACGGCGGCCCCCTGTCCTGAGTTCTTTTCTTCTCTGTGTGAAGAACGTTGCCAGAGCAGCTGCCCCCAAATTGTGTTCAAGCAAGATTTCTTTAGTCAGTGAAGTGATAAACTCCAGGAGAGGAGTCTTTTCATCAGTGAAATTTTTTAAAGTAATGTGGGCATCAGCACCATCCTGAAGAGCATGTGTATTCCTATTTTCTTGAACCATGCCATACTTTTTCTATGTGGAGTGTATGGTTCAAGTAATTGATCTGCTAGATCTACACTGCCCATCTTTTCATTATATTTCTCAATATGAAGTGGCTTATTGTAGAATACGGTTTTATTTCCAAAATAAGTTTTGGTTTTTTCTACCATACCAGCATGGTATTTGGTAGTCAGAACTACAATATCTTTTTTGTCCGCCCACTTCACTATGAGTACATTGCCATTTCTCGCAAATGCTGTTTGGTAAGTTTCCAGTGCCATGTCCTGCACTTCCTTTGGAGGCCCTCTTCCATACCTCACAATGCCAGTAATCTTTGTCGTTCTCCGCTCTAGGTACCTAGCCAATCTCAGGCTAGTGTACCAATTGTCAGTTATGACATGCCTCCCTTCATCTAGCAGATCTTTCATCAGAGAGACAACAATTCTCTCTGATACAGACAAGTGGGAGGCAGACTCATCTTGTACCTGGTAGGTATCTTTACCGTAGTACAGATCTATATTCCACGAATAGCCATTCCAATTCTTGTCTGATGGGCATAGCACGTAAAGCTTCACTCCAAATCTTGCTCTCTTACTTTTTATGTACTGCCTGAAGTGAAGCCGCCCTTTCCACAAGATAAGGGCTTCATCAACTGCCACATGGTATCCAGGTCTCATGACCATCTGGCAGTTTTCTCTAAGCAAGCACATAAATGGCTCAATACGTGTGCGAGGGTCAGTTTTTACTACCTTCGCAGGTGATGAAAAGCACAAGAACTTCATTATGCTAAAAAATCTATCCCTGCTCATCACCTGGGAACAAAACACTGGTGATCCAGTTCTTATCCAGTCACTTGCCCAGTAATCGTGCATCTGAGGAAGTTGATTTAGTCCCATTACTAACACAAGGGCTATGAAAGTGTACAGGTCACCTTTCGTCACTTCCTTCCATACAAGATTGTGTATCTTCCTCTTTTTCTCTGGATGCACATTGAAAAAGCGTTCTGCTTTTTCATTTATCCATTGGCATAATGTGTTCATCACCACTTCACTAAGAAACAATGTGAAGGCATCTAACGGTGTATTACAGTTATAGCCTTCCAATGCTTCATTTATGCCTTCATATAAGGCAGTGAGGGGAGGCACCTCGTCGGGGCGGTTATCGCTGAATGGATCAGCGAGCAATTCCCATCCATCACTAACAACTTGTTCATCGTCACTTGATAAGTCATCAGTGAAATCACCCTCAAGGGTGTCTTCACTCTCCGAGTCACTAGATTGGGTCGGCACCCATTCAATATCACTTTGTTCGCTCATGTCTTACCAGGTCAAAGGCTCAACGGTTTCTGCTGTATTCGATACAAGGTCAGAGGGAGAGGGAGGGTGATAAAAGAAGGCATGCAGGACAACAGGATATGCTTGTGCGTAAACACACACACAAGCACGTACACACACACACGCATGTACACACATACACACGCACGTACACACACACTTTCAACGAACGGACGGCTTGACGAACGCTCTGAAGAAAAGTGCAGATTGAGGATACCAACGCAAAGAGAAGTGCCTTTTTGTATTTGCAGGGGGGGGGGAATTGCTCGTGAGGTAGTGGGAAAGTAAGGAAAGAGGAGAGGGGGAGGGATTACTGGGGAAATGGAAGGTAATGAGGATGTGGAGGACTTGGCCCAGGATGACGGGCGGAAGGTCAACATGAAACGACCACCGGATGACGAAATGGCAAATAAAAATGTAAAGATTAGAAGTATAGAGAGGAGAAATACAGTAGAAAGTGACGAGAATATGTTCCAGGGATTTAAAGAGGGTGGGGGGGACACAACCCCCCCCAGACTGATAAGACTAGAGGAGAGAGTTGATAAGGTGATCGAGGACTTGGAACGTAAGTTAGGTAATGTAGGCTCCATTCTCCAAAGAATTGAAAGATTGGAACAACTAGAGAAGGCTAACAGAAACTTAACTGAAGAAGTAGAGGACCTAAAAAGACAGTTAGGAAATGTAAAGGAGGAGAATGAGAAATTGAAGAAGAATAGTAATGAAAACAGTGAGAAAATAGCTACAGAAGCTAAAAATTGGAGAATAACTCAAGAAGGGAATAAGGTTTCATTCACTGACATAGTCAAACAGCAATTGAAAGAACATAATGAAGACTCAGTTATTAAAGTGATGAGACAGAAGGAGAATATAGTAAGAGAATTAGCTGACAAAAAGAAATGTATAATTATATTAGGAATGGAAGAGAAACATAACCCAGATAGAACCGCAAGAATCAAGGAGGAAAATGAAAGGGTAAGCAGTTTATTAAAATTAGTCCAGGAAGATGAACCAGAAATTATAAAGGAAATTGAGGAAAAATTCAGACTCGGAAAATATAGTACAGATAAGACCAGACCAATTAAGATTAAATTCAGGTCACAAACAACGGCAGAGAAAATTCTATCCAAGACAGGGAAACTAGCAACAAATGATCAATATAAAAAGGTATGGATAAAAAGAGAAATGAATAAGGAGGAAAGAGAGGCAGAAAAGCAGAAAAGAATTGAAGCTAAGGCAAAAAACGAGGAAAGAACGGAGTCAGAGAAAGAGAGATTCTATTGGAGAGTAGTGAACATGAAAATAAAGCAGTTCGACATACTAAAGAAAAACATAAGGGAAACAGAGAACACAATGGAAGTGGCAGAAAACTAAGAGTGTCTTACACAAATATAGATGGATTGATAACAGGATTGAATGAACTGAATGATTATTTGAAAGAAAAAGAACCGGACATAATGGGAATTGTAGAAACAAAATTAAAAGGCCCACTACCACCCAACAGTGTAGGACATGATACATACAATTATTGGATTAGAAACAGAGAGAAAAAAACAAGGGGGTGGAGTTATGTTCCTGACAAAGAAGGATATAAACGTGAAAGGTGTCATATATGGAAAGAATACAGTAGAGATGATTATGATAGAAGTGGAAGACCGAGATAAGAAGAGCAGAAAATTTGTGATCAACTATGTGCCTCCGAAAACAGCCTCATGGGAGGAGAATGAACATAAAAGTATGTTAGAGGACACAAAGATAGCATTAACTAAAATAATGGAAGACGGAGGAAGAATAGTTATGATGGGCGACTTTAATTGCAAAGAAATCTGCTGGGAAGAAATGACAGTAAAGAGTGGTGATGACTCATGGGGAAATGCTCTACTTGAGATGATTACTGACCATTCAATGACACAATGGATACAAGAGAACACTAGGTATAGAAATGAAGAAGAACCATCGAGGCTAGACTTAATAATTACATCTGAACCTAGAATAGTGGACAAGATTGAATATAAAACACCAATAGGTAAAAGTGACCACATATTGATTGAACTGGAACTTAATGAAGAAAAATATATGAAAAGAAATGAACAATATAGAAAAGGAAGAATGATGTATGAAAAAACAAACTTTGATAAAATAAGAGAATTCTTCCAACAAGAAAACTGGGAAGAAATATACAAAGAAGAAACATCAGTGGAAGAGAAATGGAATATTTTGACAAAAATTTACAAAGAAGGAGTGGAAAAGTATGTCCCAAGACAAAAACAAGAAAAAGAATATGTAAAATGCTGGTACAACAAAAGTTGTAGGGAGTTAAAAGACAAAAGAGACAAAGCCTGGACCGGATTGAAAAAAGACAGAAGACCTGAAAAATGGAAAATATATACTGGTTATAGAAATGAATATGTACAAAAGTGCAGAGAGGAAAAAAGAAAATATGAAAAAGATGTTATAGAAAAGTGTAAAGATCAACCAAAACTATTCTACAGATTTGTAAACAATAAACTGAAAAACAAACAAGACTTGGAGAAATTAAGACAAGGGGGAGTTGAATACACTGAGGAAATGGAAATGGCAGAAATTATGAACAAACATTTTAAATCAGTGTTTACAAGGGAAAATATACAACCTGAAGAGATTGAGTGGAAAGAAAAAGTCCCCCTATGGAAGAAATAGAAGTAACAAAGAATGAAATATTGACACACTTGGGTAATTTTGATGTCAGAAAATCGCATGGGCCAGATGAAATAGCAAACTGGATTCTGAAAGAATGCATAGCTCCCCTTCCCGTAAAATACAACTAGGTAAATACAACTAGGTACACACATACACACGCACGTACACACATACACACGCATGTACACACATACACACGCACATACACACTCGTGGGCGGGGAGTTGTTGTTGTTGTTGTTGTCGTTCCCTAGACTGTCTGTCCGAGCAGTCCCGTCTCCCCAAGGAAGGCCACAGCCGAAACTGGGTTTTCCCACAAATCCTTTATAGAGTGTATGTTGTGTTGTTTGCGTGCATGATTGTGTATAATACAGTCTTCCATTATGTGTTGTATGGTATGGGGTGAAGTGTTACATCCTGGGCAGCTGTTCACAACACGGTCGTCCAGCCTCTTCTGGTAGCTTAGAAGTGCTGGGTGGTGACCGCATCGCAGTCTGGCCAAGTGGACTCTGTCCTTTCGTGGGAGAGAGGATTCAGAAGGGTGGATATCAGGAGGTCTGGCATGCAGCAGTGTGTTGTCTTTCAGTGTGTTAATGGAGCGGTGAGTGATATGATTATGAATATGTTTCCGGAGGCTGGTATTTGGTGGTTGTGGAGGAAGAGAAGAGAGTATCTGTGCGTAATAAAGGTCTTTGGGTGTAGTTTTAATGTTTCTTGGTGTGTGTGGGTGTTCTGCTATGTAGTGTAGCGGGTGTGATGTGTTTGTGGTGGCTGCAGCAAGTGTTTGTGTGCCTCTCATGTCGAGGTGGTCCTTGACTTTGAGGACTTTTGTTTCATGGTGTAAATGGTCTGTAGGTGATGTATTTGTGCAGCCTGTAATTGTTTTTAGGGCTTTGTTTTGTATGATTTGAAGGGTGTTGTGGTGTGTCTCACTGAGATTAGGAGCCCATGCAGGACTCGCATAATTCATCACTGAGCGTATGCATTGTTTGTATATTGTTATATTAGGGCGGGGAGTTGGGGGGGGGTGTAAGGTCATAGCATTACCCATAGATCAGACCTACGAGCTCTGAGCTCTCTTCCAGGAGGGAAATAGCTGTCGATCACGAGTCCAACACGTGATACAAAGACTAAGTAAACACACACACACACACACTCTATCTCTCTCATATTTTCATGATCAATGGAAAAGGTAAATAAAACAACATATCAGTTTTTTTCTTTTTATTATTCAAAATTGGTGGCGGTGGTGGTGGTCGTGGTGGTGGTGGTGGCGGGGTGGTTGGGCGTGATAGCTCGGCTTCTTCCTGGCCCCCATTGCCCAAGTACTTCCTGGAGTGGTGGGGTGGAGTCTCTTCCCTCAGCTTGGTAGTAATTTACCATCGCAATGGTATTCCCAAGCTATATATAAAAAGAAAAAAAAATGATACATTAGAATCTTCCTAACAAAAAAAGAAAAAAAAAAAGTGATATATACATTTTTTATTGTTTACACAGCATATTGTTTATTTTCAACTAGGTAATGAAGTAAATACGTACAGAGAAATGAAACTCCAGCTCCATGTCTGGAAGAAGGCGAGCTTCACTTTTCTCACCTCAAGATATCACGTTCATTGCATATCTTGTTGTCATGACTAATATGATTTAGCAGCAAAAGGTGTAATTGCAGATAAAAACGAGATGTCATTGGTTAGGCTTTATCGAAGTTAGTGATTGGCTGAGCTCAATTGTTTCCGCTCTAGTATTTCCATAATGAATTATTTTTTACTACTGAAGACTGCACCCATCCTTATGGATATTATATCAATGGCTTCGTTATTAGTTGTAGTAACATACATACATATACCAAGGCTTTTTCCCCCTTCCAAGGGAGGTAGCCAAAAAGGGAAAGGCATAAAAACACTCCCATTTCATCCCTAAATACACTCCACACCCCTCCCACCCTTCCTCTCATCTGAGCACCTCCTGGATGACGGGTCATCCCTGCACCTTGCCCACCGCCCTGGGTCAGAAGCAGTGTCGCAAGACACAGTACATCCACAGCAAGGCCGCTTCATTTAATCGGCGACCCCCCCTCTCCGTCCCCCTTTGCATATAAGGCGAGGACGGGGAGAAATCCCTTCGGGCTGCGTCAAAATTTACTCACACATACTACCCCACCCCCCCGCCCATTTCTCCTCATGCAGTCACAACATCATCCATATACAACAATTCTCCACTCACCTCTGTCTTCCGTCCTCTCCCTTCCTTCCTCAACAGACATTCCCCTCTTCCCCAAAGCCCCCTTCACCCCATCCATCCACCTCATCCTAGGACGTCCCCTCATGTTCACTCCCTCCACATCTGCCTTCCATACCTCTTTTACTAGTCTTTCTTCACTCATTCTTTCCATGTGTCCAAACCATCCTAATATTCTTTCATCAACCCTCTCTCCCAAATCCTTTTTCACCCCTGTTCTCCTCCTCACCTCCTCATTTCTCACTCTATCTAGCCTAGTAACCCCCACCATACTTCTCAGACACCTCATCTCAAACACATTCAAACTCCTTCTCTCTTCTTCTCTTATGTTCCACGTTTCTGCCCCATACAGTGCTGTTGGCACAATCACTCCTTCATACAGTCTCCTCTTCGCATCCATTCCCAAATGTCTATTTCTCATTACACTCTTTAAACCACCAAGGCATTTACTCGCTTCTCTCAATCTACATTCTACCTCCACCTTCACTCCACCTTTTCCTGCTACACTTGCACCCAAGTATCTAAAACTATCCACTTCCTCCAGTCGCTCTCCCTTAATGTTCACTTCCAGTCTACTGCCACTTTCACCCCTTGTACATCTCATCACCTTACTTTTACCCACATTTATCTTTAGCTTTCTTCTATCACATACTCTCCCAAACTCTGCCACCAGCTTCCTCAATCCCTCCTCTGACCCTGCCACAAGCGCAGTGTCGTCCGCAAACAACAGCTGGCTCACCTCCCACTTTTCTCCATTTTCTTTAACCATCTCCAGTCCCTGACTCACTACCCTAGCATTCACCTCTCGCACCACCCCATCCATGTATAAGTTGAACAGCCAGGGCGACATAACGCATCCTTGACGAAGTCCCACCTTTACTTCAAACCACTCACTCTCTCCATTTCTAATCCTAACACATGCTCTACTACTCACATAAAAACTCTTGACAGCTCCCAAAAGCTTTCCTCCTATCCCATAAATCTGCATAACCTCCCACAGTGCCTTTCTGTCTACCCTATCATAAGCCTTTTCCAGATCCATAAAAGCCCAAAAAACATCCTTCCCCTTTCCTATAGCTTTCTCACATATCTGTCTTACCACAAAGATCTGATCTACACAACCTCTACCCGTCCTAAATCCACACTGTTCCTCACCAATTACTCCTTCTGTTCCTCTCCTAATTCTCTCAATTAAGATTCTCCCATAAGCCTTCCCTACTACACTCAACAGGCTAATCCCTCTGAAACTACTACATTCACACTTGTCCCCTTTTCCCTTGTAAAGAGGAACTATACAGGCACTACTCCAGTCCTCCGGTACTCTACCCTCTCTCCAGCAAACATTAAATAATCTCACCAACCAGTCCACCATCACTGAACCTCCCTTTTTCAGACATTCTGCATGACATCCATCCAGACCAGGTGCCTTACCTGCTTTCATCATCTTTACAACTGCCTTCACCTCATCCTTCCTTATTTCTCCTCCATTCTCCTCACTCATCACTCTCATTTTCTTCGTATTTCCCACTGCAGCTATCTTTCCTTCCCTATCCTCCTTCACATTCAGCAACTCCCTAAAATATTCTGCCCATCTTCCCCTCACTGCCATCTCTTCCATTATCAACTCTCCATCTGTACCTTTTACCTTTTCTTCCCTACTTGATTCGCCTCCTCTTCCTCTCTTAATTTCTTTCCAAAACATCTTTTTATTACTTTCAAAATTTTCTGTCATACTCCTACCCCATTTCACATCTGCTCTCCTCTTTGCCTCCTTTACCTTTTGCTTTACTTCTCTTTTCTTTTCTTTGTACGTCTCATATGACTCCCCTGTCCTCTTTTGTAACCAATCTGTGAATGCTCGCTTCTTCTCTTCTACAACCTTCTTTGTTTCCTCATCCCACCATTCACTACCCTTTCTTTTATTTCCCCCTGTAGTAACATACCAAACCAAAAAATCATGAAAAACAACAATATATATATCGAGTTTTGAACACTGAATAAATTGTCTACAAAGAAAATTTCAACTTGCCTTCTCTTTATCAGTCAATAATTCACAACTTTGTGAGTCAACATTCGAAGGTAAATGCATTTTTATTAGCAGAATTTTATGAGGATTCTCACAGTATTATCAGATTTTCAATTGAACAATTAGCACCCTGATTATAAGCAGAAATGTATAAGTTTTCCCTGAAACACATTCAAGTAAAAGGTGGTAACTGCAGATAAAAATGAGATGTCATTGGTTAGGCTTTACCGAAATTAGTCATTGGCTAAGCTCAATTGTTTCCGCTCCAGTGTCATTATCCATAATTTTTCACTGCCGAAGACTGTACACATCCTTATGGATATTATATCACTGGCTTCGTTATTAGTTGTAGTAACATAACAAACAAAAAAATCATGAAAAACAATAATAAATATATCGAGTTTTGAACGCTGAATAAATTGTCTACAAAGAAAATTTCAACTTGCCTTCTCTTTATCAGTCAATAATTCACAACTTTGTGAGTCAACATTCAAAGGTAAATGCATTTATATTAGCAGAATTTTATGAGAATTCTCACAGTATTATCAGATTTTCAATTGAACAATTAGCACCCTGATTATAAGCGGAAACGTATAAGTTTTCCCTGAAACACATTCGTATTCTCGCTAGGCCTCCCACCCCATATTGCTCGCCTGCGCACAGTTTGAATGCCCAGAGTGAAGTGGTTAATCAGAAGATTTATTACAAAAACTTTATTTGTCACTTTCAATATATTCTCCATTCTTGGTTATGATGGCTTCCCAGCGCTGAGGAAGTTTGGGAACACTATTTCCCAGGCCTTCACATTGGATGGTCTTCAGGCGGTTGGAAACGGCGATGTTTATCTCATCTTCGTCCTGAGGGTTGCAAACAGGTGGAAGTCACATGGAGAGAGGTCTGGGGAGTATGGAGGATGTCCAAGGACTTCCCAATCCCAGTTGTCCAGCTGATTCACCACAGAAGCTGCCCGGTGTGGACCTGCACCGTCATGCAGAAGAATTGGACCAGCCTCAAGGATCTCCGGCTGCTTCTTGTAAATTGTGGGTCTCAATTTGTTGATGAGCACCCAGCGATAAAGTTCAGCATTCACAGTGGTCCCCTGAGGTACTGCGTAGTCCACCAAAATCTTCTTTGAGCTGTAGAAGACAATGTGCATTGTCTTCAGTTTGGCCAAGCCGCGCACAGCCTTTTTCGGTCATGGGGATTCTGGAGATTGCCACTCTGCACTCTGTCTCTTGAGCAGTGGCTCATAAGACCGCATCCAGGTCTCATCCCCGGTTACTATTCTGTCCAAGAAAGCATCTCCTTCCCTCCTGAACTGTCGAAGATGCGCACGAGCCAGTGTGATGCGGCAGGCCTTCTGCTCGTCGGTGAGGAGGTGTGTAACCCACCACGCACACTTCTTCCGCTTCTGCAGTTTGTTGTGGAGGATATCCCAAATGCTTCCTTCAGATATCCCAACCTCCAAGCTGATCTCCTGAACTGTCAGACGCCGATCTTCTGCTAACAGCTCCTGCACCAGCGCCACATTGTCGTCTGTGGTCGCTGTTCTTGGTCGTCCACTTCTGGGGGCATCCGAGACTTCTGCTTCTCCTTCACGAAACTTCACCGCCCAACGCTTCACAGTGGAAAGGCCAGGTGCAGATTCCTCACCAAGAACTTGGGCAAGTTCTGCGTGGATGGCAGAAGCCTAGAAGAACCAAAAATTTGATGATCGTTTGCACTTCTTCCTTTGAGAAGCTCATATTTCTGAAATGGAACAAAGTGTGTTGATCAAGGTCATCTTTGTACTAGTAAATGATGAATATATTTAACAAAATTCAGCTCAATGTTACATTACACATATACAATCAGGACCTAGAAGTTTGATCACGTTTTGTTCACTGTGGCAAATTTTATGAGGGGGGGGCTCAGAACTTTTTGAATGACCCTCGTAGCTTTCTCACATATCTGTCTTACCACAAAAATCTGATCTACACAACCCCTACCTGTCCTAAAACCACACTGTTCCACACCAATTACCCCCTCTGTTCCTCTCCTAATCCTCTCAATCAAGACCCTCCCATAAGCCTTCCCAACTACACTCAACAAGCTGATCCCTCTGTAACTACTACACTCACACTTGTCCCCCTTTCCTTTGTAAAGTGGAACTATACAGGCACTCCTCCAGTCCTCTGACACTCTACCCTCTCTCCAACAAACATTAAATAACCTCACCAGCCAGTCCACCATAACTGTACCTCCTTTCTTCAGACATTCTGCATGGCATCCATCCAACCCAGGTGCCTTACCTGCTTTCACTTCATCCTTTCCTATTTCTCCTTCGTTTTCCTCACTCATCATGGTCATTTTCTTAGCGCTTCCCACTGCAATTACCTTCCCCTCCCTGTCTGCCTTCACATTTAGCAACTCCCTAAAATACTCTGCCCACCTTCCTCTCACTGCCTTCTCTTCCATTATCATCTCTTCATGTGCACCTTTTACTTTTTTTTCTCTACTTGATTCGCCTCCTCTTCTTTTAATTTCCTTCCTAAACCTCTTTTCATTACTTTCAAAATTTTGTCATACTCTTTCCCCATTTCACATCTGCTCTCCTCTTTGCTTCCTTTATCTTATGCTTAACTTCCCTTCTCTTTACTTTGTACCTCTCATACGATTCCCTCATCCTAATTTGTAGCCAATCTATGAATGCCTGCTTCTTCTCTTCTACACCCTTCTTTGCTTCCTCATCCCACCATTCACTACCCTTCTTTCTATTTCCTCCCGCCCTCCTTGTTCCACACACCATCTTTGCACACCTTATGACTCCCTCCTTGAACCATCCCCATTCCTCCTCCACTCCTAGTTCTACTCTATCCTTTACTCTCTCCCACTTCTCTCAACTTCTTCTTTAAGGTCCCCTTAAAGCTTTGAAATGAACTACATTGCACTGCCTCTGCAGGAAGTTTATTCCATTCATTAACTACACAATTGGCGAAGTTGTTTCTACTCGCTTCCAAATTAAATCTATTTCCTGACAGTTTGAGACCATTATTTCTTGTTGGATTCTCATTCAGTGTAAGAATTGTGACTTTTGATGTCAGTTCCCTTTTGTATCTTAAATATCTGTATCAAGTCACCTCTGAGTCTACACTTTTTTAGGGAAAACAGATTCATATATTTTAGTTGGTTTTCGTATTTGTTTTTTATATTTGGAATCGGTTTTGTGGCTCTCCTTTGTACTTTTTCCAATCTGTCAATGTCTTTAATGAGATTTGGTGACCATACAGAAACAGTATATTCCAAATGTGGACGAACTAACAATTTATATAGCTTGTTAATGAGAGATGAGCTTTTGAAGTTAAGATTGTGTGATCAGTCCTAGAATCTTACTTGCTTTCTCAGAGGCTGAAATACACTGTTTGGATTATTTGAGATCGTTACTGGTAATATGCTGAGATCCTTTTCACTATCCACATTTGTTAACGAATTTCCGAATAACTTGTAATTGTACTTACTGTTATTTTTACCTATGTGCATAACCTTGCATTTACTTGTGTTAAATTTCATTATCCACTTTTCAGACCATTGCTGTAATTTATCAATCTTCTTGAATATCTAATTGATTGAAGTGATCATTTGCCATCCCGCACAAATTTTGTATCATCAAATTTGGAGACAACAGATTTTAGTCCGTGGTCTTTATCATTTATAAAGGTGTGTGAAAGAAGGAAGCTGAAGATAAATGTGGGCAAAAGTAAGGTGATGAGATGTACAAGGGGAAAGAGTGACAGTAGGTTGGAAGTGAGCATTAAGGGTGGGAAACTGGAGGAAGTGGATGGTTTCAGGTACTTGGGTGCGAATGTGACAGGAAAGGGAGGAGTGGGGGCAGAGGTAGAATGTAGATTGAGAGAAGCGAGTAAATACCTTGGTGGATTAAAAAGTGTAATGAGAAATATACATCTGGGAATAGATGCTAAGAGGAGGTTATATGAAGGAGTGATTGTGCCAACAGCAGTGTATGGGCCAGAAACATGGAACATGAGAGAGGAACAGAGAAGGAGTTTGAATGTGTTTGAGATGAAATGTCCGAGAAGTATGATAGGGGTTACTAGGCTAGATAGTGAGAAATGAGGAGGAGAACAGGGGTGGAAAGGGAGCTGGGAGATAGGGTTGATGAAAGAGTATTAGGATGGTTTGTACACATGGAAAGAATGAGTGAAGAAAGATTAGTAAAAGAAGTGTGGAGGGCGGAGGTGGAAGGAGTCAATATGAGGAGACGTCCTAGGATGAGATGGATGGATGGGGTGAAAGGGGCTTTACAAAAGAGAGGAATGTCTGTAGAGGAAGGACGGGAGAGGACAGAAGATATGGGTGAATGGAGAAGGTTTGGGTATAGATGAGGCTGTGATGCATGAGGGGGAGTGGGTGGGGGATGGTGGGTGAGGAAGTATGTATGAGAAAAAATTTGACGCAGCCCGAAGGGATTTCTCCCTGTCTTCCCCTTTCCTGCATGAGGAGATTGAGAAGGGGGGTCAACGAATTTATGAAGCAGCCTTGCTGTGGATGTGCTGTGTCTTGTGACACTGCTTCTGACCCAGGGCAATGGACAAGATGCAGGGATGACCCGTCATCCAGGAGGTGCCAAGATAGGAAGGAGGGTGGAGGGAAGTTGAATATATGGAAAATGAAATGGGTGGGAGTGATTTCTATGCCTTTCTTCTTCTTCTTCTTCTTCTTCTTCTTCTTCTTCTTCTTCTTCTTCTTCTTCTTCTTCTTCTTCTTCTTCTTCTTCTTCTTCTTCTTCTTCTTCTTCTTCTTCTTCTTCTTTTCTTCTTCTTCTTTTCTTCTTCTTCTTTTCTTCTTCTTCTTTTCTTCTTCTTTTCTTCTTCTTCTTCTTCTTCTTCTTCTTCTTTTCTTCTTCTTCTTCTTCTTCTTCTTCTTCTTCGTCATGACCAAATGTTTGCACTTGTATACATAGTGATAAATTCACATTTTGTTCTACAATGATGTTAGGCAATATACTAATTAGTAAACACACACTTGGGAAAATAAACACTCATAACAATCAGGTATATAACAATTATTATTATACACAAGAAAAATAGTCATAATGAAGGAGCAAACTTAAATATGATACATTACATCATTAAATGCTAGCCTAACTGTCTATACCTCTCTATCACACACACTCTCACTCTCTCTCTCTCTGTTATAAAAAGAGCTTTACACTTCAGGAGATTTCAATAGATGCAAGACCTCTGATGGCAGCTGCTGTAGCTTATGCGTACATTTCTTTTGGAATCCAGCAAGGACGGGATCTGATATTAGTAGCAGCCAATGCATGAGATCAGTGTTGGACCTTATTCTTGATTTTTTGCAGGTATGGTTCTCTCTTGCATTCCTCAGGATCTTGTGTGTTCTCTCTAGTCCCTCTTCAGATGCATGTCCCACAGGTACACAGAGGGACTTGATCACTTGACTGCCATGCATTAACATCTTGTGAACTGAAACAGGCATATAGTACCACTTGTAGAGTTCAACATAGAATTTGGCAGTTTTCTTAGCATATTCTTCATAGCTGGTACTGTCCTATGTCATATCCTGCATTAAGAGCACACATCAGAACAGAAAGTTGATGAATTATCCTTGCATCAACTCCAGTAATCCTTGATATATTTTCTGGATCTGCAAAAAACCTTCTAGCTGTGTTTCCATTATTTGTAGTTTCAGATCCTTGAGCCGGACAGTCTACATTTAGGCCCAATTCATTCTTTTTTATTCCATGTATATCCTCTTTTTTCTTCATTGTATATCTTCTTTTTCTTATCTCCCTTTATCATCCACGTTATTAGCTTCATTCTGTATCCTATATGCAAAATGCATTCCATATTGTTGATGAGGAGGTGCAGTGGAGATAGTCCAAAGGAAAGTGCATTTTCATCAATCTCTTTTTCCTCTATAGTTTGCAAGTTATTCATAGCAGATGGGTTTGTCTTTGGTTTGCATATACAGCAGGATTCTGCAGATGGGAGTATTTTAGTTGATTGATTTATGAAAATTTTGGCTTGGAGGCCAAGCGCTGGAGCCAGTAGGCCATTCAGCGCATATTTATCTTATGTAAGTAGATGAAAATTCAAGTAAAACAGTAAAAAATATAAGCACTCACAAAAACACATCGGAACAAGATACACTCACAAGCATTCATAAACACAATTTTAATTTTCATAAAATAGATTGATGTCTTTTAAAACCTTTAACATCCTTCACATGAGCTTCCTCCCCTAAAATTTCTTTAAAAGATGAATTTGTTAAAAAGTTTGCCCTGACATTGGGGGGCCAGCCTTTCTGCTCCACTTGTCATACAAAATTTATGGGTAGTGTAGGAATGGCCAATTCTTAATCTTGTTAAAACAATACTTGATCTTCTGTCCAAAGAATGACACTTCCAAGGGTTCACCAAGGGGTGAATCTCTTTTAACTTGTAACTACTGTCCAGCCTTGTCCATTATTCTTGCCACTTCTCCATTGCATAACAATGGATTACTTGTTTGAAGTCTGTATGTGGGATTTTTTGGTCTGTTATATGGCTGAGCGCCTAGTAGTGGCTTTGGCTGCAGCATCGGCCTGTTCATTTCCATTGATACACATGGGACGGCACCCAGCAAAAGTTTACTTTTATTTTCTTTTGATTGTTAATAAGAATCAATCAGTCCTGTATTTCTTGGGACTATAAAGTGAAGAGGCAATAATGTACTTAGAGAGGATAGAATACTCATGGAGTCTGTAAAAATAACAACATTCTTATTAGATGGAACAGAATTAAAAACAAACTTCAGGGCATTGCTAACTACCAGCAGTTCAGCAGTAAAAACAGAGCTAAAATGAGGCAACTTTCTCTTTAAAACTGTGCTATCAGATACAACAGCACAACCAACAGCAACTTGGGATTTTGATCCATCTGTATAGATAAAAACTGAATCAGCATGTACTGATAAATGTTCTAAAAATTTACTTTTTATCTTTACAACAGTTCTATTTTTCTTGTTTTGAAGAGGACAAATTACAGTGGGGCACTGGTTTCAAGAAGGGAATTTGGGAGGCGTGATCTTGGCAATTGTAATAGGAACAAGTCCTACCTCCTCTGCCCCAACTTCACATCTCACTTCTAAAGGTTTCGGCAGAGTACTTTTTCTTGGAGCTCTGTCTACCGGCTGCTTTATATATTTGAAGTTTAGATTTTGTTTTGATGTCAAGACACGAGATATATATCTAAGGCTTAATTCCTCCCTGTGAATATAGAGGGGAGGAATTCCTGTGTCCACATACAAGCTATCCACTGGAGATGTTCTATAAACTCCTGAACAGATCCGCAAAGCCGTATTGTGGACTATATCAAGCTTCTTTAATAAAGTTTTACATGCTGATCCATAAATTTGACATCCATAATCGATTTTGCTAAGGCACAATGTTTGGTAAAGCCTTATATAATCTGCTCCCCAGTTGAAGAGAGACACTACCTTTAGTATATTAAGTTGCTGTGTAATAGTGCATATAACCTAGTTTATGTGATGAGTGAATGCCAGCCTTTTGTCCAAAACCAGACCCAAATATTTTACTTGATCTTCATATGGTAATATGACACCCTCTGAGAATAATGTTGGTATCTCTTCCTTGCGTCTTAGTCTAGTGAACCTTGGCTTTTGTTTTTTCAGCAGAGAATCTGAATCCTCTGCAATTAGCCCATGCTTTTACTAAGTTAATAACCTCTTGAATCTTTTGGCCTGTTTCTAATGTTGTCGATCTGCACACAATAGTGAAGTCATCAGCATAAGCCAATCCATGAACTCCTGCAGGAACTTGTTCTAACATACTATTGATGTCTGTGTTGAAGAGTGTAGGACTCAGAAAACTTCTTTGGGGAATCCCTTCCTCTTGAAGAAATGCAGAAGAGAAAGAAGAGCCCACTCTGACTTTTAGATAATGGTCAGACAAGAAATCCTTTAAACAATTGAAAATATTACCCCCGATACCCCACTCTGGAAGTTGCTTCAGAATGCTTCCCCGCCAGGTAGTATCGTAGGCATTTTTCAAGTCAAAAAGCAAAGCAATGCTTGAGTTCTGAATTGCAAAGGCATTCTGAATCTCACGAGTGATAAAAAGTAAGGGGTCCAGAGTGCTTTTATTTCTTCTAAATCCAAACTGTCGGTTAGATAGGAGATTTTTAGATTCCAAAAACCAAACTAAACGCATATTAACCATTCTTTCATAGATCTTACAAATGCAGCTAGTGAGAGCAATAGGTCTGTAACTTTGTGGGTCATGAGAGTCTTTTCCTGCCTTTAAGATTGCTATGATAATTGAAGTCTTCCAAGATTTAGGAGAAGATCCAGAAGACCAAAATTTGTTCAGCACATTTAAAAGGAATTTCTTCGACGATATGGATAAGTGAGCAACCATGGAATAAAGAATG
Organism: Oratosquilla oratoria; assembly: GCF_046742065.1. Lineage (NCBI taxonomy): Eukaryota > Metazoa > Arthropoda > Malacostraca > Stomatopoda > Squillidae > Oratosquilla > Oratosquilla oratoria. Next base: position 1,742,529 of record NW_027467716.1, read on the forward strand.
TCATCCTCTCCAGGAGAGGTTGGGGAGGATGAAGATAAAGCATGATCCATTTCATCTAAGGTGAAAAGAAGATTATATGCCTCCGAGTTCATATTGGTAGGAGGAATAATCGTGGTCTTTGCTCTAATTCTTCTGAAATCATGTGAATAATGTAGTGGACTTGAAATATCAGCATAATGTCTTCCAAAAGCCTCTGCTACTTCTCTTGTATCTGATATAAAAGAGTCATTTATCTTGAGAATGGGCAAAGGAGATGGAGTAAACTTTCCTTGTAATTTTCGAATCCTATTCCATACTAAGGTAGGGGAAGAGTCATATTTCAATTCGCTAATATATTTAATGAAGGATTCCCTCCTTGCTTTCTTGAAGATTTTCTTCTGCTTTGCTTGAGCTCTTCTGTATGTTATCCTATTGACTAAACAAGGATATCTCTGATATCTCTTATAGCGGTAGAGTAAAAAGAACTTCATTCGATATTAGAGGGATACAGGTGTTGCCTGGCTGTAGAACAGAAAACCGATATTTTTCACACGCATCTACAAAAATTAAGGCGGATCTCCCCCTTAAGCAAGTATGTACCGCTAAGGTCTCGGTCATTTTTTTACCATTAAAACCGTTTTTTTATTTATTTTTTTTTTTTTTTTTTTTTTTTTTTTTTTTTTTTTTTTTTTTTTTTTTTTTTTTTATTTTTTTTTTTCCCTGCACTTTTTTTTAATTTCTCTATAGAATTAATGTTACTTCTGTGATCAGCATACGAAACTGTATTAATTGTGAAAGTTTCATAAAAAAGATTCCGCGTGTCGCCAAACGAAGACCCATGTAATTAAATGGGTCTTCGTTTGGCGACACGCGGAATTTTTTATACGAAACTTTCACAATTAATACAGTTTCGCATGCTGATCACAGAAATAACATTAATTCTATTGAGAAATTAAAAAGAGTGCCAAAAAAAAAACAGTTTTAATGATAAAAACTTACCGAGACCTTAGTGGTACATACTTGCTTAATGATACAAGTTTAACCGGTAAAATTAGCGGGGCACTGGGCCTGTCACCACTGTCACTCAGTACCACCAAGCTGAGACATGCTTACCGCTCTCTTGAGTGTTATGGTATAGCTTATTGAGTTATCGGTTAACGAAGCTTTACAGGTAGCAGAATTTTTGTCGGTAAGCTATCATTAAGTTTGTTGCCGATAAAACCGGTAATTTCACTGGTAGCTGCCCACCACTAGTGCCAACAGATAACTGCCGTCAAAGCTCATTTTTTCAATGATAGCATCAAAGAAAACCGAGGAAAGACATTTTTATGGTAGACTACACGGTGCCGCTTTGGTATGCGATCTGAGCGGTTGTGTGATCTCAGTGAGTTTAGATTTTACTTTGGTATGTGATCTGAGCGGTTGTGTTAGCCCAGTGAGTTTAGATTTTACTTTGTTATAATTTGCATATTTAACATATATAAAATATATGATTTGCAAATAAAATAAAATAGATAAAATATGGCATATTTGAAAAAAATAAAATATTAGTAATAAGGAATTTATTTATTTATTGGTTAATTGATACAATATCTGATAAAAAAGCAAGAAATAGATCAATAGACGATTTCCTCATTTTTTGCCAACGGAAATAATCAAGATGAGATTGAAAGGTATTTGCAGGTACGCCTCTCAATTTTTTTAGTATTCGATTTTGGGAATCTAACCATGACCTTTCGATTGCCTGAGTATGGGCTCCAGTAGCTGGGTCTACATAATTTACTTGGTGATTAACTGTCTGGTGATTGTAATTAAAGTTAATTAAGTTTGAGTATGAAGGCCATTCATCCGAATGAATGACTGAATTTTCTTCTACTTCTCTCAGAATTATGGGTATAAGCGTATCTTTATCTCTTTTCTGTACATAAAAATATCTGCAGTCATCCCCTTTCTTCAATCCAAATACCCATGGCCCGTCAATGCGTCTTCCATGGTTTCGGTTGTTTTCCACATCGGCTTCACTGTCAATTGAATCTGGTGCATGATCTCCCTGCAGCATTCGTCCTCTGTTATATTTCCGACGTCCAGCAAATCTTGCTTCATCTATTTGAACTGGCTCTTCTGCAGTGCCAACCAGTTTTCCGCGATTTGTTACGGAAATTATTTGTGAGCATATTTCACGACATAAATTGAACCAATCACAGATAGCTTCAGTTCCTCGACCAGTCAGTGTGTGGACACTATCATATGGTAAATCCTGAATGAAATAAAATATCAACTCTAAAATCTGACAGAGCGTTAGTTTGCAATTTACTCTATCATTTAAATCAGTGAAATGGAAAAATTTGTTTCCACAGCGAATAGAGCGATAAGTTTGGCATCTTGCATTCTTGCAACGGAGAGCTGGTGTGAATTCACCTTTTCTATTTCTTCTTTGGACATCCTTCATTTCTCCACCACAGCGATGACAAGGAGCGACATTTTCTTCTTCAGCTAGTAGACCATGTCTTCTCAAAAAAGCAACTGCTTTAATTTCATCAGCAATTTCTTGATAAAATTCCGTAGCTAACATCTTGATGGGTTCCGCTTCTCAGAACTATATTGGAAAGGAACTAAATTCCATGAGAATATCTCTTGCTTATATATGAATTTCGAGTCTAATTAGGAAAGCTTTAAATGCTTATATACGAATTTCGAGTCTAATTAGGAATGGTTTAAATAGAGATCAAAATAGATTAAGATCTCCTGGATTTTCAGACTGGCTTAGATTAAGGTCACAAATAGATTAAGATTAAGCGAGATCACGTTAAGCAGTCAGATCGCATACCAAAGTAGTTTTATGATGCACCGACTACACAATTTAGAAGCATTTTAGGAGAAAAAACGAAAATGCAAAATTTTTCGATTTCTGCTTCATGGCCCCCCATTACATCACTATAGTATCATGGCACCACGGAGGGAGAGAGGGGGGGAAGGGGAAGAACAGATAGAAATGACGGAAGGAAGAGAGAGAGATAGGTTTCCGGGCTTTCGGCATGCAGGTAGTTCCTACATCAGTTAGGGGGGGGGTAGAGCCCACGCCGCCACCCAGACAAAGATGGAAAGGTGTGTTTTGGTTGAGGCAGAACTTAAACCTTATAACTTAATCACTTAGACAAAATGTTGTAGCACATTTGTAAATAATAATCACGAAGAACCCTCAGCCCTGAAGAGGACTATAGCTATTAGCAGAAATATAGAAGTTACACGTTCTTCTAAAGTTTCCTTTTATTCCGACTGTGGGTTCTTCGTGATTACTAATAACTTAATCCTATTTTTTTAACTTGACTCTTAAGTTTTGAATTTTTGATGTCTTGATGTGTGCCTATGCTCGCTTTTTATTATTCATGAAAAAGATGGGGTATAAATTACGTCTGAAAAAAAGGGGTTTGTGATTACGTTTGCGATAAAAGGGGGGTGTGGGATATTAACCCTCGGTCATGATTCTATTCCTACGTATATAGTGTGTATTGTGTGGTGAGTAGATTGCCGCCTTGTGTTCTTTCGAAGCTCAGCGGTAATCTAGCGTGTTCCCATGTAATGAGAGTGTGTTGTCTGTGAGTGAACGTGTAGTTTCAGTGTTGATTTGTATGAGCTTCTCCCATATACGAGAGGCACACTCGTGTAGATAAGTGTTTAGTGGTTGAATGTCAGCCTCCTCGTGTAGTGTTTGTGCTGTTTTTATGTTAGGGTAGTACGTGTTTGTAATGAATTTTAGTGCTTTGTTTTGAACCGCTTGCAGTGTTTGCATGCCTATCTTTGATAATATGGTATTATTGGATACATAAGCATGCTCCGTATAAGTGCGTGATACTTTTTTTTTGTTTACTTAACAGAGAGGTTTTTGAATCTCTGCAGCCGTTGTCGGCCGAGAGATGCAAACACCTTCCTGTCGCGCACATTGGTGGTAAACGTCCAGCCGAGTATCTTGCCCTTATCTGCGTAATTGCGCGGAGCCCTGTCAATGACGACGGGTTCACGCCTACGTCCCTGAATGGGAATGAGTTTAGATTTGTCTGAGTTTGTTCGTATTTTGTGTTTCCGCTCGGATCCACGACATTTAGGCACAAGACATTTGGGCAGAAAGTGGCAGGTACGACATTTGGGCACACTATGAAATCATCATAGTAACAATCAAGCAAATTAGTCTTTTTTTCAACAACTGAGCTTTATTAATTCACACTGCTGTTTCACTTGAGTAACTCAGAGGTTCAAGAGATTACATCACTGCTTTTGTACAGCAAAAAATAGTTAAAATTGTAAATTAATAGCCAAGTTTGTCACGATGTCTTTATAAATCTATGTTATGCCTATCAATAAAATAATGTATTTGTCTATCAAAGTACTAAGTCAGGCACTAAAATGAGTACTTTTTTCAAACTAAAGTTTATTCATCACTGTCACGTCTTTATAAATGCATGCTATGCCTATCAATAAAATAGTATTTTGTATCAAGAAAGTTACTAAGTCTAGCAATGAAATGAGTATTTTCAAACAAAACTTTATTCATCCATGAGGATTTGGAGACCACAGATCTTCAGATTTAAGGTTCATCAACATTGTTCACAGGTTTCCAGCGGATTTTGTGGCCGGCACCTCTCAGGCACTCTTCAACTGTTTTGGGTCCAGAAGCTCTAGCCTGGCACAAGGTCTTCAATATCTGCTGAAGATCAGTGTAGACTTTACGCATACGTTTCATAGGTGGCTGTCCTTTGGCATCCTGCTGTATTGTCACTGATACAGAGCATTCGCCCTTCTTGAGTGCCTGTATAAGCTTCCACACAGATGGGTGGTTGTGGCCAACCAAGTTGGAGAATCTGTTATTCCATGCCTCGCAGAAGTTGTTGGTGCGTGGCTCATCGTTTAGTGTGGCCTCCTGCACATTCCAGAGATGTGGAGGGAACAGTGGCGGTAGTCTTCTCATCTGTATACCAGTCTGACCTGGGATCGCTTGGGCCTGCCGGAACGTACCTGTCACATACGTCCTGTCGAAGTACTTGACAAGTGGCTTGGCACCATCGGGTATATGGTCCTTCAGCCACCAACACCCATCCTCAACATCAGAGTGTGGCAGAAGAGCGAGCGCATCCAGCATCCCACAAAAGTTTCATATCTTCATTTTTGCTTTACAGCTGCACAAGACCAAGTTCTTGTAATTTTCGTCTTGTGCTCTGGGTTAAATGGAAAAAGCACCCACAAACTTGAATGTGCTCACCAAGGACAACCCTTACAGCACTGATAACTACTTGTTCGAAGTCGCATAGGACAGTGGTCGGATCTGGATAAAGGTCCTGTCTGCGCAGTGGTCCAACACTATCTGAATAAGATCTTGATAGGTTTCCTGTGATTTTCTTTGAAGAAGCGCATACACTGTTGTCACTGCGGTGTTACCAAGCGGTACCCTGATGATGTAGAGTTGGAGGAAATGACGTGGTGCCATTGAAAAGTTGCCATACATCATCCAGGTATCTGCATGGGCTAGGGTTCTCAGGGCTGTAGGGGATGCAAACACAATGATCCTTGAGTCAGCATTCTGGCCATTGTCGTGGATCAGGAACCTCTGTGGTGAATCGCTTGCTGTTTCAGCCCACTCGCCATCAATGATCAGATCTTCAGTACTCGCTGGTTCCATTGGAATTTGCCTTCCTTGTTCGGTGTCGTTGAATAAAACGCTTTGCTCACTTACCCATAACATGTTTGCAACAATTTAGTTATTTGGATTATTTTTATTTAATTAATTTTCATGTTTTTTCCTTATTCATAGAGAATCAGAAACAATGCATGTCTCTAATGCTCTGTGATTCTCATATGTATGTCTGAAAGTTTATGGCAGGAAACTAAGTAATTTATCATCTTTTTGTATTCGTCACGTGGCACAGTAAAACCCAACTAATATAAATTATTCATGCCTAATTTAAAATTTTCATGCCTGTTGTTCAACAGAATCATCTTTTATTATTTTTTCTTGGTTTGGGATCATAATATACAGCACGAATTATGCTGTGCCCAAATGTCGCACCCAGTATTTTGTGACCAAATGTCTTGTGCCTAAATGTCCTGTGCCCACATGCCGTATGCCCAAATGTCTAGATAGCATGGCCCATAGTGGTTTTGTATACGTATGCAAGCAGTTCGGTCTGTAATGAAATCACAAAGTGTTCGTGTGAATGTTGGGTGCATGTTCATCTGTATCAGTTTGTGTTTCAACCCGAGCCACCATACCTTGTCGAAGGCTTTTCTCACGTCCCGCAAAAACAGATTAACCTGCATTTTGCGGGCTTTAGCAGCAGCAATCGTCTGGTATGTTGTGGCAAGAGCTGTGTCTGTGCTGTGTAAGGCTCGAAAGCCATGTTGATTATGAAGCAGTATGTTGTTCGTTCTGATGTGTGCTTGGAGGCGTCGGGTAAGTATTTTTTCAAATACCTTCCCATGTGTTTCAAGAAGTGATATAGGGCGGAGGTTGGTGATGAAATGTATGTTTGTGCCTGTTTTAGGTATAAAGATCATAACCGCCGATTTGAATGCGTCAGGGAAGTATCCTAGAGCAATTGCGGCACTGTAAATTTCCGCCAAGTTACATAATACTATTTCTGGGGCATTAGGGAGCATAGGCTTAGATATTTGAGTTTTGCCTGGAGTTTTACTGTGCATTAGAGATAATGCACTCTTAACCTCCGAGACGGTGACTCTAGTTGCAGAGCCTCTCACAGGAAGACGGGATATGAGGGCGTGGGGGAGGGGGGAGGTGATGGATGTGTGATGTTGCATGTCCCTCGTTATGTCATCTTCGTAGTTTTGATCAAAATCCTGATTTTCCTCTGAGGAAATAGGATTGTCTGCCAGTGTTGACGTAGAGCAAGTTGTTTGTCTTCGACATCGTGGTGTCTGATGCCATTAGTCTCAGTGATGTATGGTGTTACATGGCTTACTACCGCCGGAGAGCTTCCTGACCGACCACCAGAAGGCTGCCGGGTCAGTACTGAGGTCCATTCGGTCTATCTATTGTTGCCAATTCAGAGCTGCTTGAGTGGCGTAATGTTTGCGTAAAATAGGTCTGATTTGATTAAGTCTTCGTGTGTGGTGGGAATAGCAACCGTGTCGTGTCATGTATTTGTGGGTATGTCTCGCTTGAAAGAGGAGACGGTGTATTCTGTAGTTTATTGTTGGGTGGATGAGTTCTGTGTGCTATTTTTGGGATTGTGAGGTTGGCTGCCCTGAGTATGGCTTGTTCTGTGTGAGTGATGGCAAGGTCAATGTCCGCCTTCTCGGCTCCCTCCAGGTCTAACGGTCAGGATTGTTTGAGGTGGTATGCGTATCTGTCCCAATGAGCTTTTTTGTGTGAGTATCTGCATGTAATGGGTATCTGTATTAGATTTGTGGATAGTGTTAGAATTACGAATATGTGGTCGCTCGTTGTTTGTGTGCCAGGCTTGATGTAGTGATTGTGTGCTGCGTGTTTATTTGCAAGATTTATGTCTGGTGTGGTGGCTGTGTTTGGTTCTCTGATGAATGTGGGAAACTCAGGCCCCAACACGTTTACGGCGAGATTCCTGGTCAAGTAGTTCAGCCCTCTTGCCGGGGGTTTTAGAAGCTGAGTGACCCAGCGTGTGGTGTCGTGCGTTTAGGTCGCCCAGACTGTATGTGGGATGGTGGAATTTGGCAAATCTAATGAAGACTGGGTATGGGGAAAATTCCTTCTGTGAGGAATATATGTAGTAGCAATGGTGGTGGGACCTAGTGTTGTTTCTATGGTGATGGGTAGTGTGTCAGAGAAAAAAATTGTCAATGAGTGTATGTTTAATGTGTGTTTGTACTGATATGCTGAAGTGCACGACAATTCGTCGAATGGGACAATTTGTCGAACATAACATTTCGTCAACACGTAAAAATTGTACTTTTGGTGTTATATTTCTAAAATATTTGGTAATATTTGTGTTCTGTGTGAAATTTCCGATCATTTGATGTATTACTCAACATAATTGGATGACCAGGCTCAGAGTTATAACTGTTTGAAGTTTTAGACAATTGCACTTTTCGCCGACACCTTACTTTGTTGCCATTAGAGCCATCTTGATTACCTAGATCAGCAGTAGATCATTGCCAGAGCCAGCCTATTCTCCAAGCAGATCAGCAGATTTTCTTGAAAGGATCAGCAATGGAATGTAAAATTTAATTGGATATTTGCAATTTATTTCTCAATATTGTGACACAAGTCAAAATAAATAATTGCATACAATATATTTCAGAATAGTACACAATTTCAACAATAATTTCAACCAATGTAAGACAGTGAATTGCAGTACAATAAAAATATTAACAATTTGAATTGTAAACACAAAAAACAATTGCAAACAAAGTAAAAAAGAAAAAAAAACAATTATTGCATATAACCAATGTTGTACGGAGGCCCAGAAGGTAATTGAGGGTAGACCTCTCAGCGTACTGGTTTACAATGTTAGCAATATGGTTCTTGCGCAGGCGCATTTTCTTGTGTGGTGGCTCAGGATCATCGCCAGCAAGTAGCTTCTGGATCAAGGTCTCAGTGTGGCACTGCTCACTGCACAAACTCTGGATAAATTCAAACAAGTTCGGGTGGGCCTTTTTGATACAGTTTTTCATCCTGTGATGCCAACCTTCCAACGCATTTGTTGTTTTGGGCTCATCAGCTAGTGTCCGGTCATACACACTCCAGAGATCGGAAGCAAACTTGGGAGGATGACACGTTAGTCTGAGTTGCAGGCCATTACCATCAGCACGATACGAGCCAACGTAGGTGTTCTCAAAGTATCCCACGTCTGCAGTTGGAACATACGCCATGGCGAAGATCATTCGACAGTTCAGAGCGAACTCCTCATCTGTTGAGTAGCGTTGATTGAGTCCCAGAGTCGCGAGGTGACGATAGTTCGCCTGACAGAGGTGGAAGAATCAGCCCTCAGCCTCAACATTCAGGATGTCTGTGGCTGCCGTGATACACGCCTCCTTGTAGTCACAGCGGTACTTGGCGACGTTGACTTCCAGAATCTTTTCCTCCAGCGTGCGTAGAAGTGTCGTGAACATGTGCGTGTACACAACCTGGATTTTGCGTGGTAGAAGGAAGTACACCAGTGGCATGATCTTCCCAAACACGGGCGCATGAAGAGTGTACAGCTGATAATACAGGGACGGGACTATTGAGAATGTTCCATCGCCGTACCACCTGGTTGCTGACGACAAGTACCGAAGGTTTTGATCAGTAGCAAACATCAGGATCTTCTGGTTGTCGAGCGTGGTACTGGTCGCCCAAGGTTCCCCAGAGGTGGTTTTGCTCCAGGTATCGTCTAGGTCAATGTCCATAGTTGTCTGGGGCAGGGGAGGCTGATGTTGGCGCCTGGTTCTCTGGATAGTTCTCTTCAGACTCGCTAGCTTAGGCAGAGATGGGTCACCAGTGAAATAGAAGAAATGACATAAGTACACACGAAAAGACTGCAAAGATGTGACATTAAGGCAATATGCAATAGCATAATAATAGTAGTAAATAATAAACTATGATAGCAGTAGTAAATAGTTTCAAATAGTAACATGTACAACAATAATAATACAAAATATACCTGTGTTTTCTAGGGGTCTGGTGATCATCCGGTTGACTATGGATGCCGTTGTCTCAGTTGAGTGAGCAGCAGCTTTCATTTTGCTTATCTGAGCAGTAACTTTGGTTTTAGTCACATCCGGAACATGTGAATGCTCTTTGGTGGACAGAACATTGTTATCTTCTGTGATAGCTCGACCTTTACAAGTACGATCAGAGCATTTCCAGTAAATCTTCGTGGCTCATTCACGATCTTTGGTGTAGGTGTAGCCTTCAAAAAGCCATTATCAAAATGTATCAAAGAATGTTCTGATTTTTGTAGGATATGGTCAGACAGTATCGACCATTGGGAGAGTGCACGACAGTTGGTCAAAAGACTTTGGAATACAGCCATGAAAAAAAAATCCTGATCAACTGTGATATGCTAGTGTGTACGGAAATACTGTAAAATTATCCTTGCCAAAACTTACATTGATGTATTTAACATATAATGTGTAATTATTTTATCTTATTGCAATGTCTCAGTGTCGCCAATCAATGAACAAATGGCGGCATAAGTCCTAAATATTCCTTTTAATTCATTTGATATTGTAACTTTTTCTCATGGAATGTCATCTAAACCACTCTAGCATTCCTCCAAAATGAAAATATATGAATATATTGATTAAATTAGTACTTTAAATGTATTTTTAATATCTGTCGATGAAATGTCACATTAGACGAATTGTCGTTCGACCAATGATTGTAGACCCATATGCTGACGCCAGCATGTGTTTCTGCATATGTGTTTTTTGTGTATGTGTGGTAACCAGGGATTCTGATCAGATGTTCTTTAGAACACCCGTGTGCATTCGTAATGATGATGTTTGTGTAAATGTGCTTGTATGTGTTGATGAACTCAAAACGTCTCGGCCGGCAAGCCAAGACGTTGTGTTGGAGGATGGTGATGGTGCTGTGCATGGTTATGTGCTACCTGTGTTTATTTCTTCTTGTTACGTCATGTGTTGGTTTGTGTGTGTGGGGGAGGAGCTGATCAAATTGCTCTTGACCGATAACTTTGAATTGTACTTGGGGGATGTACTTATTCTGTTTCCAGTCGTCGTATAGTTTTGGTGTCTTTGGGTCATTGAAGTTGTGTATTTTGTATCCGTTTTTCTCTATTTATTTTAGTATGTCTTGGTGTTTGGCGGTAGTGGGGAAAGGGTTATCCATGTACATGTAGATTTTTATGTTTTTGGTCCTTGTTTGTGGTCGAGCCTGTTGTGGGGGAGGTTTTGGAGGAGGAGGAGGAGGTGTTTTTAGTTATTGTTGAGCTTGAGGTCAAGATGTTGAAGTTGGATGCGGGAGGGCAGGTTGTAGTGGTGGGGGTGGAGGGGTGTTGGAGGAAGAGAAGTGGATGCCTAATAAGGCAGAGGAGTCGGGGTTTTCACCAAGGTTAACTGTGGAGAGGCTGTTCAGTTTACATAGTTCATTTAGTTTTGAGGAGAATGAACCGGGATGTTGAATGTTATGTAAATGAGCTTGGTAGATGATGCCCACCATTCGTAGTTGGGCAGTGGTGGTAAAATGAAGATGAGTGGGAGTGGATGGGGTTGCAACTGAAGAATTATTCTTCGTGACGGAGGCAAAAAAAAACATAGCCTCCGGCCGTTTCACTCAGTCGGGTCACTGGGATTTCCATTTTGCAAAGGGTCGTCAACGTTGTCTTGTATTTAGGTTTGGTCAAGATCCATACAAACAGGTCTGCCAATGTGAAATCGGGTGAGGTGTCTGTGACCTCACCTGAGCCCCTCTTGAGCAGTAGGGCTCAACTAGGCCAGGGTCCGTCCCATCCATACCTCATTCTCCGTCAGGGTCCGTCACATTCATACCTCATTCTCCGTTACTAAGTTTTTCTTCCCTACTTGTTCAGTTTTAAGTGACTATTTCCAGTTACAGTATAAATTGATTAATTTCTAAGTACTGTCAATGTTATATGGAAAATCCAATTTAAAATAAAACTATATATATGAATGAAACTTTATTGAGACAACTTCTTTAGTAACAAATGTTAAGCCGTATGCCATAAAGTATGTTTTTAATTTCTATCTTGTATAAATATACACAGCAATAAATCACTTTACAAACTCTTTAAATGGGAACCTGCACCCAGTGAAATCATGAAAATGATGCATGTTTTGAACAAAATAAAGGGAATTCACATGTTAAAGATTCTCATAGTTGCATTACATTAATTTCTTTGTTTTGCGAGCCTCACTTCTGCATTCTCTCTTTTTTTTTTTTTTTTTTTTCCCAAAACTAGAAGGTTATTGAGATGCCTCATTGTAAAGTACAAGGAAATTTTAAGCAAAAAAAGCTATGACACCTTTAGGTAAGTCAATATTTGCACTTTCAAGATCAGAAGTGAGAGTTTTCAAACAATTGGTTCCTTCTGTAAGGTTTTCAGAATGTAGAGCCTTGAGCACCTCTCTCATGATTGTTAACTGGGAAAAGAAATGATCAGAAGGAATATACAGATTACCTCTATTTACCATATCTATCCATGTCTTATATGAGGATGGCTGATCACACATTTTTCCGTAACCGAGGATACTTTGAAGCAAATTTCTTTGCTATATAACCTCCTATGTATCGCAATGACTCTTCTTCAATTACTGTTGCAATAGAGTTTACTCCATCTTCAGATATATCCACCTCACTCTGTTTCCATCTGATGATGGCAATCCCTCAAGGTTGAGGATGATAGTCTTCGTGCAAAGCTACTGGTGAGTCCGTAGGTGACTGATAAGACCGATTCTTGCTTGAAAAGATTGGTCGCAATGTGGACATCTTGTGCCGGAAGGAAGAGTCAGCCGTGGTTGTTGTTGGCGCTCCTTCCGTCGTCGTCCTTTCTCCTCCAGCTCTGTAGACCTTCTTGACTCGAAAGTCGCTGTTCCCTCATGGATGGTGGTTTTCCAGAGTCGTCTATTTTTAGCCGTTTCCTCCCAGTTAAAGAAGTCGATGTTGCACTTTTTGAAGTTCGTTTTCAGGGAGTCTTTGTAGCGTTTCTTCTGGCCTCCTTTTGTACGCTTGCTGTCTTTGAGTTGGGAGTAGAAGATCTGTTTGGGAAGACGTTCGTCCGTCATTCTAACCATATGGTCGCTCCATCTTAGTTGGCCTTGTTTAGTTGTTTCCATCTATGTCAGCATCAACATCAGTGTTATCAGACTGCAAATCAACATCCATGTTTTTAAAAATGAGACTAGTTAAGCATATTTCCACTGCTAGCCTTCTCTTATTAGATGTTTAATTTATATCTTGATTTTTCCCCTGAGACGCATGACTTGAAAGGCAGTCATAATCGCTATCCTTACTTCTGGAATTTGCTTTGTCACTAACTAATGTGACTTCTTTCCCTAGCAACACCTTTCTTAGCCTGAATTTAAAACGTACAACATTTGGGTGCTCGAATGGACCACTCATTTGTCTAATGCACCCGAAAAAATGCTCAAGACAATCCTGGTTAAGCCTTTGTGTGAGTATGTATTTAACATCATATAACTTCTGAACCATTTGAAATAGACCTATAAGTGACTGATTCGATAACATTATTCCCTTCTGAAACTTATAAGGGCTCTTTAATTAATTTTTTTTTTTACTCTCATTGTTGCCATCAGGTCAGTCATCTTATTCAAAATGTTTATCTGATTATCTAACTGAATTCCAAATGCATTGAGTGAGCTTTTGTCACCATACATGGAATAAGAAATCATAACATCAAACCACTCGTCCACCAGACTTATCATTTCTGCAGTTTCAAACCAGTTAGGACTTTCGAACAGTCCTTTTTCTCCTAGATATTTAACTGAACTTGAACATGACTGTGAAAGTAACTGCATGTTTGACACGTTGTCTTTGGTGCTTACGTACATTCAGGTGCATATCATTCAGTATATAAACTAAACCATATTCTGTCTTGGTTTTGACGAACATTTCCCGAATACAGGGATCAGAAACAAAACTTCCATCCTTCAAGAAGAACCCTGAATCCACAAAGTTATTTCTAATCAGTTTGATCAAGTGAGGAGCGAGCATCTGCAAATACAAACACTTCTCCTCTATCAGCACATGGGTTTCTGAAGGAAGTTTTCTTTGCTTCAATTGGGTCAATACCAAACTTTTCCCATATATGCAAGTTAGTAGATCCTAAGTCATGTACCACTGCAACAACAGGATAACCAACATATCTGACTTCTTTAATTATGTCTTATAACTGATCCTGCATATTCAATTCATCAAACTGAATATATATTGGTTGCTTCCACTTCCATACAAGACCTCTTAACATAACAACCTGAACACTTTTATATGGTTTATAAAGTACATCATTCCCTTTGTCATAACTCCATTGTTTTTCAATACTCATTTCATCCAATGAGAGTACTGTAAGCTTTTCAACTGTCCCTAACATTTCAGATTTAACAACAGATGGTAAGAGGCCAGGCTCACAAGCAAACTTCTGTGCTCAGTGATTTAAAGTGGAAACAGATGGCAATGGAAATCCCTTTTTGTTCCTATAACATCTTGGACTTAAACTTCTAAGAGTAAGGGCGGATGCTATATCTTCTTCAGTCCACGATTTTACTTTCTTGCTTTTCATAATTAGAGCACCTATTTGGGTTTGGGCTACATGGCTTTTCGCCACCGTTCACATTCGCCCCCTTGACAATTTGCCACCTGTTTAGATCGCCACTGAGACTTATCACCACTCATTGGTATTACATGCTAGACATTTCGCCACCCATTCGTTGGACTTTTCACCACTAATTGTTATATTGCGCTATAATTCTACATACATACATATACCAAGGCTTTTTCCCCCTTTCAAGGGAGGTAGCCAAAAAGGGAAAGGCATAAAATCACTCCCACCCATTTCATCCCTACACTCCACACCCCTCCCACCCTCCCTCTCATCTGAGCACCTCCTGGCTGACAGGTCATCCCTGCACCTTGCCCACCGCCCTGGGTCAGAAGCAGTGTCGCAATAATTCTACATACATAGCATTAATACAATTAATCAATGTCTAAAACAAATTTATTAATAACAAGGCCACGAATAATGCCCGGAATAATGTCTTTATCGCCGCCTGATCGTTCTGGTAAATTAAGATGTTTTGATCCACATGGCGTACGGCAGTGAATGCACATCATGCAGAAGATGCAAACACTATAAGCTACTATAAAGCTCCCTTACATCATTTATGATATGTTTTGTTTTTCTTCTCTGAACATGGCACTCCTATTTCAACAAACATTCTAACTGTTTGTATTAGCGCCGCTGCCAGGCTTGTTACAAATGAAGTTACCGGCTGTGCTTCCCCTATCCTGAGAAAAGTGTATTATTTCCAATACAGACAAATGATAATTATTAATGCAGACATATTTTTTCCTTTCTACTTGTTGTTGTTGTTGTTGTCGTTCCCTAGACTGTCTGTCCGAGCAGTCCCGTCTCCCCAAGGAAGGCCACAGCCGAAACTGGGTTTTCCCACAAATCCTTTATAGAGTGTATGTTGTGTTGTTTGCGTGCATGATTGTGTATAATGCAGTCTTCCATTATGTGTTGTATGGTATGGGGTGAAGTGTTACATCCTGGGCAGCTGTTCACAACACGGTCGTCCAGCCTCTTCTGGTAGCTTAGAAGTGCTGGGTGGTGACCGCATCGCAGTCTGGTCAAGTGGACTCTGTCCTTACGTGGGAGAGAGGATTCAGAAGGGTGGATATCAGGGGGTCTGGCATGCAGCAGTGTGTTGTCTTTCAGTGTGTTAATGGAGCGGTGAGTGATATGATTATGAATATGTTTCCGGAGGCTGGTATTTGGTGGTTGTGGAGGAAGAGAAGAGAGTATCTGTGTGTAATAAAGGTCTTTGGGTGTAGTTTTAATGTTTCTTGGTGTGTGTGGGTGTTCTGCTATGTAGTGTAGCGGGTGTGATGTGTTTGTGGTGGCTGCAGCAAGTGTTTGTGTGCCTCTCATGTCGAGGTGGTCCTTGACTTTGAGGACTTTTGTTTCATGGTGTAAATGGTCTGTAGGTGATGTATTTGTGCAGCCTGTAATTGTTTTTAGGGCTTTGTTTTGTATGATTTGAAGGGTGTTGTGGTGTGTCTCACTGAGATTAGGAGCCCATGCAGGACTCGCATAATTCATCACTGAGCGTATGCATTGTTTGTATATTGTTATATTAGTTTCTTTGTTTTGTCCAAATGTTGTTCCAGTGATTGACTTAAGTGCGTTAAGTCTAGGTGTGCATTTGTTTTTTATGTTTGTGAGGTGTTGTTTGAAAGACATGGATGTATCGTATGATACACCAAGAATTTTCGGTGTGTTTGTGTGTGGTATTAGAGTGTTGTTGATGTAGAGATGAGGTATGTATTTGTGTTCTTTTGTCCAGTTGGTGAGAAGTGTTGCTGTAGATTTGGTTGGAGCTATTTTGAGTCTGTTTGTGATGAACCATGTGTTGAGTGTGTCAAGGTAAGGCTGGATTATTTCTGCAGCTTTGTCTGTGTTACGATGTGTGCATGTGATTGTTATGTCGTCTGCGTAGGAAGAGATTTGTATTTCTGAGGTGTCTGGCGTGGGTAAGTCATGCATGTATAGATTAAATAATGTGGGGGATAGAACCGAGCCCTGTGGTACTCCGTTCTTAATGTTTCTGATGTGCGATAGCTGCAACGTCTACGTCGTGGGACCACCCCCCAACCCCAAGAGTTGGGGGCCAAACAGCAGCATCTACCCCTGGCCATCAGCTCTACGCAGATGGCACCGATCCCCAAGGAGGAGCTACGCCTACCTGGGGGAGTACCACAATCCTTTTTTTCCAACACACAATGTTACGTTTTTTCTGCACTGAGGGGTCATTTTCCGGCGATCACCCCTCTTCTTCTACTTTTAGCCGGAGATGTAGAGAGCAATCCTGGGCCCACCACAAAATACACATGCCCAACATGCTCTAAACCCATTACTTCGAGCAGACAGACAAAGGGCTCAGTTCAGTGCAATATGTGCAAAAACTGGGCCCACCTCACTTGTACAACACTTGCTGACACAAACCAATACACAAACACTTGGACATGTTCTACCTGCCCTCCAGTAACCCCAATCCCACCTCCCCAACCACAGCCAACACCCTTACCCACTCACAATTTCCCTTTGCCCTTACCCCCGATTAGTACTCCCCTTCCTTTGTCCCCGATCTCTCCTTTCCCCCCCTCTGACCCAGATCCTACACCTTCCCCACTACCACCCCAACCTCAACCCCAAACGGCAACATACAACACATACAAAACACACAACATCAACATATTACAACACAACATTGACGGTATAAACACTAAAAAACATGAACTTGAACACTTTCTTAAACAACACAACATACACATTGCAATTCTACAAGAAACAAAATTAAGACACTCACACAAAACACCATCATTTCATAATTACACCACCATCAGACAAGACCGGACTGACGGCAATGGCGGTGGACTCATCACCCTGATCCACCATTCCATCTGTTTTGTGGACACAAGTGCCACAACCAAAATTCTCCTCCCTACCACAGATAACACAACAGAAACCCAATCCATTCGTATCCGTACAGGCAACAATTCAACACTAACAATAATTAACATGTACATTCCCCCCCAATCATCCCCCACAGTTCCAAACACCTTCAGACCTCAACTCAGCCAACTAACCTCAATCCCCAACCTGATCATGGGTGGTGACTTCAACGCCAAGTCGTCTGCCTGGTTTGTCGACAACCCTGACACAGACAGAGGGCTTGATATACAGACTCAATTCGACTCATTGACTATCATGAACAACACACATAATCATACACATATCCCATACCAAGCCCTCTACACTCCCTCCTCTCCTGATATCACCTTTTGCTCCCCCTGCCTAACCCCAACAACATCATGGAGAGTGGTCGGAGCCCTTGGTTCTGACCACCTTCCAATCATCATCACCACCAAAACAAGATGCACCCCAGCTGGCCACAGACACACTTACACCAATTACAAGAGAGCTAACTGGGAAGCCTTTAATGAAGAGACAGAACAACATTTTGAAACACTTAACAGTACACCAATCACAAACATAAACAATGCTGTGCACGCTTTTAATACAATCATACAAAACGCAGACAAGAGATACATCCCTAGAGGCAACAGAAAATCACACAACCCCAACTTCACACCAGAAATCCAAGGCCTCATCAGACAACGTGACACACTTAAACACGATACCCCCACACCTATCCCTCAAAACATAGCAGACCAAATACAAACACTAAACACTGTGATTGCCAATAAAATACATGAACAAAAAACACAAAATTGGCAAAACTTTATCAATACACTTGATCACAAAACAAACACCAGCAAATTGTACAAAACACTCAACAGCATCACACTATCCAACACTAACACTACACGCTCTCACGCAGCAATAATCACAACAACAGATAATCTACCCTCAAACAGACAACAAGCAAACGCACTCATACGTCATTTTGCACAGACGAGCCATCTTACATCTCACCCTGACGACCGATGCACCATTCGATGTAAGAAAGACTTTCCCACAGACTCAGACTATACACCCTTCATAGACAGTCAGACAAAACTCATATTGCATAGTCTCAAGCACTCATCTGCCTGTGGCCCTGATAACATAAGCAACATACACCTAAAACACATTGGACCACAAGGTATACACGCACTCACAAACATTGCAAACTACAGCTATTCACACAACACAATACCCGACATCTGGAAGCATGGTAAAATAATCACCATTCCAAAACCGAACAAAGACCCAACAATCCCAACATCGCACCGCCCAATCACACTTCTCTGCACCCCCTCTAAAGTCATTGAACGCCTAATACTTAAACTTGTCACACCATATATTCCCCTTGCTGACTCACAACACGGTTTTAGGCCACTACACTCCACAAACACTCTTCTGACAAACCTCACACAAAGAATTTTAGATGGCATCAATTCAGATAGGCCCCATCACAGAACACTTCTTATAACATTGGACATTAGTAAAGCTTTTGATGCTATCCCCCGCCACAACCTAACAAATAAAATATATAACACAGACATGCACAATAACACCAAAAGATGGCTGGCCAATTACCTTTCTACTTGTTCATGTATTTGATTAAAATCCAATAGAACTGGCCCTCTATAGTATAGGCATATTGTTGCCCATGTCTACAAATATCAATATCAGGTTAAAGTCACATAAAAGACATTGACACATTTTGTCTCTTGATCTATCAGTTTATCCGCTCCTGGGTATTAAACATTTTGTCTCTTGATCTATCAGTTTATCAGCCCCCGGGTATTAGATCTATCTGTATCGGCCATGAACTGTATGTAAATATTTTCAAAGCGTTTTTGAGTTTGACCTTGAAGTTTTGAGCTTAAGACAATTCTGCGTGTAATCTTGTCTTTTATAAGTACAAAATACATTGACAGAAATAGGCCTAGCAAGTTCAAAATCCGCAATCTTTTTTTTTTTTTTTTTTTTTTTTTTTTTTTTTTTTTCAAATTTGTCATTCACTCATTCATGATGGGGTATTCATGATGCTGTACAGCTTGATGTGTGTTTGAATTAAGTTAATTCCCAAAATATATCAAATGCGGGTGCACTGAGCATTGAGTGGGTTATTGATTGATTGACTGTGTGAGTGATTAATTGATGTACCTTATCCACATCTTTATTTAGCACTCCCAGTTATTAAACGCTTGTGAGTTTTAAACAATTGGAATTTTATTATATTAACAGAACACAAAGTATTCTTATTTTAATTTATATTTATAATTCATTAAGCCTCAAAAGATCATACAAGTCGTATAATAATTTTTCATTTTCTAATGTTAGGACTTCCAATGTGACATTATACAAATAGTAAATATTTTTCATAACGCCTTTAAACTTTTAGCCATCTCAGCGGCCGACTAGCTATAAATTTTATCCCTTCATTTTGTCTAATCATACATGCATTTAACAGAAATTGTGCTTAAATGCTTCATAATATATGTTTATGAAAGTTGTGTTACATACTATAAGTTATGAAACAGCTTACCACTTTCCAATATCTAATGCCACTTCTATAACTTTGCAGTATTAGGTAACGTACATACACAATATCCAAACATGCATACAGACCTGCACAGCTTTACTAAATTGCCATACTTGCACAATCTCAACTATGATACACTCAATGAACAGTGCAATTGCTCTGTGGTTTCAGTACATCATTGTATTAAATTGTCTACATAGTTTTATTATCAAGGAGTGTATACACTCTTTGCTTCTTTACACATGCTGTATTGTTGGATATTCTATAAACAGCATCTTGTTATACAATAAACATGTTTTGGTCCGGGGTTTTGGTATTCATCTACAGTCGTGTGGGCGGCTGGTAAATCTTAATGATTTTCTTCAACAGGGTTGTGGGTTCCAGTGCCTTCGGTCCCTTGGTGATGAATCTTTGCCATAGGGCGAAGATTTTATCTTATTTCTGGAATCTCGGACTTTGGGATCATTTAAGCTTCTCGTTGGATACAAATTGGACGAGAAGCACATGTATCAATGGATAGAACGGTAGATGATGCCTGTGAATGATGGTATTCAATCGGCGATGCTACCCCTCGGTGTCGTTATTTGTTCTAACTGAATGCATGTATACGGACCATGCTGATGGAGGCCATATCTTGCTTTTCATCCATGTCGAGTCTATGTAATCCAGCAGCTGGGGAAGTGGTTCTGCCATGGGCGTTGTTGGAGTATCCAAAGCCGCCATTATCTCAGCCAGCAAACAAAGATGAAAGACGCCGCTTGTGATGCATTCAGGGGGGAGAAATGGAAGGCGACGTATCAACTTATGAGTACTCTTGTTCTGCATATATGCAACTGCCAAACCAAGTTCTTGCACCTTTTGCCAAACCGACTGTGCCCAATGGAAGGAGCAGCCACGAATTTGGACTTCTGGCAGTACCTGCTGCAACGCTGTCCAAACGGCTGCCTCGTCATCTAACAACACTGATGTCACTGACGGGGTGCCAAACTCAAATGTACTGTACATTATATTACACATTGTACATTGTATTATATTTTTAAAGATACATTGTCAAGCTAATTTTGCACTCGACTAGGCCTTACATGGAGTTGTTAACGATGTCTGGTGTAGATAAGATGTTCTCATGACAAGTAGAGTTGGTGATACTTTCAAGCAGGGGGAAATCCAGCAAGGAAAGATTTACACCCAGGGACAACCTTGTCGATTCGGCTGCAGGGGGTTGTAAAGCAGTGAGTTCCCTTTTGTAATAAGATTTCGGCTAAGGCTTCACGTGGACTGGCAATGCCAAACCACCATGTACGATTTCGGCAAACATTGCCGGTGCATTGTCTCTGATGGGAGTATCCACCGAAGTATCCAAAATGACTGACCGTGTTCTGCCTTCAACAAGGGTACAAAGTGATTGGGAGTCCATGTATGCCCTTGTACTTTTGCAACTGTCCCCAGAGTATGTGTCCACATAATGACTACAGGCGATCTACGCTTGGATCTTTGAGCCTTGAAAGTTCTACTGAGGAGTGCCACAGTTTTGTCCTGGATACTGTTTAATGCTGGATATATGAACTCCACTGGTCGGTGAAGGATGTTTGCTGCAGCCTGCATATGCCAGGTACAGGCATATGCCCCAAGATCGATGGAGGACAGCAGCGCTGTCTCATATGTCGGTGAAACAACTGACAGGCCACTAGTCCTGTGTAAGTGTTCATGGGTCTCTCTGTTGACCACCAAGTCAACACATATGCGAACACGAAGTTCCACCATCAGCAAGGTGTCGCCGCAGACAGCCGGACAAGGCATGTTACAGGCAATTACCGTCTCCTGGCACTGGCACTGGTATGTGTCCTGCATATCCGCCCACTTCTGACAGGATCTTTGCAGAGGGTGTGTCTACAATACCACAAGCAGAATTGGCATCAGTGGAGGCTGTGGTCTTCTGGATTGGAGGAATGTCTCTCATCAAGATGGCTTCTCTCTTTGCTGCGGCTTCCATTGATCTCATGCTGTGTCTTGCAAAAGACAATCGTTGCAACGCCGCATCAAAGTCAAACATCCCTCCAGCATTCTTACTGCAGTTTCTACAGATGTAGTCGAGGGGACTGCCTTGCAAGATGTTGACGTGATTACATGTGAGACCCTCACATTTTGTGTGGCACCACCTATCACAGAGTTCACAGCAGATTGCGTTCGTGTTGTGGGCACTGGCATTACATATGCCACATGGCCAGTCGACAGGAGGATGCTTCTTCAATGACTTCTTGGGAGGCATTTTCTTGACGGAATGATAAGTAGATCTATTGACGTTGATTTCTAAAACTCAGATTGAAAAGTGAAATCTGCTGACCGAAGTTGTATATTCATACAAAACTCACGTACCTTTCAATCCCTAAAAAGGGGCGAGATCCAATCACAGTACCACGAGCTTTGTCAGCCAGGGTTGAAGGGCTGGGGTTGGCTGGGGCGTTGGCTCCCTGACCCACATGATTTTCCAATAAAAATCCCATGCTATCCGGCTCTAGTATCTGGCTCTGGGCTATAGCCAGGTCGCTTGTTGTTAGAGGTATCATACCACGTCAATTTCTATTAGCTAATTCCACCACAAACGTGATAACAGTCCCACCCACCTCTTTCACCCAGAGGAAAAATAATTAACTATCTATGCTATTGCATGTTGTTTTCACACATCACTTGTTCAATGATTTACCTTGGTGTATGGTAAACTACATTGTATATTATGATTGAATAAGTATATTTCCACTTTACTTTAATAAGATAAAATTTAATGTTTTGTATATGGGCAATTTTACAGTCGCTCAAAAGTGTCTCATAGGGTCAAAATTTAGAATTCAATTAAGCAGCCAAAAGGCCGTGATTCTCTGATTACCTCGAGGTTGTATTTCTTTTAAGATGGAGTAGAGTGCATATCCCAAGTTTTACTATGCCTTATCATTCATTTTCTGGTGTTAACAACAAGGTCTTATGACATGTGGATGTACACCTCTAAAAATGCTAAACTGAGGAGGGAAAATCATTTTCCGCATAGGGACCCTATTATCCCTAGACTTTCTTTGCATAAAACTTACTTCAAATGCCCGGCTTCAAATATCTGAAACTGACCCATTATTCTATATATACAAACAATACACTATAGCTTGCTTCATACTGTACAATAGTGTTTGTCAGATCTTATACGTATTTCACAGTTATATAACTACGGTTGTGTGTGCTTATTGCAAATTTTGCATTGACAACGTTTATGTTACCTTCATAAATTCCATCTTTCATTTATAATAATAACAGTGGCTGTAATTTGCTGTGTTACTGAATGCATAATTTAAAGAGATGATAATACACATATTATACACATAAACGTTTGAACAATACAATTTTCAATTCTAAGCTGTGCACGACCTGTACAAATGTATTTAGTTAATTAGTTAATTTATTACTTGTAGATATGTGTAGATGTGATGCCTTTTCTTTGATTTAATAGATGGTATTTCAAAGAAATCGTCTCACACCATACAGAAGTTACCAGTTCTACAGTCCAACTTGTAACTCAGTCTGGGCGTCAATACTACATTGAGCATGTACACATACCCAAAGCTTTTTTTTTTTTTTATCACAGTGTAAGAACTTATTTTTCGAAAATATTGCATTTTAATAATATTATGCATCAATAGCTATACTTGACAATAAAGGCCACAGTAGTTCCCGGGTAAGTGACAAGTTAGATTGCATGATTTATCTCCAGCATAAATCTGGGGGCGCAGATAACCTATATTGTTTAGCCGGGCCACAGGTTTCCAGCTTGCCATATTACGATGTTCGATGGTCTTGCATTCTGCTTCCGACATTGTAATAGCTTTATTTCTATCTCGCATACGTTTAATCCCTCTTTCTGTGTTGAATAGAGGCATATGGAGTTAAGTACAGTAATATTTTCAATAAATTTCTAATGGTGGCGAATTGTCCAAAGAAAAGGTGGCAAAAAGTCCACTCAACAGGTGGCGAAATGTCCATGCAATGGGTGTGTGGTGGGAGTCAGGGATAAGGAGAAATGACTAAGCGGTACTGACTTCTTCACAGAGACTGTCACCTGCATTTATTAGCTCTATTTATAGGTAACATAGCAGAGCATTGTGGGAACTTTGCCAAAGTGGATCAATCAGGAGTCAGATATAATGTATAACAATTAGATAACGTATTGACAAACAGACATGGGGAAAATATTATAAGTATAAATTCTTAAAATATTAATTACAAGTGTGAAAAGTTATGAAATTAAACAGAGGCGAAGAAATAATTTCCATCCGACCACAGCGACACGGGCCCAAACAAACATAGCAACGGGTACACACATTTTCAATATTTAACAATAATACACTTGTACGTGAGTAAACAGGAGTGTTTAATATTAATTTATGGAACAAACTTCGTAGGTATACAAGTGCCATTTCTACAGAATTTGCGTCATGCGGTATTTTCTTTTCGTATGTAACTTCGTATGCTGCATTTGCTGCAGGATGCCACAGGACTCCCCCACCAGATGTGGAGCATATCAGATGTACGGAGGTCAATAATAGGAGAAATCTGGGTCTTGCTTGAACGTGACTTTACGTCTTGATCTGGTATACACTGGTGCACGTGGAGTATACTCTGTCTCGAATGTGGGTACGTTAGTGGTGCACTGTGGTTCAACGAGTCCATCATTCGCGGAAAGAACTGGCGCTGGAGTAGGTGCTGCTGCTGGCGGTGTTGGGAGATGAGCCGGTTTTAACCTGTCGATGGAAACTGTTTTGTTAGCACCGGACGGAAGTAGTATGGTGAACGTATTGTGAGAACGTCGGAGCACCTTGAAGGGGCCGTACGGCGCTTCTAGGGGCTTACGGACACACTCCACTCTAACCCAAACCTGGGCACAACTCATCAGCTGGTGTGGAACAAATGGCTTAGCAGAGGAGTGGTCAGTCGTTGCAGTGACCTGGTGAAAATCAAGTTCTGACATACATGCGCAGAGGTCACGGACGAATTTGTGTTGAACACGGGTGGAATCTAATTCAGTGTTGACTAGGACGCGAGGACACATAAGCTGGCTGCCTGTAATGGCAGTGAATGGCTATATGCCAGACTCGCCAGGTAGTAAGCGGACTTTGAGCATCACTACGGGCAGTGCAGATAACCAGCATTGACGTTGCGCCATCATAGATGTCATGATCACACAGTGAAGGCGCTCAATCAAGCAGTTAGACTGGGGGTGGTAGGATGTGGTGCTTAGACGATGGAAACCGACCCGTCGTGATATCTCTTGGAACAATTCGGACTTGAATTGGGTACCATGTTCAGTCACCACATATAGTGGGACACCGAAGTGTGACACCCAGTGAGTGAAGAAGGCACTGGCCACGGAGGCTGCGGTAATCTCCGTCAACGGTACTACCTCTGGCCAGCGGCTTACACAGTCGATGCACGTCAGTAGGTAGCGGTACGGTGTAGCGTGTGGGTGGCCCACGTCAATCGCTGGTGGAAGAGGACCTACGATATCCAAGTGCACACACTCGAAGTGCGTACTCGGCACAGCAAAGTTGGCCAAAGGGGACTTCATATGGCGACAAATTTTGGCCTATTGACACGCGAAGCAGCTGCGGACCCAGGCTTTCACGTCCTGCTTGATGCGCGGCTAGACGTAGCGTGATTTGAGCAGGTGGATGCTGCCGTGAATTCCCGGGTGAGATAGGCTGTGGAGACGTTGAAATACAGGTAGACGCCAGGGCTGTGGTAGGAATGGCCAGGGGTGAGGCGTAGACGTATCGCACAACACTGACAAGTCACCAGAGAGTTTGAAGGCAGCAGACTTGGTTTCTTCGTCTTCCGCCTGAGCACGTGCAATGGCCGGTAGGTCAAACACGTCAACTTGGACAGCACTCACGCTGCATGAGAGACAGTCTGCGACGGTGTTCCCTGCGCCTCTGATATATTGTACATCTGACACGTACTCGGTGACGTAGGACCAATAGCGCTGTTGACGGTTGGATTTGGCAACGTATGGACTTTTGAATGCCGATACCAGCGGCTTGTGATCCGTCAACAGAGTAACAGAACGGCCCTCTAGGAAGTGTTGAAAGTGTACTTTGGCGTAGTATGCTGCCAGTAGCTCGCGGTCGTAGACCGAGTACTTGCGCTGAGCGGTGGTTAGCTTCTTTGAGAAAAAGGATATGGGACAAGGGAGACCGTCTACCATCTGATGGAGTGCTGCTCCGGCAGCAACAGATGAGTAGTCGGTGACCAGCTGCAGGTGCGTGCAATCAGGCTTCGGGTGAGGTAGTGTACAGGCGTCAGTTAGTGCTTGTTTGACGTTGTTGAAGGCAGACTTTTCGTTCTCCTGTAGCACAAGTCGTTTGGCATTGGGCTGTAATCTGCCAAGTTCTGACAGAGGATGAACAATAACAGTGAAGCTGGGTATCATACAACGGTAATAGCCAGCCGTACCGAGAAATCTACGCAGAGAAGCAGAGTCAGTAGGCTCTGGAAAGTCTCAGATGGCTGCTGTCCTGGACTCAGATGGTCGTATGCCATCGGCTGTTATCCTGTGTCCAAGGAAATCCACACTGGTCTGGATAAATGAGCATTTCTCGAGAGCTATACGCAGGCCATATTTTTCAAGCACTTCGAACACAGCTGAAAGATCGCGGTAATGCTGCTCTTCATTGGCTGAGAATACTAGGACATCATCTAGGTAGACGTACGTGCAGTCTAGGTGGGTGAAAACGGTGTTCATCATGCGCTGGAAGGTGGCTCCAGCGTTCTGGAGGCCCATGGGCATGAATAAGTACTCAAAAAGACCGAAGGGTGTTACGACGGCAGTCTTGGCTATGTCTGTGTTGTTCATGGGTACCTGATGATAGGTTTGAAGCAGGTCGATCTTGGAGAAAATGTTTTTGCCATCGAGATACACCGACAGATCCTGGATGTGTGGCACTGTCTTGGCGTTAAGTGCTCGGTAATCGCCTGTGATGCGCCACTCGTTTGGTGCTTTCTTGGCCACCATGTGCAGCGGAGAAGCCCAAGGAGAGTTGGAGCGACGGACGATGCCGGCTTGCAGTAGATCTTCGAATGCTGCACGCGCGGCCTGTTCTTTATCTGGTGTCAAATGACGGGGGCGAGCAAAAACAGGTGCTGCACTGCCGGTGTCAATATAATGGCATACTGGCATGGTAGTGCAGGTGGATGAACGCGGTGCAACCAGGGCAAGGTGACTGGCAAGCAGCGGCTGCACAGGCGAAGGGAGCTGGCTGAAGTCATTTACTACCAGGCTCACAGATTGCTCACTGCTGACGGTGGTAGGGACACATAGCGACATGGTAGTATCTCTGAGACATCTTCCGTGGCAATCAACTACCAGGCGAAAGTGACTGAAGAAGTCGTGACCCAGTAATGGCAAAACTGCCTCAGAAACGATGAAGGGCCAGTTGAATTTACGACGCAGTTTTTGGAGTACTATATCAAGCCTAACCTCACCATGCACTAACATAGGACGGCCGTTGGCTGCTGATATTTGGACGGAAGAGGGCTGTATCGTCAGTTGGTTCACTAAGTTCTTTGGAACGGTGGAAACACCGGCACCGGTGTCGACGATGAAATCCACCCAGCTGTTCTGGATACGGGCTGCGACTTTGAGGAGTGGCAGGCCATATGGTGCAGCAACCATGACCTGCCGGTCTAGTTTTCCAGCATCGATGGTTTGGAGTGCACAACTGGGGAGGGAGAAGAGCTTCTTGACGACAGCTGCATGCTTAGAGTAATTGGCTTATTCGGCCACTGACACCATGGCTTTCAGGTGCGAGCTGTAGTTCCAAAAAATATATGACCACGGCAGACTTTTGGTCGTTGGTCACTATAGAAGGTTTTGAGCCAATGTGACGACTGGTGGCGGGCCGCATGTGTTTTTGGCGCTCTTCTTGGCGGCGTGCAGGCTGTACGGCCGTAGCAGCTGACATAGCGAGGCACTGGGACTGCGCTTGTGCTAGTGGCATAAGCTCATCAGCCAGTTTCCCGAGTTGGTCCAGTGTGTTTGTTGTTGTGCTGCCAATACAGGGCCGATAGCTGAAGGTAATGCTTGGGTAAACTTGTGCTGGACGAAGTCTTCCAACACACCAGCTTTGCGGGCTTTGGACTGGAGTTCCAAAAGGTACGCTGATGGACGGCCCGTCATAGTAGTAGTCGCCATTAACTCTTTGAAAAGCTCTGGCTTGGTTTGCTCGAACAGTTGGATGACGGCAGACTTCAGCTCTTCATATTTTTGCGATGTTATGATGGAAGGCGACAGTTGGCTGATAATTTCCGTCGGGAGTGCAGCAATGACGTGAAAAAAATTGGTCGTATCTTGGGTGATGCCTTGAAGGTGAAACTGAGCGTCCATGATGGTGAACCATCCATCCACAGCATTGTGCATGAATGCAGGGGGCTTGATTGCAACCCGGTGCACCGTACTGCCGGATGCAGGCATTTGGTCGGGCGGGTTCACCTGTTCATCGGTCTTTATGTTCTCCATCTTCTAAGTGTTCGTCACTCCGGGGTCACCAATGTGGTGGGAGTCAGGGATAAGGAGAAATGACTAAGCGGTACTGACTTCTTCACAGAGACTGTCTGTCTGTCACTACTACAGGATAGGATAGATAAGATGGAGGAGAGGGGGGAAGGGTTGGAGGGTGTGTGTGTAAAGGAGGAAATGGAAGGAAGTTAGTTATAATAAATGTGGGGCAGACCCACTTGCTACTTTGGTCATACATAATTATATACATATTTTTGTTTGCTGTGAAACTATGCCAAGTTATTCTTAATGTTGGTTGGAGGCTGGTCCGTCTTCCGCAGGATCAGGTCGTCTGTTCTTCTTCTTGAGCTGTTTTTGATTGTTGTTGGCTGTTATTTTGTTAGTTTTTGACATTAGTATAGATTTTTTTTCCTTTCTAAAAATGTGTATGACTATTTCTTGCCTAATTATAGGTTTTTGAATTATTTTAGGGGGTACATATTTTTTATATATTTATTTATTTTCTTTTAATTTGTGTTTTTTTTTTTTTTTTTTTTTCTTCTTTTCAATGGGTATGAATTTTTTTCCCATTGGGATGATGGCTAGTGATTTTTAGTGATCTATTTTGCATTTACAATGTTGGGGGAGGGTAGTAACTCCTATTACCATACTCATCGATTTGTATGATATCACATGCGATTGATTTCGTACGTGTTATAATTTTTAAATAACAATACTAATAATAATAGTAGTATTAGTGATAATAGTAGTTATATTGTTAGTTGGGTTAGTATGGTTAGTAGAACAATGAAGGATAGTGATGAATTTTTATGTTTGTGTTTAAAGTATGTATTTAGGTTCGGGTGGGGGCCGGTTATGATAGGGGACACTCTAGGCCACCAGTTGTGATCGTGTCCGTCTTCTGTGTCTATGTCTTTGCTGTTTTGTACTATTTCTGGGTTTGTTATTGTAAGTCTGTTCCATGTTCTGTAAGCCATAGGTTCCCAAACTTTACCATGCCAAGGACCCCCCAGATATTTAAGTCCCATCCGAGGACCCCCAGCCAATCAAAAGTTATTATTACCATACCAAGATACCCATTACATGATTATAATGCAGTAAATTTACAATTTGCATATTCCTACACAAAGAAAGTATGAAAATAAGCATTTAAAATATTTTCAAAATTTTGTCGATTTTAGTTTTAAAAACTTTTCCCTCTTCAGTTCACACTTTCTGTAAGCATAGAATAAAGCTTGAATGAATATAAATAGCAATTAAAAAGAAACAAATGAAATATTATGACAGATATGAAAATGTAATAGAGAAGTGCTGGCTGATTGCACAACAAAATATATCACTGACACTATAATGACAGAATCTGTATTGTATATTTTTATAATTATATAGTTTTTTCTGGAGTTAATATTTTTCCATTGTGTCGCGGACCCCCTAGGACCTTCTCAGGGAACCCCAGGGGTCCGGGGACCCCAGTTTGGGAACCACTGCTGTAAGCTAGTCTGTGAAGTCTTGTGTTAAGTGGTTTGAGTTTATGTTGTATGTCTCTTCAACTGTGTTAAGGTATGGGGGTATGGAGTGTGTGGTGAATCGTAGTGCTTTGTTTTGTATCGACTGTAGTTTTTGGAATTGACTTGGTTTTAATGTGATTGTTGTTATTGGTATGTATTCTAGTTGGGGTCGTACAAGTACTTTGTATAGTCTTAATATTAGTTTGGTGTCTAGGTTTCTGAATCGTTTTAATGTCTGTAATGTTTTTTCTGCTTGTATTTTCCTGTTGTTTGTGTGTGTTTGTAGACCTCTGTTTCCAAGTGTTAATCCTAGTATTTTTATGTTTCTTTGTTTGCGTATATGTGTGTCTCCTATCCATATTTCTGTTGGTTTCTGTGTTGATATGTTTAGTAGTTGGAATTTTGTTGTGTTTGTTTGTATTTTCCATTGTTGTTCATATGTGTTTATGGTCTCTATTGTTCTGCTTGTTTTTAGTGCTAATATGTTTTTGCCTTTTTTGCTTGGGTATGTGATTATCTGTGTCAGGTCATCTGCAAATTGTATGTGTGTGACTCCGTGTGTTGGTGTGGGGATGTCGGGTGTGTAGAGGTTGAATAGTGTTGGTGAAAGGATACTTCTTTGGGGGACTCCACTGTATATGTTGAAGGGTCTTTCTGTATACTGGTGTATTCGTATTTGTGCTTGTTTGTTGTCGAGGTAATTGCAGAGTATCCTTGTTAGTATGTCTGGGAGGTGTGTTTGGTGTATTTTGTATTTAAGTCCTGTGTGCCATATTTTGTCAAATGCTTTTGTTATGTCTCGCGATACTATGTTACATCCGTGGTTGTGTCGTTGACTTATGGCTACTGTTTCGTATAGTGTGGCTATGGCTGTGTATGTCCCTCTTCCTCTTGTGAATCCATGTTGGTTTTCGTTTATTAGGTTGTTATTGTGTAAGTGTTTGAGTAGTCTTTGTAGTAGGAGTTTTTCTAGTATTTTTCCTGGGACTTAGAGACTTCGAGTAGTGATATTGGTCTGTAGTTGTTTATGTCTGTGAGGTTTTTTTTTCTTCGTTTGGGTATGAATGTTAGTGTAGCTGTTTTGAATATGTCGGGGAAGTATCCCATGCTGAATGTTTCATTGAAGATTTCTGTGAGTAATTGTAGTGTTGAGTCCAGAGTGTTACTTAATGTTATTTTGTTTTCTTGTGACTGCCCAGGTGCCTTGTCTTTGAAGTTCTTTATTATCTGTTTGACGTTAGTTAGTGTAAAGGGTTTTGCGAGTGTGTTGTCTGGGTCGAGTTGTCTCATGTCAGCTAAATTGATAGGGGTAATGTCGTCTTGTATTTCTTGTACTTGTGTTATGATTGTTTTTTTGTGTTCCATGTCAAATGTTGTGTTTTCTGCTGGTGTGATTCTGAATATTTGTCCAGTGTTGTCTGAATATGTGTTTTTGTCTTTGTGTATCTTGTGGTTGTTGTGTATGATGTAAGGGGTGGTGTTAGTAGGTGTTCCTGTTAGTCGTTTAATTTGTGTCCAGAAGTATTGGGTGTCATTGTATTGTAGGTTTATTTTTCGTATTTCATTGTTCCAGTGTTCGTCGTATAGTTGTTTGTTCTCTTCTAGTAGTTGGTTTTGGATGTCGCGTAGTGCTTGTTTTGCTCGTGGTGTCCATGTGCCGGTATTGTGTGCTTGTGTTTGTAGCTGCTGATATTGCCATTGTAGTAGCTTTAATGTATATGATTGTCTTGGGTGTGGTAGAATTTTATTTTTTGTTTTGGGAATGTTTGTCCATGGCTTGTTGTATCATAGTGTACCATGTGTTGAGTTTGTCGTCAATGTATTGTTTATTATGTGTTGTTCTCCGTCTTTTTCATATTTTGTTCTTTCTGTGATTAGTGTGTTCTTGAATCCTATCCAATCTGCTATGTGGAATGTGTATCTTTCTGATGTAGGTATTGTTATGGGTTTTGTTGGCAGTGTTAAGTATATTGGGATGTGGTTTGATGTAGTTAGTTGTCCTGATGTGATTCTGTAATTTAAGTGATGATGTCTGTTTGTTAGTATTATGTCTGGTGTTCCTTGTCCGTTGTGTGTGATGCAGGTGGAGAAGTCTGGCCCTAAGTGTTAAGTGTCTTCTCTGTATTAGTTGTGCTATCTGTCTTCCTGTGGATTTCGCTTTGTTGTGTCCTAATGTGTGATGTTTGGCGTTCATGTCTCCTAATATGTATACTGGTAGTCTTTTCCTTGTTAGTATGTTATCTATAGGGAGGAGGGGGTGTCTGGGGGGTAAGTACAGAGTTACTATTATTATGGGTCCTTGGTTTGTGTCAATTTTGATTGCTAGTATTTCGTCCAGAAAGTCGTCTAGTATTTTGTGTTTGATGGCTATTGCTATGCCTGCTTGTGCTTTATTAGAGTCGTTTCTTCGGTGTACTGTGTAATTGTATATTTTGAGTCTGTCGGGTGTACCTATCGAGTTTAAAAGTATGATGCCTGGTGTTATGTTGTATATGTTACAGAGTTCGTTTCTTCTGTCGAATGTCCACTGTATTATGTTGTGTTATATGATGTATATATGTTCCATGATGTTGAGGTAGAAGTGTGTAGTTGTTCTTTATTTGGCGTTGTGTGTCCAGTGTGGTTCGTGTTCTGTGCTCTTGTCGTGGAGGTCGAAGTGTCCTTGTTTGAGAGTCTTGAATTTATTTTCACCTATTACCTATGAGTAGTTGGTTAAAGGTCAGATATCAACAGATATACCAATTGCTAAAAATCATTGTATTGCTCGAAAAAGTACTTTTTAAAATCATACAAATAAAGTTTTTACCTGTTACAGAAGAATTTATTCAGAAAATTCACTATTAATTGCGCCTCGCATACCAATTTTCCGAAGTCTAGATGTTCTAGTCAATTAGCATCAGTAATTGCCGCTAGGTGAACCGGCAGTGATGTCACAGTTGTCAAACAATCGGACAAAGAAACACACGCTGTAGTTCAGCTCGGTCATTCCAATTGAGTTATTCATCTTCATGTTTGTTTTCAATCCAAATTTGTTTGCAAAAATGGCCCATTGTGCATTCCAATTCGGAAGGATAGGTGGAAAAAGAAGAGGAAGATGAGTTTGATATCGCCGAACATTGCATAGTAAAGCCATACCAGTTCGAACCGATAATAGGACAGCCTGTTTCTTCGTCAGAATACAGTGAAAGTGAAGATGAAGAAAGTGGTGAGCAAAATGGCAAGAAGAAGGAGAAAGCCATTTGTCAGATTCAGAACCTGAGACCACAGGGGAGGAGACGGAATTCGACGGCGACGTTGATTTAGACGGTGCCGAGAATCAAGACGGGCCTACCACCCCTCCTAGACGCAAACGCAAAAGATCTGACCAGTCTCATAGGATTGGGAATACCAACTGGTATGAAATTCAGTGCATTATTCCTACCTTATTTAAGCTATCATTGCAAGCATGGGATGGGGTCCTTTGTTTTTGTGTCGACGATTTAGGCCCCTATTTCGATTGTAGTCCAGGCCTACATGATGGTATAAGCCTACCAATAAATTTTTGCTCTTTTTTCCAAACTTTTAATTTCAGAAGATTGAGGACATAACCCTGGGGCCAGCCTCTGCGCCGAGGTCCTTCTAAGTCCAGCTCAACCTTTTATTTCATTTGTAGATAAATTGACTTTTTTATTTCCAGGTGTACATGCGGACACTGCCTACCCATGCAAACAGCACCCCATAATGTCTGCGATTCTAAAAATGACAGAAAAAAAAAAATCACAAACGATCCAATAAAATGGAGCCCAATCCCTTGCACCGTGGAGGTACTCCATGTATCAGATCTTTCAGTGTGACCTGCACCCGTGTACCGGTACCTTGGTGGTAGCATGATTTTCACTTTCAACATGTTCAAGATAAAAAAATACACATACCCATGATGTCTGGGAACCAACTGGCTTGGTTATAAGACTGTCTGTTTGCACAGAAATGCTGGTCGATATGCTTTCAGTTAGGTCAGGCTCTGTCGTGTCAGCTGCAATTGTTGAGATTTCAAGCTCGGAAATGTCAGAGACACTATGAACTGGCATACTACCGGCACCCTCTTCTTGGTTTTCATCATGTTCGTCCATCAACTCGGATATAGTCTGGAAAAAAATATTGGTAGGACAATTACTACATAATCATGATAATAGGCCCTCATTCACTGGCATAGCCATAGGCTAGGACCACGATCCAGACCACGATGCACATGCATAGCCTGGCTTCAGGTAGGCCTAGCCCTCGGGCCATGGGGGTGGGTAGCCCTCGATCCTCTCGACTCGCGGCTTCAACTCTTATTTTATACCTCCGGTCCATGGCTTCAGGGCCAGAGTTTAATTCACTAGGCCTATATAGGCCATCCTGCATATCCATGGAATTTAGAACAGGCCCTCTCTGACATAGGCATAGGCCTAAGCCTAACGCATGCACATGATGCATGGAGTCAGAAAAAGTAAACTGCCTACAGTACCTCAAGCCTCCGGCGTTTATCAAACGCTAACCTCCTACTTTTCTTTTTTGGTTTCGGCGTGGAATGCTTTGTAGTGGCTGCAAAAATTGAGGGCACGGCATCAGGTTTTAGATGTCTACTGGTCTTCTCCATAAATCCACTACCATAGTTGCAGCCTGCGGCAACGCAGTACACCATTATTATCACAATTTTGTGACAAAATAAAAAATTAAATTTAGACACTCAAGAGAGGACACACGACTAACAATGGCATAATGCAAAAGCGATACAATGCACTCTCAGAATAGGAATACTGTATTGTTTGGCAACTGTGACATCACGAACGCGGAATTCCCCGAACGTTCCCGAAGCACACGGGCGGGTTGTTTCGAATAGCAGACGATGCAATGAAATAAAGACAAAACTGTTTTTGGCCAAATTTGATAAGATTTAGATGGTGGAATTATATAGAATAGTATCAATATGTTTTTTTATGTACATTGAACTGTAAATACAAAAAGTTATGGAAGTCTTGATATCTGACCTTTAAGTTGATTGTGTCATTGGCTATTTTCTCTATTATGTCTTTTTCCTGTTGTGGTGATGTGTATATTATTTTAATTTTTTGGTTGTTGGTGAGTGTTGTGTGTGGGGTCTGTTGGTATCTTCTGTTACTGGTGTTACAATTTGAAGTCCTAGGTTGTTTGGTTTTTGGTTGGTTGGTCTTTGTTTTTGTGGGAGATTAGTGTCATCGTTGGCTGCTGCAGGTCTTTTTAGTGTTTGTTCTGTTGTCTCCATGGGTTCTGTGATCTGTGTGTTGTTAGGTGTTGTGATGTGTTGTGTTTGGTCTTTAACTGCCTTTGCTAATAGGGTTGTGTTGATGGCTTGGGGAGGCATTATGACTGTAGGGAGACTGTTGGCTTGGTATATGGCATTGAGTGTGTTTTGGAATGAGCCTGGTTCTACTGCATCCATAAGTGTAGCTAGTGTGATGCCTGTGTTTACTGTTGTCATTTGGTGAAGTGTTGAAGTTGCGGTTGTTGGTGTAGGGAGGAGTGCGGGCTTTGACTTTGTTGATTTCCTTCATCTTTTCCTTTTTCATGGAGCACCGCATTGCAATAGCTGGGTGGTCTCCCTGGCAAAGGAGGCACTGTGGTATTGCACAGTGGCAGTCGTTCCTTCTGTGTTCCTTGGATGCACAGTTCCAGCACTCCATGTATGGGAATGAATGTGGGCATTGTTTGCGTGTGTGGTCGAGTGAAAAACAGTTGTTACACTGTGGGATGTATGTGTGTGTCTTTTCTAAGTGCATGTGTGGGAAAGGATTGGCAGAACATCTTGATGCCTTTCTGAAGGCAGTCTTTCACCATTTGTGTTGTTTCGAATCTGATCTTTATGACTGTGCGTGGGAGTATGATGACTTCAGTGACTTTAGTGTTTATGTTGAGTCTTTCAATTTCTACTTTGATTTCTTGTTGTGTGTGGTTTGTTACGTGTGGGTCAACTTGTGTGATTATGAGTGCTCTATTAGCTTTAAGTTCTGGTGGGTCCTGAATGTCGAATCCGTTGTTTGAGAATTGGTCCTTAGTTTGTTTCTGGCATAGTGTTTCAGTGGTTGTGTCGTCTGTAAGTAGAAGAAATGCGTTGTGTTGGTGTATGAGTTTATGTATGTATATGTTGTGTTTGGCTAGAGTGCCCCAAAGTTCCTTGGTTTGTGACTGTCGGTTAGTGTTGGGACTTGAGTCCCGGATCCTGACTCGACCCATTGCACCGAGCGCAATGGGTTAAGTTGGAAATACCACTTTGGTATGGGACTACAATTGCTGGGCAATATAAACACGTATGGTGCGTTGGCTCTATTTTATTATGTGGGTTATTTTAAATATGTTTCGGAGTTCGACTACGGGAGGTACGGAAATGTGGCAAGATGTGGCAACTGTACTTACACTGCGTAGTAACCTTACTCTTGGCGATGGTACTACGTCGTGACCGCCTCCGTCAACCTTTGGCCCTGGAGTGCCGCCTCTCCCGAGCGGGCTTCCTGCTATGCGTTGTCCAATCACCTCTTAGGCCTACAACCACGTGACCTTTCATGGGGCGGAGTTAGCCCGGAACAAAGGGTGCGTCCCTGGGAAGCGTGGTAGCTGGGCACGACCAAGCCAAGCCAAGCTAGGCCCTTGTTTACGATACGTGCCAAAACCTACTTGCGCGTCAAAACCAACTTGCCACAAAGCGTCCTTGTGTCCTAGTGTTTTTGTTTGTTGTACATGTTGGGTGAAGGAGTGGTTATTGTAAAGGGATTGTTGTAGGGGTGGGTGGCGGGGCGATGGGGTTAATCGAACGGGTTAGCGGAAAGAATGTAAAACGTAGTCATACACTGACATTGCGCGAGCGTTAAACGGGGGCTGAATCTCGACGTGGGAGGTGATGCTTGATACGGGAGAGTGAGGGAGTCAGGTTCAGACTGGTCAAACATGCGTGCCTATGCCCGTTGTGCTACAAGAGGCACGAGACCGGGAGGGAGGTTTCCCTCCCCCTCTACTGCAGAACAACCAAGTTTTACAGACCGCAGGGGCTATGGTTGCCTACAGCAGAGTTAAGGGGGACATGAATCGTCCGACAGAGCGAGATCTCGGAAGAAAGCGAGAATAGCTCGGATATCGGGAATTTTTAATCTGAGCTTCGGCGATACGTCTTCACTTCACTACAGCTGGTTGGGCAATGATAGTAATCGGTGGAGGAGGGACGGTGAAATGCCTCCGCACTACAGTAACATTACATCACTATAATATCATGGCACCACGGAGGGAGAGGGGGGAAAGGGGAAGAACAGATAGAAATAACGGAAGGAAGAGGGAGATAGATAGGCTGCCGGGCTTCCGGCTCGCAGGTATTTCTTACGTCGTCAAATACAGGGAGGGTAGAGCCCGTGTCGCCCAGACGAAGGTGGGAAGGGGTGTGTGTGTGTGTGTGTCTGTCTGTCGGTTAAGGCAAAAACTTAAACCTAAACTTAAATCTAATGACTTAAGCCTACAAAACTTAAACCTATACTTTTTTATCTTAACTCTTAAGTTTTGTATATTGATGTGTGCCGATGCTCGCTTTGAATTATTCATGAAAAAAGCGGGGGGGTATAGTTACGTCTAGAAAAAGGGGGGGATACTTCCCTCAGTCATGATTCTACTCCTACGAATATATTGTGGAGTGGGTAGATCACCGCTTTGTGTCCTTTCGAAACTCAGCGGCAATCTAGCGTGTTCCGCATGTAGTGGGAGTGTGTTGTCTGTGAGTGAACGTGTAGTTTCAGTGTTGATTTGTATCAAGATCTAAATATACCAGGTCTGACCGCTGGAGCAGTTCTGCGCAGCTTCTGACGTCGTTTGGATGTTTCTGTTTTCTCTTTGTGAAACACCGAAGAAAACTGTGAAACGCTAAGGAAGACTGGAATTATTATATTTCCCCCCTCCCTTATATCTCTCTTTCTAGCTTATTGCTATTATCAGTGTGTGTGTGTATTTACCTTGTTGTATTTTACGGGAAGGGGAGCTATGCTCGTGGTGTCCCGTTTTCGTATCTTATTTTATCTAAACTATTTTTAAATTCATGTATTGTTTTTGCACACACCACTTTCTCATCTAACTTGTTCCAACTGTCTATTACTCTGTGAGGAAAGCTGTTCTTTTTCAGGTCTCTTCTATAGCTGTCTTTTTTTTATTTTCTTTCCATGTCCTCTTGTATTTCTGTCACCCCATTTTATCAGATTCTCTCTATCAGTAATTTATATGCCTTTCATGATTCTGTAAACAGCTATCAAATCTCCTCTCTCCTTTGCTCTAGTGTCTGTAGTTCAAGTTTTGCTAGTCTCTCTTCATATGATAGTTTTGAGAGTGTTGGTGCCAATTTTGTAATTGCTCTTTGTATTCTTTCAAGTTTTTTTATACATTTTTTTGCACTTGGTGACCATATTGTTGCTGCATATTCCAATCTTGGTCTTATCAGGGTGATTAGAATTTTCTTCACCATTTCTTCATCCATGTATGTAAATGCAACTTTTATTGTTCTTATTAAATTATAGTGTGTCTGTGTGTGTGTGTGTTTTATGAAAAGGGGATATATCGTCGTGTATACTTATATGTGTACATGTTCACATGTGTGTGTGATTCATCTTGGTCTTTTGGATCACGTATTGGACTCATGATCGACAGCTATTTCCCTCCCGGAAGAGAACTCAGAGCTCGTATGTCCGATCTATGAACTTACACGCACACATCTCTCAAACTCCCTGCCCACGAGAGTTGGAGTAACAACTCGAAGCACAGCGAGACTGAAAAAAAAATCATCCTGGAAAGGATTCGAACCAGGTACCGTCTATATCTTGCCATTGTACGTCAGACTCTCAGCCAATTGCGCCACCGAATCAATAGTTTATTTATGTGTGTGTGTGTGTATTTATATAGTTGTATTTTACGGGAACGGGAGATATCATCGTGTGTACTTATATGTGTACACGTTCACATGTGTGTATATGTGTGCGTTTATTTTATGTGATATATCGTCGTGTGTGCTTATATGTGTACATGTTCACATGTGTGTGTGATTCATCTTTGGCTTTTGGATCACGTATTGGACTCGTGATCGACAGCTATCTCCCTCCCGGAAGAGAGCTCAGAGCTCGTATGTCCGATCTATGAGCTTACATGCACACATATCTCCAACTCCCCGCCCACGAGAGTTGGAGTAACGACTCGAAGCGCAGCGAGACTGAAAAGAAAAAAATAAACTTGGACTGATTTCGAACCAGGTATCGTCGACATCTTGACTTTGTTTGTCCGACTCTCTACCGATTACGCCACCGAGAAACTTGATAATAGAAATTGTATTTGTATCATTTTATTTTACGGAAAGGGGGAGATATCGTCGTGTGTACTTGTGTACACGTTCACATATGTGTGTGTGTGTGTTTTATATACTTGTATTTTACGGGGAGATATCGTCGTGTGTGCTTATATGTGTATTTGCAGAGAAA
Organism: Oratosquilla oratoria; assembly: GCF_046742065.1. NCBI lineage: Eukaryota > Metazoa > Arthropoda > Malacostraca > Stomatopoda > Squillidae > Oratosquilla > Oratosquilla oratoria. The sequence goes on from NW_027467716.1 coordinate 1,781,798, forward strand.
CGATGAAAATTAACATTTGGCTTAATTCCTCTTTGGTTTGAGCCACAAACCTTTATGGTACAATAAGCCATATTGTCAAGATCTATATATAATGGTATATATAGATCTTCATTGTCAGAATATAACTAATTGCGTGGAGCGGTGCGAGCGGAGGCAGCGACACTCCCCGTACGACGAGCCAGCTACAACTAACAGCAATGGGACGTGCGAAGCCCACTTTGAGCATCCAGGTGATGTCACGGGCCCGCTGCGCCAACTCTCTCGAAATTCGGTCGGAAGTGGTTAGACCTGGTATATCTAGATCTTGATTTGTATGAGCTTCTCCCATAGACGGGAGGCACGCTCGTGTAGGTAAATGTTCAGTGGTTGAATGTCATCTTCCACGTGTAGTGCTTGTGCAGTTTTTATGTCAAGGTAGTGCGTGTTTGTAATGAATTTTAGTGCTTTGTTTTGAACCGCTTGCAATGTTTGCATGCTTGTCTTTGGTAATGTGTGTAATGGTATTATCGGGTACGTAAGTGTGCTCCGTTTAAGTGCGAGATACATTTTTTTATTTTTTTTTTTTTTTATTTAACAGAGAGGATTTTGAATCTCTGCAGCCGTAGGCCGAGAGATGCAAGCACCTTCCTGTCGTGTACATGGGCCACTCCACCATTGGTGGTAATCGTCCAGCCATGTATCTTGCCCTTATCTGCGTAATTGCGCGGAGCCCCGTCAATGACGACGGGTTCACGCCTATGTCCCTGTATGGGGATGATTTTAGATTTGTCTGTTTGTTCGTATTTTGTGTTTCCGCTCGTATGCATTTACTTGCTTTCGCAGTCGTTAAGGCAATACGCTCCGAGCGGCCAGGATATTTTATAATCTGTGTGATGTCATCTGCGTATATTATGTTTTGACAGTGTGGGTGTGGTGAAGGGAGGTCTTTTAAGTAAATGCGGTTCTCCACAGAGTGGAGCGAAGTATGGCCCATAGTGGTTTTGTATACGTATGCAAGCAGTTCGGTCTGTAATGAAACCACAAAGTGTTCGTGTGAATGTTGGGTGCATGTTCATCTGTGTCAGTTTGTGTTTCAACCCGAGCCACCATACCTTGTCGAAGGCTTTGCTCACGTCCCGCAAAACCAGATTAACCTGCATTTGCGGGTTTTAGCAGCATCAATCGTATGGTATGTTGTGTCGAGCTGTTTCTGTGCCGTGTAAGGCTCGAAAGCCATGTTGTTTAGGAAGCAGTATTTTGTTCATTCTGATGTGTGCTTGGAGGCGTCGGGTAAGGATTTTTCAGATACCTTCCCATGTGTTTGTAGCAGTGATATGGGGCGGAGGTTGGTGATGGAATGTATGTTTGTGCCTGTTTTGGGAATAAACATCATAACCGCCGATTTGAATGCGTCGGGGAAGTATCCTAGAGCAAGTGCGGCACTGTATATTTCCGCTAAATTACATATTACTATTTCAGGGGCATTAGCGAGCATAGGCTTAGATATTTGAGTCCTGCCCGGAGTTTTATTATGCAGTAGAGATAATGCGCTCTTAACCCCCGAGGCAGTGACTCTAGTTGCACAGCCTCTCACAGGAAGGCGGCATATGAGGGCGTGGGGGAGGGGGGAGGTGATGGACGTGTGTTGTCGCATGTCCCTCGTTATGTCGTCTTCGTAGTTTTGATCAAAGTCCTGATTTTCCTCTGAGGAAATAGTCAGGATTGTCTGCCAGTGTGGACATAGAGCCAGTTCTTTGTCTTCCACGTCGTAGTGCCTGATGCCATTAGTCTCAGTGATGTATGTTGTGTAACGTGCCTTACTACCACCGGCTAAAATCAAGAAAACCTTTCTTTAAAAAAAATACACGAAAATTTCAACCTAAAAGAAGCCTGGCAAGAAGAATGGACAAGGAAACTACCCACTGGGGGAAACTTAGTAACAGACCCAACTGAAATACTACCTGGATTTTCCAACCTAACCAGAAGAGAATGGACACAAGCCAACAGGCTGATATCACAACAAGGCAAAACAGCCGTTAACCTGCATCGCTGGGGCTACAAAGACTCCCCAATGTGCCCATCTTGTCATAACTCACCCCAAGATACAGACCATCTCGTACTGCACTGCCCAATCACAGCAGTGCCTGGGGGTTACCAGACTATCTATGAAGCAAATCAAACATTCATAGACTGGCTAGTAAATACAAAGTTGGAGGTGCAAGAAAGCCATACAATACTAGAAAAAAAAAAATAAATAAATAAACCGCCGGAGAGTTTCCTGACCGACCGCCAGAAGGCTGCCGGGTCAGTACTGAGGTCCATGCGGTCTGTCTGTTGTTGGCAATTCAGAGCTGCTTGAGTGGCGTAATGTTCGCGTAAGATATGTCTGAATTGATCAAGTCTTCGTGTGGTGGAGATTGGAACCGTGTCGTGCCATGTATTCGTGGGTATGTCTCGCTTGAAAGAGGAGACGGTGTATTCTGTAGTTTATTGTTGAGTGGATGTGAGTTCTGTGTGCTATTTTTGGGATTGTGAGGTTGGCTGCCTTGAGTATGGCTTGTTCTGTGTGAGTGATGGCAAGCAAGGTCAATGTCCGCCTTCTCGGCTCCCTCCAGGTCTAACGGTCGGGATTGTTTGAGGTGATGTGCGTATCTGTCCCAACGAGTTATTTTGTGTATCTGCATGTAATGGGTATCTGTATTGGATTTGTGGATATTGTTAGAATTACGAGTATGTGGTCGCTCGTTGTTTGTGTGCCAGGCTTGATGTAGTGATTGTGTGCTGCGTGTTTATTTGCAAGAATTATATGTTGTGTAGTGGCTGTGTTTGGTTCTCTGATGTGTGTGGGAAACGCAGGTCCCAACACCCATACGGCGAGATTCACACTATCGGTCCGGTCGCGCTCCACTCTCGGTCTGCTCTCGGTTCTGAGGCATTCACACGTACGGACCGTCTCGCTCCCGTCATCGCCCCTCCCTCGATACCAGTAGAAGTCTTACCATCAGTTACGAAGGAAGTGTGACTTTTCTGACGCCGAGTTGGCAATATTCGCTATTGCACTTGATGAAGAAGAAGAAGAAGGAAAACAAAATAGAAAAAGAAAGAGATTGTGGGTTCATCCTATGTTGCAAGATAGGAAGACTGAAGGAGAATTTCATACTCTGTATCCTCGTCTTATTGATGATGAGAGTAAATTCCACAGCTATTTCAGAATGAACAAAGGAACATTTGAGAAAATACTATCCAAAATTGAGGATGACTTGAAATGTACAAGAAGATGCTGCACTTCCTGGCACTGATGTGCTTGTACCATACGTTATAGTGGGAGATGAGGCTTTCCCGCTGAAGAGAAATTTGATGAGGCCCTACCCAGGTTCACAGACTGAACATAAGATAGAGAAGAGGATTTTTAATTATAGATTATCTAGAGCCAGGAGGATAGTTGAGTGCACATTTGGTATTCTAGTGCAAACCTTCAGAATATATTTAAGGAAACTTAAAGCTATGCCTTCTAACGCTAATGTAATCATTACAACAACATGCATACTTCACAATCTGATACACCCAAATGCTGTTGCATTACCAGATACTGTTGTCATGCCTCCATCAAACACAGTACGTCCAATGAGAGGAAGAGGGGGAAATGCTACAAAGGAGGCTTTTGGCGCGAGAGAAACACTGAAAGATTATTTCAGCTCCCCAGCTGGTTCAATGCCTTGGCAAAATGATAAAATATAAGTAGACAAACAAACTTGTGTAGGAATATTTGTTGAGGGAGCTAAGGAGATGCATTTCCGCAGTGGATAATAGGTTGTTATTTTACATATGGAATTTCTTTCTTCAGTTAATAATGTGTATTTTTTTCTCTCAGTACCTTGGCAATATGATAAGTATGCAAACATTATCACTGTAGTGCAGCGAAGTCAGGTCATACAGCTCTGGTTTACCTTTTGACTAATTCTATTAGCATTTCATCTAAATCCACAAAATTAAAGTAAGTTTTGTAGGTTATATTGTATTCAGTTGGTGCTTATGAATATCCTCGCTGTACGCATTGTCATTGTATCAGTGATAAATAAAAAGAAAATGTATTTTTATCATTTTTCTAACTTTCTCATGATCCTATTGTGGTGTTTCCTTTGGATTATCCATGGTTTGGTAGGACAGAGGGTAACACTACTTGCTTATATGAAGGCTGAATCTCGACTGGAGTGGAGCAGGACCGTGGCAACTGAGTTCACACTGGCGCTCACGGTCCAGTCTCGCTCCAGTAAAAATATCTTTTGACGGAACCGTGACTGGAGCGAGAGCGCCAGTGTGAATGCTTCCATTGAAATTAATGAGACAATATTGGACCGGACCGAGAGCGTAGCGGGAGTGGAACGCGACCGGACCGATAGTGTGAATCAACCCTTAGAAGCTGAGTGACCCAGTGTGTGGTGACGTGCGTTCAGGTCGCCCAGAATGTACGTGGGATGGTTGAATGTGGCTAGTCTTATGAAATCTGGATATGTGAAAATATTCCTTCTGGGAGGAATATAATTATGTAGTGGCAATGGTGGTGGGACCTAGTGTTGTTTCTATGGTGATGGCTAGTGTGTCGGAGAAATTTTTTTCTATGAGTGTATGTTTGTATTGGTATGCTGACGCCAGCGTGTGTTTCTGCATATGTATTTTTCGTGTATGTTTGGTAACCGGGGATTCTGATCGGATGTTCTGTAGAACACCCGTGTGCGTTTGTAATGATGATGTTTGCGTTAATGTGCTTGTAGGTGTTAATGAGCTCGAAATGTCTCGGCCGGCAAGACGTTGTGTTGGAGGATGATGAGGGTGCTGTGCATGGTTATGTGCTACCTGTGTTTTATTTCTTCTTGTTACATTGTGTGTTGGTTTGTGTGTGGGGGGGGGAGCTGATCAAATTGCTCTTGACTGATGACTTCGAATTGTATTTGTGGTGTGTGCTTGTTCTGTTTCCAGTCGTCGTATATTTTTTGTGTCTTTGGGTCATTGAAGTTGTGTATTTTGTATCCGATCTTTTCTATTTGTTTTAATATGTCTTTTTGTTTGGTGTTGGCTGTTGAAGGGTTATCCTGGTATGTGTAAACTGTAATGCTTTTTGGAACGCCGCCGTCAGTCTGGTTCTTGTCTGAGGTCGAGTCTGTTGGGGAGGAGGAAGAACTGGAGGAGGAGGGGGGAAGGTGGCTGCCGAGTCCTTGGGGACTGATACCGACGGGTAAGTGATTGTAGTTGAGGCGGTGGAGCTGTTTTTGGATATTGTTGCGGTTGAGGTGGAGGGGGTAGCGGTTGAGATGTTGGAGTTGGAAGCGGAAGGGGGGGGGGTTGTGGTGGAGGGGGTGTTGGAGGAGGAGAAGTGAATGCCTAATAAGGCAGAGGAGTCGGGGTTGTCGCCTAGATTCACTGTGGGAAGGCTGTTCAGTTGACATTATTCGTTCATTTTTTATGAGAAGTAACCTGGGTATTTAATGTTATGTAAATGAGCTTGGTAAATGATGCCCACCATTTGTAGTTGGGCAGTAGTGGAGAAATGAAGATGATTGGGTGTGGATGGTGTTGTGATGGGAGAGTTGTTCCTTGTGACTGAGGCGTATGAGACGGCGGTAGTTGTGGTTGTTGACGGCCTGGGGGTCTGCTGGATTTTGGCGGCTTTCTTCCACTTGGGGCAGGAGCGGGCGACGGCCACGTGATTGCCCGAGCAGTTGATACACCTGAAGTTTGTTGTCGAGCAGCTCCGATGATCGTGTCCTTCCTCAGCACACCTTGAGTAAACCGAGGATTTCCTTGGTGCAGGATCTTGTGTTGTGGGAGTAGGAGTAGCAGCGGTAGCATTGCTGCACCGCTACGTATTCCTCACGTCAGATGTTGCATTGCATGGGGGAACTACGAGGTTGAATAGACGTAACCCTTGAAAGAGGGTCGCGTCGGCTTCCTCCGTAGTTCCGAACGTGATCTTGAAGATTCTGTTGCTGTTGCCGAGCTTGGTGACGTTGGCGGTGGTGATGAAGGTGTGTTTTTGAGTCAATTCGGGCTTGATTTCTTCCGCCGTGCGATCTCCAATCCAAGGCTGGATTCCGCGGCAGAAGACGGAGCGTTGAGCTAGATGTTGCGGAGTTAGGACCGGAGCCAGTCCAGCTTCCTTCAAAGGAGAGTTCTTCAGGTTGAAGATGGGTTGTAGGTGTTTTTTATTCAGGCAAAAAACCACGTAGCCGTCAGCCGTTTCAGTTAATCGAGTTATCAGGATTTCCATATTACATAGTGTAGTCAGTTTTTTCATAGGTGGGTTTGGTACTTGTAGCCGCCCGTAGGCGGACTTTGGCACTCAGTGTGTTTTATGTTATGATGTAAGGAATGATGGCGGTAAGAAAAAGACATTTAAAAAGTAAAAGGATGGTAGAGAAGGGGGGGGGGAGGGTGTGGTGTCACGGTATTATATTTACCTCTGCCGCTAAAGCAATTGTGGATGTAGGCCAGCGTTGAGTGTTGGGGAGATCTTGATCACCGTGGCCAGTCCTCATGGGCAACTCCATCAATCAATCAATCGGTGGAGGAGGCGGCGGCGGAAGATAGGATAGGTAAGATGGAGGAAAGGGGGAGGGAGTGCAAGAGGTAAGGAGGAAATGAATGGAAGTTAGAGGTTCAATAGATGTGGGGCAGACCCACTTGCTACCTTGATACTATTTTAATTATTAATTTTTATGTTGTGAAGCATATTGTGCTTGTAAAGGTTGAAGGCTGGTCCATCTGCAGGATCGAAATGTTTGTTCTTCTTCTTGAGCTGTTTTGATGGTGTTGGCTGTTATTTTGTTAGTTTTGTATTATTTACTTATTTATTTTTTATATATTTTTATTTTTTATTTTCCTTATTTATTATATATAAAAAGTATACGACTATTACTCGCCTATTTATAGGTTTTGAATTTTCCTAGGGGTATATATTCTTTTTGTCTTCCTTTTTATTTTTGTGTTGTGGGGGTGGGGGAAGTCTTGATTCCTATACTTCGTATGATTTTTTTTTTCAATGAGTATGATTTTTGCCCATTGGGATGACGGCTAATGATTTTATTTTTTTATTGTACATTTACGATGTTGGGAGAGGGCAGTGACTCCTATTTGCCATACTCATTGATTTTAGATTATATCACGTGCGATTGGTTTCGCACGTGTTATCATCTTTTTTGATTAACAATAATAATAACAATAATAATGTTAGTAGTAATAGTAGTTATTGTTAGTAGGGTTAGTAGAACAATGAAGGGTAGTAATATATTTTGTGTTGTTATTGTGTTCGTGTTTAATTTATGTATTTAGGTTCGGGTGGGGGGCCATTTATGATGAGGGACACTCTAGGCCACCAGTTGTGATCGTGTCCGTCTTCTGTGTCTATGTTTTCGCTGTTTTGTACTAATTCTGGGTTTGTGATTGTAAGTCTGTTCCATGTTCTGTAAGTTAGTCTGTGAAGTCTTGTGTTAAGTGGTTCGAGTTTATGTTGTATGTGTAGTTCTTCTACTGTGTTAAGGTATGGGGGTATGGAGTGTTTGGCGAATCGTAGTGTTTTGTTTTGTATTGACTGTAGTTTTTAGAGTTGATTTGGTTTTAATGTGATAGTTGTTATTGGTATGTATTCAAGTTGAGGGGTTCCATGTCGTTTCGCCCCATTGGCTTTTCGCCCCCAGTCAGTTCGCCCCATCTTTGGTCGTTTCGCCCTGAGAGGTTTGGTTGTTTCGCCCCAAGCTGTGGTCGTTTCGCCCCTACCTACCTAGTCTCGGTTTCGCGAGGTGTGAATTCTTTGCAACGCTGTGCTATGAGGCGCTAGTTAAGTAAAAATTCAAACGTCAGTGATTGCTTGCCGTTGCCTTGAGGTATTAACATTCTTAAAATTTAAATGTTTTTCATCTTCAGTCGTCTTTACATCATTATGACTGCTCCCTTGAGTATTCCTTCTGTATTTGGTGCGCTTGATCGACCGTCGACGATACCATAGCCCTGCCTAGCGGAGAGGTTTGGAACCAAACTAACTTTTCAATTCGGGATATGAGAATTGGAAAAGGATTTGGTTTTTCTATATTCTGATATTTCCCTTTTCTGATATTTTTCCATAAGCACCCGTCCTCAATGATAATATCATTGAGAAAGGGTGTTAGTTGGGGGCGGGGGTGATGTTTTTCAACTCAAGATATCATATTTTATTCATATTTCAACAACTCATAATCCTACTTCAACAATGCGTCAAGTTCATGTGTGGATGCAATGACCTGCACCACACCCGTTTTCCGCTCAAATGAGGGCCGATTGATGTCATTGCATTAGCCTCTGTGAATCCTTGAACACATAAAATCAAAATTAGATTTTGTACACAAATAATTTATTTGAACAGGAATCAAGAAATAAAATAAACAATACACAAGTCAAAACCGATGACCATGACAGATCATACATATAATTTCACAGGTAATGGTTTATCCCGAAATGAAAAAAATCCAAAATAATAATAAATTCATGATAAATTAAATTCCGTTTGGCATAGATGCACTGATCCAAATATGGGAAATCATGAATACAAGGGAACCTGCCAAATTGAACACCATATATTTGAACAATCAGGAGGGATTAATACATCCCCGCCAAAGCACATTAGTTCCTCATGAAACGACAGGTCCATTCAGATATGAGCACGCTTTCATTAGTTGTTTTGCTGTTTTCGTTCCTTTATCGTAAGCATCCCATAATAAGAATATCTTCTGCTGAAGTTTCACGTACTTCTTTCGCCCATCCCGAGACAGCTTTCCATCGGAAACAAGTCGAACGTTAATTTCCGTTATGCGGCATTCTTCATACAGTAGACCAATCAGTTCGTAAAAAGGCAAAGAGCATCGACCTCCAGCCCGACGATTGAGTGCATGATGTCGTTGTTTGTGCGGATTGGGCGCATGTAAATGCTCCAGGCAGAAGGCGGCCAGACGGTACTTTGTATCCACGTGTTATCGATATAATCTACGAATTTCTCCAGCTCACTTGAGTTCGCCTTTGACTTCAGTTCATTGAATTCTAATTGAATTTTGTCCGCTGGAAGAAACGGCAGTGCCATCAGCTTACGGACGTAGGCGGAAATGTTCTTTTGAATATGAAACTTGAAGGCCAAGTTCTTGAATTTTCCGCCAAAGTGCTTGCGTCCAGTGGAAAAGGCATCCAATGATTTTCACTTCTTTAAAAAACTTTGGGAAACGCTTTCCACATGGCCATTTCATAATCAATAACTAGTTGCTGCAGCCGGGTTGTTGCGCCATCTGTTTCAAGAACCTCCTTCAGTTTTTTCAGCAATCAGATTTTTTCTTCCCAGACATTAGGACAAACACCATTGGGACTTGTTTGATGTTGTCTTCGCTCTTAACAAATGCATTTATAGAAAATAACTGCTTGAAGGGTTCCCGGACGAGTTTAGATGTAGAATCTGCATACCAAGTCTTTGCCTTGCGAAGTAATTTCAGTTGCTGTTCTGATGCAAAAACGAGATGGCGCCTATCTTTTACTTTAACGTCTTCGACAAGAAAATCATCGGGTTTGTGTTCATAGTTTAGTTCGAAGTTCAAGTCTTTAGGATCTTTTGGCCGGTTCTTCTGTCTCAAACGGTTCGTTGCTCTCACAAGATTGCTTGTAGTGGGGAGGGAAGGGCAGGGAGCGGCGCCGACGTTTTCCAGTAGAACTTCAGTGATGATAGCTGATGCAGGTTTGTACATGTCCGTTGCTGCCTTGGCCTTGACGCTTGCGGAGATCTTTGTGGCTATATCAGTTCCCGGTTGTGCGGCGTGGTTGTGGACGTTTTTTCCCACGATAAACTCGTTTCCTTTCTGCACTACCGTTGCGCGACACTGGTTTCCTTTTGGGCGGACCGTACATTGCCAATCAGTTGTTCCAGTAGTTCTTCGTCTCTTCTCGTTATACGAATAACCACGATTATCGACCCACTTTCTGCATCTGCGTTTCGTGCCATCTTCTATTATCTCGAATGTTAATCGGAATTCCTCAGCAACAGCCGAAACTGTAGAAGCGTCTTTAATTGAAGATTCACCAAATTCCGTTGGGGAAGGGACAGCATTGTCGAAGGGACAGCATTGTCGTGACTGTTATCTTCTTCCATCAATGATGTGTCGATCACAGACATACACGGCACATCTCGTAACGAAGGCAAAATGTCGACAACTGGACTTGATGTTAGTGGGCACTGGCTGGATTGGCGCTTGAGCTGAGAAAGCTTGTGCAGGTAATCAGTGGTGGGTGTTTTTTCTTGGTCGCGGGCTTGTCGTTTGCTAGGTATACCTGAAAAGATCAATAAACATTGACAAGACGTACCGATGTTATCAGGGCTGTGATCTGTTTGAATATCATGTTTTCGTTTGTTCGATGTATCTAGAAGCGGTACAAAGTGATTAGGTGTCCAGATGCCACGGTCTGTACCGATGCTGCCGAAAAGCGACCACATAACGTGTATGCAGTTCTTTTGACTCGTGGGGTGCCGTATTCCACGTGGATTGAAAGTCGTGTTCAATCGTCCGACAGCAGGATCTTGAAGGCTATTCATTGGAGGATAGATCGATGTTATGTGTGATGACGTCACAGTAGCAAGGGCATGAATGGTCCAAGCAGACGACTCGTTTGATCGGATGCAATCTTGAATGGCGGTGTCGTAGTCCGGGCTGAGGGCTTTTAAATTAGGATCATCATTTTGTTTTTTGTAAAATGTTGCCTGGGAAATCATCTCAATCGCTGTTCTCATACGTAGCTGTTTCGATAGCCCTGTATGTCCACACAATGCGACCGAAATTGAGTGGAAAAGACAACTTCCATCCCCTGGTACGGATACTGGTATTCGTTCATGTCTTGTACCAAACTTCGAAAGTATCTCCTGGGCATTCCTATCGACTTCATGAAGGTTTTCTTGGAATCTGCTGAAGCCTGGTGGCGCAGGTGGCAGCTGGATGTTCCGAAGAAATATCTCCTCCTGTCTGGCAGCTTGTTTCAAAAGTTTGAAATCGAGAGTTGTGGCATCCCTCAGTCTCTGGAGCGACAGACTGTAGCAAAAAGCGTTCGGCTCGAAAGTACTGGTGGTGCAGTGGGTACACCAATACGCCAGTGGCATCTTTCCCAATTCTTTCATCATTGCAATCGTAAGGCCTTCCTTGGCATTTTCTGTGAAACCAACTTCGGCAGCTCTCGCAGTAAATGACGTCGTTCTGGCACTCAATCTTGCAGTCACCGCAGGGGTACTTCGGATTCGTCATTCTGTGTCGTAAATGATTCGTGTCTTGGCAATTCTTTCGGAATGTTGAAGGATGATATGACCAGTTGAGGAATACACCCATTCTTATACTGTCACTGGGTAAATTTCATTGGATCACTCCTAATTACTCGATAGCGATTGGCCCAAAGTTAATTGCTGAAAATATATTGGCTGCCATGTCCTTGCAACCTTAGCAACCCGTCCCTTGCGTTCCGTAATTAAGAAAACTTATTTTAGTTACTTGTGAGAATTCGGGTTGGAAACAAATAAACGATATATAACTTCCAGGCCTGAGGTTTAGATACGTGGATAAGAATTAAACATGACGGCCGGCTTTTTAGCATCACAATAACGACGTGCTGGATCCTTTCTTACCTTGTAATTTGTATGTTATCAATAAATTCGTAATTTGCTAAAAGTCGTTATTTTAATAAGTTTTGGTTTATGATTTCTGTTTGATACGGGCCTTCTAAACTTTAAAAACTGTCTCCGTATGAGGAACCTACGAGTTAGGCCCGCCAATGGATTTAGGTTAGATTTTATACCGTTGCTGTAATATTCAAAACAACCAGAATCTATTTCTGAAATTTTCAACGGCTTAAAGGGACACCTGCTAAATCAAATTTATAAATGTCAAATTTGAATTTAATTCATTAAAATGACCCGTGGCATTTTTTTTCGAATAGGTCAATCATCACCATCGTTTTGATAATGTTGCTGTACATGCCAGGTTCCAATGGTTTACCATAGACATTAATGTATAAAATGTATTGGTTTGTTTTCCAATCACAGGAGACCCGAATCAGTATTTTCGCAAACTTTTCGCTCACGTGTCACCTCCTCCTCCTCCTCGCATATGTCATCTCATTTTAGTGTATTGAGCATTCGTGTTACCTCATCCTCATCACATGTCATCTCCTCATTTTAGGTGATTAGCATTCGCAACCAAATAGGCAAACACACTCCTGGGGTTGTTTAGTGTGGAACCAATTACCCAATTGCCATAATCACATTCTAACAATGCCCCAATTAACCGACTTCTTTAATTACTAAATATAACTCATATGTCACCTCTTGTTTGTTGATAGAGCTTGATTGCTGATGTAACCGTTCTGTTTACTGTACGGCAATGTGTTTATTATGCAGTAATTATATCCTGCGTGTGGCAACCAGATAGTCATTCTCAAGTAAAATTTATTGCAGAAAATCTTATTTCTGGGACAATTTAACATTTAAAACAGGAAAATGTTATAGCTAGTTGTCAATAATTCAGGATCTGTTTGCATTAATCACAGATGATTTCTATGCATTTGTTCTGCCAAGTCCAGTACCCTTTGTGCTTGAAAGTGGTGGCTTAATTAGGATTAAACTGATAAGGTTCACTTGTGTACATAGCAGAGTTGTTCTTTGATCTTGTGCTGTTCCCGCCTTCAGAGGAGCAAGGGGCTCCAAAACGGTATAATAAAACTCAACTGATGATTTTCCTAGGCCGTATGGAGAGACGGGAAACGGTCCCCTTATGCCATAGAGGTATACTATACCTCCATGCTTATATGCCAACGGAGACAAGGAAAAATCAACGACTATCACTATAAAACTATAAGGGTCAGAAAGCCAAAGCCAAATAATTAAATTTATAGTTAAAGGGACTCATCCGAAAAGTTATTTCACGCCAGGAACTACAGTACTGCCATCTAACGGCAGTAGCAGAAAGCGTTTTTCGCAAGATAATATGCTTCCAAAATCATCGCATGCCATATTAAATGCCACAGCTTGGGGGCGAAACGACCAAAGATGGGGCGAACTGACTGGGGGCGAAAAGGCAATGGGGCGAAACGACCGGTTACCAAGTTGAGGTCGTATAAGTACTTTGTATAGTCTTAATATTAGTTTGGTGTCTAGGTTTCTGAATCGTCTCAGTGTCTGTAATGTTTTTTCTGCTTGTAGTTTCCTGTTGTTTGTGTGTGTTTGTAGACCTCTGTTTCCAAGTGTTCGTCCTAGTATTTTTATGTTTGTTTGGGTATGCGTGTGTCTCCTATCCATATTTCTGCTGGTTTCTGTGTTGATATGTTTAGTAGTTGGAATTTTGTTGTGTTTGTATTTTCCATTGTTGTTCATATGTGTTTATTGTTTCTATTGCTCTGCTTGTTTTTAGTGCTAACATGTTTGTGCCCTTTTTGCTTGGGTATGTGATTATTTGTCAGGTCATCTGCAAATTGTATGTGTGTGACTCCGTGTGTCGGGTTGGGGGTGTCATGTGTGTAGAGGTTGAATAATGTTGGTGAAAGGATGCTTCCTTGGGGAACTCCACTGTATATGTTGAAGGGTCTTCCTGTATAATGGTGTATTCGTATTTGTGCTTGTGTGTTGACGATGTAATTGCAAAGTATTCTTGTTAGTATGTCAGGGGTGTGTGTTTGGTGTATTTTATATGTAAGTCCTGTGTGCCATATTTTGTCAAATGCTTTTATGTTTCTTTGTGACGGCGACGAGTCGCGAGGCTCGGATAGAACGAGTGGGAGGAGATTGAAAGAATACTAGGTCATTATAGACCCACTGGAGCAATTTAGGGGAACTCCACTGTATATGTTGAAGGGTCTTCTTGTATAATGGTGTATTCGTATTTGTGCTTGTGTGTTGTCGATGTAATTGCAAAGTATTCTTGTTAGTATGTCAGGGGTGTGTGTTTGGTGTATTTTGTATTTAAGTCCTGTGTGCCATATTTTGTCAAATGCTTTTATGTTTCTTTGTGACGGCGACGAGTCGCGAGGCTCGGATAGAACGAGTGGGAGGAGATTGAAAGAATACTAGGTCATTATAGACCCACTGGAGCAATTTAGGGTAACAAGTAAAATTCATAATAATATGTACTTTTACTGAGTTCTGGGTGCCAGTTCTGTCATGACCGAGGACCACTTGGTCGCAATATGGATGAGGTACAAAGTATAGAAGGAACAAGAAAATAGCATATGTGAATGCACTATATATATATATATATATATATATATATATATATATATATATATATACATACAATTATTTCAGACAAATGAGAGAGAATGTGGGTGGGGAAGGGCAAAAGAAGATGTGTTGGGAATAAAGTTTATTGCCCTAATGTTGCGACCAACCCGGTCTTCTTCAGAGGACTACAGCATTACAGATGGATCACAATTCTTATATTCGTAGTGAGAGGAAACCCGCCAAGGTATGAGCGGAAGGGTCATGTTTTCCATTTGGCTAACGATTTCACTATTAGGACACTTGCTGCTTTCGAGAGGCATTTAAATCCGTCTCTGTCGTTGTTGTTCTTGTTGGTGGCAATATGTGCAGCTTCCACAGTTTTTTTTTTTTATCTTCTTTTCAAATCCCTCGTGTAGAATTTCTGTGTTGTTCCAATCAGGTAAATGTCCACATTTGTCCAGGTGACGAACCAGGGAGTTAGATGTTCTATGTGCCCTGAGGTCGTTTTTGTGCTCACTCAAGCATTTATTGATCCCACGACCTGACTCACCGAAGTATGATGATGGACAGCCGCTACATGGAATACGGTAGACGACACTGAGATTATTACGAATATTATTATGTTTCTTAAATATTTTTCCTATTTTATTGAAAGATGTTTTTGCTACATTTATGCCAATTTTTAACAAATAATCATAAATAGCTATGGTGTTTGCAGAATTAGGGTCAGAAATAAAATGTGACTTATCTTTTCCCGGGGTCCGGACATTTGAGCCATCGAAGATCTTGGCTTTCCTCATTGTCCTGGTGACGACACACTTAATATCAAGAGTAAACGCCGTAATTAAATACACTTGTAAATGCACTCTAACGTCAAAAATTATTGCCGGGTGTGAATTAGGCTGTGCTAATATATCATACTGATGTGAATGGTTATTTCGGAAATATGAGCAAAAAACGATGGGTCAAAGCCGCTGAAATACTTAGTAGTTGCCAAATGTGAAAGTCTCGGGCAACTGCAAGTAACCAGTGACTGTCACCAAGTTGTGGAATCCATTCTCATTATCTCATTAGTCGAAAGAATGGTATCAATGGAGGAGGTGCTTCTGTTGGCTTTGCTGGTCAAGAAAAAGAGACGGTCGGTGACGGCAATCGCCAGTGACGGTCACTTGTTACCGGAGCGGGCAACAGCTATAGCCTGTTGCGCAACCGGGCAACCGCAGTGACGTAGTGTGAAAGGCTCAATTTAAGACAATAGTAGGCAACTAGTGACGGTCACTAGTTGCCCATTAACGATCACACTTGCGAACCAACGTGGTCCGCCATGGATCCATGAACCACAGGATTAGAACCAATGCCCTAGTGTATTATAATCAGCTGTCGTCAGGCGATTTTATTAACATCTGGAAGACCTCCCTCCCTTAGTCAACATTAGTCCTTCATATCATGTGTTTATTTGTATAGTGACCGCCACTCCATACTCGAACAAGTGTTTGGAGGGCCTGCACTCCACTCAAGGAGGTACTTTTGTGTGGAGGGAGTGCCCTCCATAGGCAGGTGGAGGATGTGCACTCCATTACAGGACGTTATGTAAATATGGACAAGAACTTCGGGTTTGAATGCTTAGGATGCAATGGGTTCCAGGATTGGTCGACACTGGAATTTGGGCAGGAGGAGAGGGAAGATAATGAAAAAGGGTGGAGGAGGAAGAGGAGGAGGAGGAGGAGAGAAGAGAAAGAGAGGGGAAAGGGGAGTAGGAGAGGAGGAAGAAAAAATGGAAGCGAAGGAGGAGGAATAGCAGGAAGCAAAAGAGAGCAGGAGAGGGAAGATAATGAAAAAGGGTGGAGGAGGAAGAGGAGGAGGAGGAGAAGAGAAAGAGAGGGGAAAGAGGAGTAGGAGAGGAGGAAGAAAAAGAGGAAGCGAAGGAGGAAGAATAGGAGGGAGTAAAGGAGAGCAGGAGAAGGAAGATAATGAAAAAGGGTGGAGGAGGAAGAGGAGGAGGAGGAGAAGAGAAAGAGAGGGGAAAGAGGAGTAGGAGAGGAGGAAGGGAAAAAAGAGGAAGCGAAGGAGGAGGAATAGGAGGAAGTGAAGGGAAGGAGAAGGAAGATAATGAAAAAAAGTGGAGGAGGAGGAGAGAAGAAAAGAGAAGAGAGAGGGGAAAGAAGAGTAGGAGAGGAGGAAGAAAAAGAGGAAGCAAAGGAGGAGGAACAGGAGGAAGCGAAGGAGAGGAGGAGGAGAAGATAATGAAAAAAGGTGGAGGAGGAAGAGGAGAGAAAGAAGAGTTGGAGAGGAGGAAGAAAAAGAGGAAGCTAAGGAGGATGAACAGGAGGAAGCAAAGGAGAGGAGGTGGAGGAAGAAGAGAGAAGAGAAGATAAGAGAAAGAGGGGAAAGAAGAGTAGGAGAGGAGGAAGAAAAAGAGGAAGGGAAAGAGGAGGAACAGGAGGAAGCGAAGATGAAGAGATTAATCTACTCGCATAAGAAAATATTTTTTAACTTCTGATAGCCATCTTTTCTACTGCCCAGTAACTTACCAACTCTGATTCCACATGCCCAACGCGATACTGCAAACCTTCCCCAGTGCAATAGTGCCATCCTCCCCCAGTGCGATAGTGCCATCCTCCCCCAGTGCGATAGTGCCATCCTCCCGCAGTGCAATAGTGCCATTCTCCCCCAGTGCGATTGTGCCATCCTCCCCCAGTGCGATAGTGCCATCCTCCCCCAGTGCGATAGTGCCATCCTCCCCTAGTGCGATAGTACCATCCTCCCCCAGTGCGATGGTGCCATCCTTCCCCAGTGCGATGGTGCCATCCTTCCCCAGTGCAATAGTGCCATCCTCCCCCCAGAGCGATTGTGCCATCCTCCCCCAGAGCGATTGTGCCATCCTCCCGCAGTGTGATAGTGCCATCCTCCCCCAGTGCGATAGTGCCATCCTCCCCCAGTGCGATATTGTCATCCTCCCCCAGTGCGATAGTGCCATCCTCCCCCAGTGCGATAATGCCATCCTCCCCCAGTGCGATAGTGCCATACTCCCTCTACCTATCACCCTCATCATTCCTCTCCCTCCCTCCCTCCCTCCCTCCCTCCCTCAATTTCCCTCTTCTCCATCCCTTTTCCCTCCCTTATTCACTCTCCTTCACCGCCCCTCTCTCTTCTTCCTTTCTCTTCTTCCTCTCTCTGCTCCCTTCCTCTGCTGTTTCCCTCTGCCCACACCACCTTCCAGTTTCTTTCCTTTCCCTACTCCTCTCACTTTCCTTTCTCCTATCGCTCCTCTATTTTCTCCTCTTCGCATTACCCCTCTCCCTTTCCCTCCCTCTCCTTCCCTCTCCCTTTCCCTCCCTCTCCCTTTCCCTCCCTCTCCCTTTCCCTCCCTCTCCCTTTCCCTCCCTCTCCCTTCCCCTCCCTCTCCCTTCCCCCCCTCTCCCATCCCCTCCCTCTCCCTTCCCCCTCTCCCTTCCCCCTCTCCCTTCACCCCCTCTCCCTTCCCCCCTCTCCCTTCCCCCCTCTCCCTTACCCTCCCTCTCCCTTCCCCCTCTCCCTTCCCCTTCCTCTCCCTTCCCCTTCCTCTCCCTTCCCCTTCCTCTCCCTTCCCCTTCCTCTCCCTTCCCCTCCCTCTCCGTTCCCCTCCCTCTCCCTTCCCCTCCCTCTCCCTTCCCCTCCCTCTCCCTCCCTCTCCCTCCCCCTCCCTCTCCCCCTCCCTCTCCCCCTCCCTCTCCCTTTCCCTCCCTCTCCCCCTCCCTCTCCCTTTCCCTCCCTCTCCCCCTCCCTCTCCCTTTCCCTCCCTCTCCTTCCCTCTCCCTTTCCCTCCCTCTCCCTCTCCTTCCCTCTCCCTTTCCCTCCCTTGCCCTCCCTCTCCCTCCCTTCCCCTCCCTCTCCCTCTCCCTTGCCCTCCCTCTCCCTCTCCCTTGCCCTCCCTCTCCCTTCCCTCTCCCTTCCCTTCCCTCTCCCTTCCCTTCCCTCTCCCTTCTCCCTCCCTTCCCCCTCCCTTCCCCTCCCTCTCCCTTCCCCTCCCTCTCCCTTCCCCTCCCTCTCCCTTCCCCTCCCTCTCCCTTCCCTTCCCATCCCTCTCACTTCCCTTCCCCTCCCTCTCCCTTCCCTCTCCCTCTCCTTCCCTCTCCCTCTCCTTCCCTCTCCCTCTCCTTCCCTCTCCCACCCTCTCCCTCTCCCTCCATCTCCCTTTCCCTCCCTCTTCCTCCCTCTCCCTTCCTCTCCCTCCCTCTCCCTTCCTCTCCCTCCCTCTCCCTTCCCCTCCCTCTCCCTCTCCCTTTCCCTCCCTCTCCCTTCCTCTCCCTTCCCCTCCCTCTCCCTTCCTCTCCCTTCCCCTCCCTCTCCCTTCCTCTCCCTTCCCCTCCCTCTCCCTTCCCCTCCCTCTCCCTTCCCCTCCCTCTCCCTTCCCCTCCCTCTCCCTTCCCCTCCCTCTCCCTTTCCCTCCCTCTCCCTCTCCCTTTCCCTCCCTCTCCCTTCCCCTCCCTCTCCCTTCCCCTCCCTCTCCCTTTCCCTCCCTCTTCCAATTTCCTCCTCCTCCCGCCACCCTGCTCGTCCACCTCCTCCACCTCATTTTCTCCACCTCCCCTGTACCTCCTCTTGTCTCTCTTATCTTCTTTTTCTTTTTGTCTTCTTACCCTCTGTCCTCCTCCTCCCCTCTCTGTCCTCCTCCCTTTTCTTCCCATTTTTTCTCCCATCCCCTTTTTCTTTTCTTCCTCTCTTTCTCTCTCTTTCCCTCACCTCCTCTTTTTCCCCTTGTCTCACATTTTCTCTTCATACCACACTCACTCATTGTCTTCCTCTTCTTTTCCTCCTCATCCTCATCCACACCCTCAACCTCAGCCTCACACTCATCCTCACCCAGGCCTTCATCCTCAACCTCACCTTCGGCTTCAACCTCACCCTCAACCTCACCCTCAACCTCACCCTCAAACTCATCCTCAACCTCACACTCATCCTCACCCAGACTTTCATCCTTACCCTCAACCTCACTCTCAACCTCACCCTCACTCCCAGCCTCCCTCACCCTGAACCTCACCCTCAAACTCACCCTCAACCTCATCCTCACCCTCAACCTCACCCTCAACCTCACCCTCAAACTCATCCTCACCCTCACTCTCACCCTCACCCTCAATCTTACCCTCACCCTCACCTTGACACTCACCCTCTTGCTATCCCTGTTCCCTTCTTTACTAACCCCCCCCTCCCCCAACTCCCTCTGGCTCCCACGACTCTCTCTGCCTTTCTTCTCTCCTGCCTCCCGAAATTACCCTTTTTCATCCCAATGTTTATCACCTTTACTCCTCCTCCTCCTCCTCCTCCTCTCCTTCCCCGTCCACCTCCGCCCTCCACGTCCACCTCCTCTTCTTCATACTCTTCCTGCCCCTGCTCTGGCTCCTCTTCCTCCTCCTCCTCCTCCTCCTCCTCCGCCCTTTCCTCCCCTCCTCCCCCGCCCTCTCCTCCCCTCCCCCTCTCCTCCCCTCCCCCTCTCCTCCCCTCCCCCTCCTCCTCCTCCCCCTTCTCCTCCTCCTCCCCCTCCCCTCCTCCTCCTCCCCCTCCCCCTCCACTCTTTCCCCTTCCCTTTCTCCCTCCTGACCTTCTCTTATCTCCTCCCCCTACTCCTCCTGTCACTTCCTTTCCCCCTCCTCCTCCTCCCCCTCCTCCTCCTCCCCTCCTTCTCCCCTCCTCCTCCTCCCCCTCCTCGTCTCCCTCCCCGCCCTCTCCTCCCCCGCCCTCTCCTCTTCCTCCTCCCCCTCCTCTTCCTCCTCCTCCTCCTCCTCCTCCTCCTCCTCCTCCTCCTCCTCCCCGCCCTTTCCTCTCCTCCTCCCCCATCCTCTCCTCCCCTCCCCCTCTCCCCTCCCCCTCTCCTCCCCTCCCCCTCTCCTCCCCCGCCCTCTTCTCCCCCTCCTCCCCCGCCCTCTTCTCCCCCTCCTCCCCCGCCCTCTTCTCCCCCTCCTCCCCCGCCCTCTTCTCCCCCTCCTCCTCCTCCCCCTCCTTCCCCTTCTCCCCCTCCTCCTCCCCCTCCTCCTCCCCCTCCTCCCCCGCCTTCTCCTCCCCTCCCCTTCCCCCTCCCCCTCCTCCCCCGCCCTCTCTTCTTCCTCCTCTTCCTCACCTATATCTTTTAGGCCAATGATACGTTGCATGGTTGCAAATGACACGTATTGCAAAGTATTGCATCACTGGGGGATTTATCCTCTGTTTTCCATTTTACATTTCCTCACTCCGTTCTTTGTTTCTATCTTCCTCAAATCCCTCATCCTCGCTCGTCCACTGCTTCTGCTTAAATCCTTCCCTCACACACTCACTCCCTCACTCTCTCCCTCACTTCCTCTGTTCCCTCAACCATCACTTCCTTTCCCTCCCTCCATTCACCTCTCTCATTTTCTACTCTTTATTTTCTTCTCTCCCTCTCCCTTCCACTCTCCCTTCCCCTTCCACTCTCCCTTCCCCTTCCACTCTCCCTTCCCCTTCCACTCTCCATCTCCCTTTCCCCATCCCTCCCCTCTCCCTATCCCTCTTCCGCTCCCTCTCCCTCCCCTCTCCCTCTCCCACTCTCTCTTCCTCTCCTACTCTCTCTCCCGCTCATTTTCCCTCTCCCTCTCCCGTTCTCTTTCCCACTCTCCCACTCTCTCTCCCGTTCCTTCTCCCTCTCCCGCTCCCTCTTCCGCTCCCTCTCCCAGTCCCTCTCCTGCTCCTCCTCCCTCCCTCTTCCTCTCCCGCTCCCTCTCCCACTCCCACTCCTCCTCCCTCTCCCACTCCTTCTCCCTCTTCCGCTCCTTCTCCCTCTCCCGCTCCTTCTCCCTCTCCCGCTCCTTCTCCCTCTCCCGCTCCTTCTCCCTCTCCCGCTCCTTCTCCCTCTCCCGCTCCCTCTCCTACTCCCTCTCCCTCTCCCAGTCCCTCTCCCGCTCCCTCTCCCAGTCCCTCTCCTGCTCCTCCTCCTCCCTCCCTCTTCCTCTCCCTCTCCCACTCCCACTCCTCCTCCCTCTCCCGCTCCTTCTCCCTCTCCCGCTCCTTCTCCCTCTCCCGCTCCTTCTCCCTCTCCCGCTCCCTCTCCCGCTCCCTCTCCTACTCCCTCTCCCGCTCCCTCTCCCTCTCCCAGTCCCTCTCCTGCTCCTCCCTCTTCCTCTCCCGCTCCCTCTCCCACTCCCTCTCCCACTCCCACTCCTCCTCCCTCTCCCGCTCCTTCTCCCTCTCCCGCTCCTTCTCCCTCTCCTACTCCCTCTCCCGCTCCCTCTCCCTCTCCTACTCCCTCTCCCGCTCCCTCTCCCGCTCCCGCTCCCTCGCCCTCTCCTACTCCCGCTCCCTCTCCCGCTCCTCCTCCCTCTCTCCCTCTCCCGCTCCCTCTCCCGCTCCTTCTCCCTCTCCCTCTCCCTCTCCCTCTCCCTCTCCTTCTCCTTCTCCCTCTCCTACTCCCTCTCCCGCTCTCTCTCCCTCTCCCGCTCTCTCTCTCTTTCTCCTGCTCTCTCTCCCTCTCCTTCTCCCACTCCCTCTCCTTCTCCCACTCCCTCTCCCTCTTCTTTTTCCCTGTCAACCTTTCTCTCTCACCTTAAATATCCCTCTCCCTCTCATTTTCAATCTCCCTCTCCCTCTTCCTCTCACTCTCTCTCCTTACCACTTCCCCCTTTTCCCCTTCCCTTTTCTGTAAGGCCCTATTCACACGAGCGGTTTGATTTGTGCGGAAACCGCGGCGGTGCCGCACAGTCAAGGAAAAACTGCACGGTTGTGTGTGAACACCTCCGTTGACTTACATTGCAATTGAACCATCGCGGTTCAGACCGCTAGTGTGGACAGGGCCTAACGGTACCAAAAGACGTTATATACGCGGATGCATTTGGCATAGCCCGACACATTATTATTATTTTTTTAATCTTATTTTTATTTATTTAATTCCATGAAAATACGTTGGGCCGTTTAAAGATGAACTACGAAGTTCGTATAGAGGAACGTGAATTATGATATAAAGAAAGAATTCTTATGCTCACAAATGACCTGCAGACCATATAGAAACATAATCCATTTTCGTAAAGATAGAAGATGCGCGACGTTCAATAAGGAGCTACAAATCAAATCCCAAAAAATATTCCAGAACTGTAAAAATAGATCTTTGAGACATGGTCAAAAAAAAAAAAAAAAAAAAAAAAAAACTGATATCTCCAAGATTTCCAGGGTCACGGTGAGGTCAGTCCACGTCACAAGCAGGTCAGTCCAGGTCATGACGGATGAGTCATCTCACCCCCCCCCCCCCCATCCCTAGACCCGCCAGTGACTCACCGCCTTCGGATATGGTAACGTAATCCACGAGCGTGAGACACATCGATCCGTACGCGGAATCGGCCGCAAAGGTCAGTCGTCTACGTCGGAGGGTCACGGTGAGGTCAGTCCACGGTCAGTACAAGATACGTTGAGACGAGACTATCGCCGCTAAAACGACGATATCACGGTTCGAACAGTCTCGTCGTCGAAATTGCTGTTTTACGTAAGGCTGAGCCTATTTGGCAATACTTACATATTCTAACCTAACCTGATCTGACTTAACCTAATCCAACCTAACAACCTGACTTAACCTAGCCCAATTTAAATTAACCTAATCTAACCTAATCAAACTTAATCTAACCTAACATAGTAGAACAACATAACATAATCTAACCTAGCCGAACTTAACCTAACCTAACCAATCCTACTTTATACTACCCTACCCTAACCTTACCCAAATTAAGGTAACCTAACCTAACTAATCACACTTTGTTACCCTACCTAACTTAGCCTAAGTAATCAAAAGACCTCAGAAAACCATATAGTGACGGCGATATTCTCGTCTTAATTTACCCGTGTAGTCGGAAAAGGAAGACCATAGCATTTCCGTGACGTCATTCCCACACCATAAACAGTGACAGTTAAATCAGTAGTTCTAAATCACCCGTCTTCAGCTGCACAATCTAACAAGTGCCACCTCATTGTAGGGAAAAATATTATTCTTCGTCGAGGTTCGTCTTATCTGGACATGACCTTATTAGGAAGAATAGCTCCAGAGGTGTCTCAAAGGACCAACCGTTCGTACTTCGGATATGTCGATCACAGACGGGTCAACGACTTTCTCGGTCCACATTTGGAGAAAATGTTCCTCAAGATTTCTTACCCTTAAATGTCGTTCTTTTTCAGATATATCTTTTCAAATGACACCTTTACGTAAAAATAAGGTTTTCATGGACTTTTTCTGAAGGAACCATTCACAAAGATATCTCCAGAGAATATATTCTTTTCAGAGGTGTCTTTCTCTCAAGTGTCTTTGAGGGGATTTTGCTGAAGACGTTTTTACTGAAAAAAGAAAAGAAAATTAAATTATTTCCTGATGATCATTTTCCTAAATATATTTCACACGAAGATACCTATCCTGAATAAATACATATATATATATATATGTATATATGTATATATATATGTATATATGTCTAATTTTTTTTCTCTACGAAGGCATTTCGAAAATACTTTGTCGAGCATTCTAACCGCACACGATATGGTTTCTTGGTCCCATGTAATTTACCTGTCACCGTTCATTACTTGTTGTTCATAAATAAAACCTCTTATCCTCTTAGCTTTATTATATTGATGTAGACATGATCTCCCTGTGTGCTGTTCGCTCCTTTCCGGTACGCATATTACAGAGAAGATATATTACCCACCGCGCTGTCAGTTGATGGGTTATTACATTTCTTTCAGGCATTGACATGCAACCGGTGGCCCTGTCCCCAAATGAATAATTGAATAAATATAGTTGTCAAGATCCTGGCCCTTCCCCGGGGATCGAGTGCCAGTTGACAAGGCTGCACTCCCTCCTATTCCCGGTGGTTGTGAGGAAAAATGGTTTTGTTTTCGAGAACCGAGATGCTCCATCTGGACTCCACCTCCACATTTTTTTTATCAAATCATTTGACGATAACCAGAAGCACATGAGCCCTGTATAGTTGTGGGAAGGTTAATCAAAATGTGCTTAAATATTTCGTTATGCAGGATGAATAAAATCGCCAGGCGGCAGCC
Organism: Oratosquilla oratoria; assembly: GCF_046742065.1. Taxonomy (NCBI): domain Eukaryota; kingdom Metazoa; phylum Arthropoda; class Malacostraca; order Stomatopoda; family Squillidae; genus Oratosquilla; species Oratosquilla oratoria. The sequence continues at coordinate 1,806,048 of NW_027467716.1, forward strand.
ATAAGAAATGTACTGGTCAATAGCAGGACTACCGTTTGTATTCGTGATTGGCATGGGCTGCACGGTGCCTATTCGTCGATCGTGCAGACTATGTACGACTATATATAATATATATATATACACATAATATGTATGTATATGTATATATATATATAAAATGATCCTTTTTACGGTTACAAAATTGTTGGTTGCATTATACTTTTAGTATAATTTTTATTATTTCTAGTATTTCTGTCACCATCATTATTTTTTATTGATGTCTTTGCTGTTATTGTTTAAAGTAGATACACTAGCAATAAAAGTGATATCATCACTGTTATCATTGTTATCATTATTGCAATTATAAGAGTATCAGAAGCAGAATAGAGGAAACTGCAAGAGACCATAAGGCCTACACTAGGCAGTTCCATGTCCTTACCACGTGTCGCCCCTATTCATGAAGTTATTTTAATCTTCTCTAAAAGCAATAAGTTGTTTCAGTGCTCAACTACATAGTTGCTAAATCTATTCCATTCGTTAACTATTCTGTTGGTAAACCAGTTGATGATTGTTTCCTTCCGAAGACAAAATTTGTCCATTTTGAGTCCATTACAAAACATTGGCTACCCCCTTTGTAAGGGGGAAAAAGCCTTGGTGTATATATATATATATATATATATATATATATATATATATATATATATATATATATATATACAAAACATTGTAGTGCAGATCATAGTGTTAGGCATCAGTTATGTAACAATAGTAATGAAAAGTTTCTTAACTGGGAATCTCTATGTTCGGAACTTTCCAATAATCGGAACGATTTTATTTCCAAAATAAACAAGACGAGAAAGTATTTCTGTTATCCGATTTTTCGTGTATATATTATTAGACATTTTGTTCCAAACGCTGGAGAGCTTTTCAACCAGAGATTATAACAAGGATGAATTGTCTACCGCTTCTACTATTGCCTTTAGCTCGAGTACCGTTGCTAGACTGCCATACGAAACGTGGCAACATTGCTTTTGTTTACATCGTAACAAAACTAGTAGACTAGGCGGAGTTAGACCCATACATGTGTTAGATAATCATTCATAATGTTATCACATCTCACAAAGCATATCATCCGTTGAATCGTTAGGTTTACGCAGGCACAGTGGTGCCACGTCTTACAAAATGCGTAAAATAATTACAGTGGTGCCACACTTCACAAAACTTCCAACCACTGTATATTATCACGACCACGAATATAAAACCCATTTTGAGATTAGATGGCCACGCCAACTTCATCATTTAGATATTCTGCAGTAAAGGCTATTATTACACAAGATATATTTCGGATTTAGACCTTAGATAGCATCAGATTTGTGGCGATTCTTGAAAGGGAAAATGTGCCGCTATTAATCATGGAATTAGGCGCCAGGAGGGGAGGAGGAGGAGGGGGGGGGGTGATGGAAGGAGAATGAAAAAGAAAGTGAAGGAAGAGAAAGAGAAGAGGAGAAAGTAAAATACGCAAATAGGGAAGCAGTAGAGAGGGAGATAAGTGATAAGATATAGAGATAGAGATAGATACAGGTAAAAGGAAGGTGAAGGGTGAAGGGTTGCACGGGGTGAGGAAAGAGGTCACCCACTCGATACCATGGTTGATTTATGATCTGTTTTGTTTGTCGCCAAATTATTTTATTCAGTCCTGGCAAACGAAAGGCTAACAAAGGTGTAACAATGAAGGGATAGAGCTGATAATCCCTTCATCACAAATACGTGTGTGTGTGCGTGTGTGTGTGTGTGTGTGTGTGTATGCATATATATATATATATTTATATACAGTATACTGTATATGAGAGAAATTCGCTAGTAACAGCGACATTAATCTGATAATTTTTATGACAGTCTGTGAAGGTGATCTTACGGGTCGCCGAAAGCAGTGGGTTCGAATCCTGCATGCGACTGTCATAAAAAAATGTCGTGTATATATATATATATATATATATATATATATATATATATATATAATGTATGTATATATATGTATAATATATAATTGCATTCAATAGTAGTTTATTTTGATCAACTAGTGGGTTATTTCGAGGGAAAATGAGCTAAAAGGATAAATAGAGAGAAAGAGGGAGACATGTATGGGGACAGAGGGTGAAGTAGGAAGGGAAAGAGGGGGGTAGGGGGAGAAGGAGAGGGAAAGAGATAGTGGAATAAAGAGGAAAAGCAAGAGTCAGAGGTGTGGGGAAGAGGAGGAATGACAAAGAAATAGAGAGACTGAGAATGTACATGTATTTGTGTATGTGTGTTTGTGTGTTTGTGTTTGCATGTGTTAAAACTAACGAATGTTCCAAAGTATATGTACAGGTTTTATTAGGCGTGTACATTTTCATAGAATACGTTAATGTGCGCATTTGTACGGACATATAATTGTTTACATATATATGAATAGCACATTTATTTGTGCGTGTGTGTGTGTGTGATTCACCATGGTCTTGGATCACGTGTTGGACTCGTGATCGACAGCTATTTCCCTCTCGGAAGTGTGTGTGTGTGTGTGTGTGCGCGCGTGTGTGTGTGTGTGTATGTGTGCGTGTGCGTGTGTGATTCACCATGGTCTTGGATCACGTGTTGGACTCGTGATCGACAGCTATTTCCCTCCCGGATGTGTGTGCGTGTGTGTGTGTGCGTGTGCATGTGTGAGTGTGTGTGTGTGTGTGTGTGTGATCTACCATGGTCTTGGATCATGTGTTGGACTCGTGATCGACAGCTATTTCCCTCCCGGATGTGTGTGTGTGTGTGTATGTGTGTGTGTGTGTGTGTGCATGTGTATGTGTGTGCATGTGTACGTGTGTGCATGTGTATGTGTGTGTGCGTGTATGTGTATGTGTGTGTGTGCGTATGTGTATGTGTGTGTGTGTGTGTATTTGTACAAGCGTGCGGACATGCACGTGGTTGTGTACGTTGTTGCTAGCATTCTCTTGTTCATACACGAAATTGCCAATCCAAAGTTTTATTGTTTGGTCCTTGACAACTCATCTAAACTACATACAAGCAACTTTAGAATCTGGTCAGATTAGAAGCAAAATGCGTCATGGGCAATTTGCAAAATCACATATGAAAAGTCAACCCCGAGATGAAAAATACACATTGCAATAAACAAATGCACTCCAAACGTAGAACCCTCGTATGTACATAGCGTATACACACACGTTTACACATGACTGTTTTTGTATGTATGAATTTAGAAGAAGATATGTACGAGTGTTTACTCATGAAAAGGTACGTTCACGCACGCACACAAACGCGTACACGCAAAAGTACACATAGACAAACACACACGCATGCACACAGACCACTACGGCTGTCCGGGTTCGAATCCCGCCTTGGGCTGAAATAATTACAGCATCGCTGCGCTGCGAGTCGTTACTCCAACTCTCGTGGACGGGATTTGGGTGTGTGCAAGGTCACAGCATTACCAGTAGATCGGTTATATATGAGCTCTGAACTCTCTTCCGGGAGAGAAATAGCTGTCGATCAAGTGTCCAACACGTGATCCAAGACCATGGTGAATCATCACATACACATGCGCGTGCACACACACACACACATACGCACACACACACACACACACACACACACACACACACACACACACATACACACATGAACAGATACCATTAGATGTGCACGTATACTCACCTACAAATTCGTATGCACGCGCACACACACACACACACACACACACACACACACGAAATAATTTCATTGATATAAATCATAATAGCATAATTTATAGTAATAAGAAGAAAAGAATCAATATAACAATAAAGATAAGAATAAAGATAATAACGGCTTAGAATTACTAGCTGTAAAAGCAAACTTAAATATGATAGTGACGTCAATGACCTCAGTTCATAAAGGTTGAATTTTTATTTCAGTTGACCTTTTCACTACTACATTATATATATGCAATAAAAACACTAGGAGCGTGTGTTCACAAATGCGTAAGTAACCACTAGGAAAAGTAAACTAACGAAGCAGAGCGCTTTCGTATAATTACATCTTTAGTGCACTGAAGATATAATTATACGAAAGCGCTCTGCTTCGTTAGTTTACTTTTCCTAGTGGTTACTTACGCATATATATATATATATATATAATATTCTGTTCTGCCTAACGCCAAGTGATTCAATTCATCCTGAGGTGAGGTCACGTTCTTGAGCCGCTAATGACTCTCCGATGTCTCGGGTTGCACTGAGTGCCAGAAGCCTTGGCACCTTCCCCCTCTCGACGTGACGAAAGGTGCCATGGTGTCACGTGGCAAAGTGAAAAATGACACTTGGGTGTCTTGTTCCTTTGTTGAAATTTCCTTTGTGTCTATTATGCCTACACGTTCATTTCCTTTGTTGTAATTCCTTTGTATCTTATGATGCGTACGCGTCCATCTATGTGTGTGTGTATATATATACACATTATATATAATATATATATATATATATATATATATATATGAGTGGCAGGGTGGTGAGATAAACACCGAGAACCGTTGAAGTTTTATTAACTGACGTTTCGCTCTTAACAGAGCTTCTTCAGAGTGTACGCTCTGTTAAGAGCGAAACGTCAGTTAATAAAACTTCAACGGTTCTCGGTGTTTATCTCACCACCCTGCCACTCATTTTGTCGTCCATTCCTCAACATATATATATATATATATATATATATATATATATATATATATATATATATTTGTGTATATATATATATAATATATGTGTGTGTGTGTGTGTGTACATATGTCTTGGAGGTTTCGTGGGTGTCCATATAAGATGAACATCTCATGCTCGCATACACACACACATACACACACACACACACACACACACACACACACACACACACACACACAAGCAAATATCATCACATATAAAGGAGCGCAACAGATGTTTCACACATGATCACCTACATATACATAGAGATTACAGAAATGGCAGCACACGTGTACGACCACAACATAACTAGGGTGGAGGACTTTTGGCAAGAGCCTGAGAGCAATCTGTTTCTTTCCTAACTCCTTTAGGAAACTTATCATTGCTTAAATCCGAACCCAAGCCTAGATCTAATTCTGTACACAGACATAGACATAGAAATAGACATGTGCATAGACATATGTATAGACATAGACATGAACGTAAACGTGATCTAATTCTGTACACAGACATAGACATAGAAATAGACATGTGCATAGACATATGCATATACATAGACATAGAAATGAACATAAACGTGAGCGAAAAAGTAAGCAAAAAGAAAAACATTAATATACACCCAAGCATAAAATCAGTCGTAAATACAAACGATAACGGTAAAATAAATGCAATAGTAAATGCAGAAGTCAACATAAACGTAAGCATGAACATAAGCATAGATATAGGTGTATAGATACATAGACATAAATGTAGGTATAGATGCAGGTATGCAAATGTATATACAGATATATAGATAATATAGATAAGGAGACATATAGATATGTATGTGTATATGTATGTATATATATATATATATATATATATATACATAGATTTAAAGATATGTAGATATAGTTATAAGCATAAACACAAGCAAAAAAAACATTAACAGGATCACTGATAAAAAAATCTTCTTGACCCTTCCGTTGCTGCAAGCAATACCGGAGGAAAAACGCATCGAAAGAGATAAAGCGATGCAGTATGATCGTATAGACTAAAAATGCATTGCAATGCAATATAGCAAAAATTACTATTCCGTGGAATCCAGCAACATAGCAAAAATTACTATTCCGTGGAATCCAGCAACATAAAACGAATTGCCATGGATTAAATTCATTGCCGTACAATATACAATGAAACTCGGTACAATACAATAAGACTAGTTTAATGTAAAATAGAAAATAATAATTTAAAGAAAAACATAATAATACAGTACATATCACTTACAGTAAAATCTTTTCGATGTGACCATGTGCATCAATACAGTAAAATTTAACACCATGTTCTATGTCTGGCCTACAGTAGAATGCAATACTGGCTTATACATTACAATTCTCCTGAAAATTGTGGCCAACGCTGTCAAAATGTTTCGCTTTCTGTGGTTCCTTTATGGCGAAAGCTGCAAACTTGGACGCTAAGTCAAGCGGCCACGACCTCAATGGGAGTTTGGCTTCGTTGTGACGCGCGATCAGACTTGATGTTTCTGATGCGGAGCGGCTGTCTTGAAGTACAAACGATACAGACTGAGAGAGAAATAACGACATGAATAGATAATTATATTAAGGAAGTAAAATAGATATATGAATATTTAGATAGGAAATTAAACAAGTAAATAAATAAATATTTAAAAGTTAGAATTAAAAATGGATTGATAAATATATAAGTTAATTGTACAGTATAAGTGAATAAAAAGAGAAATTATGTAAATATATATATAAATATATATATATGTATAATATATATATAATATATATATATATATATATATATGTATATATAATGTAGAATTAATATTACCATAGTGATATAGATAAATTAATAATTTCATAAACAATTTAATATAAATGTTTCCCAATGGCCTTATTTGCGTTTTCTTAGTTTGGGTTCGAATCCCACACTTCTTTCCAATTCCCAGCAGTGACTCTTGCCTTCCACAGTAGTCCTACCCACCTTCTTACAGTACGTGAGGGTAGGCAGAGTTTGAGGACACGACAAAGGTCCATATAGTCTTGGACACGACGACACCAATCCCCTCCTATCTCGACATTTCGGAAATGAAGAGACACCTTCGAAACGCCCATTCCTCTTCTCTTCGCCCACAACAAAATTGTGTGTGTGTATATATGTGTGTGTGTGTATATGTATATATATATATGTATATATATATATATATTTATATATATATATATAGAAAAAAGAATAGCTGAATAGAATCCCCCAACCAAAAAAATTAACTAGATTTTTATGATTTTAATCTTTCCTTGGCCTCAATCATTTTCTATGAGTTCTTTTCTCTCCTTATGACATCAAACAATGTATGTACACTATGGGTGCAGTTCACTGTGATGTGTATACTTTGCTGCACTAAATATATGAATGAATGAATGAACAAATAAATGGATAAATATATAGACTAGAATAGCCTCTCGCTAAACAATTGATTCTGTCTGATGTAGATACGTGCATTATTCCATTTTCTATAAGCGTTATCTATAAATACTTTAACTTGCATATATATATATATATATATATATGTGTGTATATATATATATATGTACATATATATAAGATACCTTTATAATTATATTATACGTACTAATGTGTTGTCATCATATGTGTTAGCTTGTGTAAATTAGTCACGCGAAAGCTTATAATATGAAAATAATATGTTTAGTTCTTGTCTAGTTGACTTGTGTATTTGTAATCCGCTTGACCCCAAATCAATTAATCAAATTAAGTGACATCTAACCGCCCTGTTCGTAATTCTACGTATAATTGAATGTATACTAAATTACTAATCGCAATACGAACATTCTGGCATTACACAATGAACATAAGAATAAATAGAAATGGTAAATTAATTCATGGGTTGTTTGTCTATGCATAAATAAATGACTAAATAGATAATAGAATAATAGAATGAATAGATAAACATGTATACAGAATAGATTATGAGCCTACGCCAGGAGGCGCTTAGCTACAACTGAAACCTTCACTGTTGCCCTACGCATTTGGGTTGCTGGGAATCAGATAGGAGTGCAGGATTCGAACTCGCACCTAAGCGAATGCGAGACACCAGCATCCTTTCCGATTAGACCACAAGCGCAAAGGAATACAAAGAAAAGTGTTTTGATTAGAGGTTTTTTAATTTTGCAGGAAGGTGATGCTGTACAGCGCCAAAATAAAAGGAAACATTTCCAGCACCAAAATACGAGGAAAACGTTTCTCCAGAATCAAATGGAGTAACATGCCACGAGACCCAGTAACCTTTGGTTGAACAAGTTCTGCATCAAGTTAAGTGAGAACGTGCACTTTGAGGGATTGTTCATTGGCAAATGTTGTTGACATGTGACAAGCTGAAGGAAAGGGTGCTACAGCAGAGCTGGGTGCGTTACCGCCGGACAGGTAGTGCGTTACCGAAAATCTGCGTATACATACTGCGTATGTGTATATACATATACACATACGCAGTAACCCGGACCGCTCTAAGGAAATCAAAATCGGTAGCACATTGACGGAAATGCTCCCCCAGATTTTTCGGTAACGCACTACACGTCCGGCAGTAACGCGCCCAGCTCTGTACTTCAGGTGTGTAAAGATAAACAAGTAATCAAATAAATAAAATAAAAATGAATTAAAAATGGGGGGGGCAGGCGACACCACATCCCATTTTAGGCCATTCCCGTGTGTTGTCACCTGTGTCTGCCCCAGCGGCAAGTACTTTTACTGATATCTTCATTGTATTACTCATAGTAACACTTTCATTAAGTATAGTAACTTAGCTCCCCGGTTAACCCCCAAAATGCAAGGTTGTAACTTTATTTTGTTGTCAAGTATCAGCCCCCAGAAAACACGCCCAACCGAAACAGCCAACGCTCCTTCCATCTTTTTGGAGAAGAGATGTTGGATTGTATTCTGTTTTGTATTTGTATGAGGCTGTGTCCCTGTCACCGGCTGGTAGGAGGAGGAGGAGACGGAGGAGGAGAGGAAGAGGAGATAGAGGAGGAGGAAGAGGAAAAGGAAAAGGGGAGCAATCATTGGTTGTCAGGGGGGGGAAAAGGCGAATCGTACGTACAATTGAAACTTGTATAAAATATCCAAATATCTAAACGTCATATGAAGAGGAAGGATTACGTACCGGTACAATTTATAAAAAAAAAAAAAAAAAAAAAGAAGAAAAGAAAATCCACGTATTGCAATCAGACATCTGCGACTGAAATCAATTTCGAATACTCGTACACACACACACGCCAATACGTCCACCCGGTTCAATACAGTGATACCCCATGACAATGCCAGGCGAGTTGAGAGGAGGCAAGTACCGTCACCGAAGTGAAGGGGTTGAACAGAGTGAGTGGTTTGAGCTCGTCTACTGACTGCCGAGGATTGGGGGAGCTTTCGCCACTGTTTGTACTAATTAGAAATTTTATATCACTTAATTAGCGATTCGGTCTGTGAGCGCTTTGGGGCTGACAGCTTGAACATGGTTTTTGTATATCAATCGAGTGTGTGTGTGTGTGTGTGTGTGTGTGTGTGTGTGTGTGTGTGTGTGTGTTGGTGTGTGTCTGCGTGTTGATGTATGCATTTATGTGTGTGTATTTCTGTGTGTGTGTGTGTGTGTGTGTATGTATGTGTGATTGTGTGCATGTGGATATATGCGTGTGTGAGTGTGTGTATGTGTGTGTGTGCGTTTGTGTGTGTGTGTGTGTGTGTGTGTGTGTGTGTGTGACCCCGTTATTAGACATCCACAAACTCTCACAGCCGCATAATATCGTTTGTTTTAACCAAAGCAAAACCAGTGCTATGCGTTCCTGTGTTGAACGGTTTAAAAATCTGCACGAAGTGCGAATTTTAAGCTAGTTTACAATAAGGTAAAACCTGACCATTGGTTATTTGAGACCCCCCGAATGTATGGGAGGCCATTACCACTGTGTGCGTGCGTGCGTGCGTGCGTGGCTGCTTGCGTGCACGCACACATATACATTCGTATTCCGCTTGCAAGTTGCATTCGCTACCCGTGCAGGCAACAGTTTGGACGTTCCTCTTCCTAATGTTCCAACTTTGCTAGGATACTGTCCCACTAACGGGCACTTTCCTCTCTCTCTCTCTCTCTCTCTCTATCTCTCTCTCTCTATCTCTCTCTCTCTATCTCTCTCTCTCTCTCTCTCTCTCTCTCTCTCTCTCTCTCTCTCTCTCTCTCTCTCTCTCTCTCTCTCTCTCCCTCTCTCTCTCTCCTTACCACCTCTCCCTCTCCCTACCCTCTCTCTCTCTCTCTCTCTCTCTCTCTCTATCTATCTATCTATCTATCTCCCTCCCTCCCTCCCTCGTTCTCTCTCTCTCTTTCCCTCGTTCTCCACAATTCATCATTTCTCTCAGTTATCATCTCCTCCTCCTTCTCCTCCTTCTTCGCAATATCTCCCATTGCAGCACAGCATTGGTTTCAAGGATAGAAGCAAATGTAAATTGTTGGCAACGATCATACAATTTACGGTCCTGTTTACTGTTATTTTTTTATTTATTTATTTTTTATTCTGTTTCATCATTCTTATCATTCCAATCCTCATCCGCTTCCCCACCCTTCTCGCCTTCTTCATCATTCTCATCACCTTCACCATCCTCACCATCCACATCCTCATCATCCTCACCATCCTCATCATCCTCACCATCCTCAACATCCTCACCATCCTCAACATTCTCACCAACCTCATAATCCTCACCATCCTTAACATTATCATCATCGTACACATCATCATGCACATCACATCATCGTACACATCATCGTACACATCATCGTACACATCGTACACATTATCGTACACATAATCATCGTACACATCGTACACATCATCTCACACATCGTACACATCATGCACATCGTACACATCCTCACCCTTCTCATCTTCATCATCACTATCCTCATCATCTTTATCATCCACATCCTTGTTCTCATACTCATCGTTTTCTTTCTCCTTTTGTTCTCTTCTACACTTTTCCTCTTTTTTTCCTCTTTTTTTCCTCTTCACCCCCTCTTCCCTTCTCTTTCCCCTCCTGTCCCCTCCTCCCACATCCATGATCCCTCTCTTTCTATTTCCTTTTTCTTCTTTGTAAAATTATCTCTTCTATTGGATGTTTTTACTCAAAATGATTACTCTCCTTTGCTTGCTACCTTCCTTCTCCCTCTCCGTTTGCCCGTAGACATATTCAACTAAACAGACTATTGCGACCACCAGAAGGATTCGGACGTTCTTGCGTGACTAACTCGAATT
>NW_027467716.1:1821930-1946930 GCF_046742065.1 Oratosquilla oratoria
CATTGGCCTAAAAGATATAGGTGAGGAAGAGGAGGAGGAAGAGAGGGCGGGGGAGGAGGGGGAGGGGGAAGGGGAGGGGAGGGGGAAGGGGAGGGGAGGAGAAGGCGGGGGAGGAGGGGGAGGAGGAGGGGGAGAAGGGGAAGGAGGGGGAGAAGGGGAAGGAGGGGGAGGAGGAGGAGGGGGAGGAGGGGGAGAAGAGAGCGGGGGAGGAGGGGGAGGGGAGGAGAGGGGGAGGGGAGGAGAGGGGGAGGGGAGGAGAGGATGGGGGAGGAGGAGAGGAAAGGGCGGGGAGGAGGAGGAGGAGGGGGAGGAGGAAGAGGAGGGGGAGGAGGAAGAGGAGAGGGCGGGGGAGGAGAGGGCGGGGAGGAGGGCGGGGAGGAGGACGAGGAGGGGGAGGAGGAGGAGGGGAGGAGGAGGAGGGGGAGGAGGAGGAGGGGGAAAGGAAGTGACAGGAGGAGTAGGGAGAGGAGATAAGAGAAGGTCAGGAGGGAGAAAGGGAAGGGGAAAGAGTGGAGGGGGAGGAGGAGGGGGAGGAGGAGGAGGGGAGGGGGAGGGGAGGGGGAGGAGGAGGAGGAGGAGGGGGAGGAGAAGGGGGAGGAGGAGGAGGAGGGGGAGGAGGAGGAGGGGGAGGAGAAGGAGGAGGAAGAGGAGCCAGTGCAGGGGCAGGAAGAGTATGAAGAGGAGGAGGTGGACGTGGAGGGCGGAGGTGGACGGGGAAGGAGAGGAGGAGGAGGAGGAGGAGTAAAGGTGATAAACATTGGGATGAAAAAGGGTAATTTCGGGAGGCAGGAGAGAAGAAAGGCAGAGAGAGTCGTGGGAGCCAGAGGGAGTTGGGGGAGGGGGGGTGAGTAAAGAAGGGAACAGGGATAGCAAGAGGGTGAGTGTCAAGGTGAGGGTGAGGGTAAGATTGAGGGTGAGGGTGAGAGTGAGGGTGAGGATGAGTTTGAGGGTGAAGTTGAGGGTGAGGTTGAGGGTAAGGATGAGGTTGAGGGTGAGTTTGAGGGTGAGGTTCAGGGTGAGGGAGGCTGGGAGTGAGGGTGATGTTGAGAGTGAGGTTGAGGGTAAGGATGAAAGTCTGGGTGAGGATGAGTGTGAGGTTGAGGATGAGTTTGAGGGTGAGGTTGAGGGTGAGGTTGAGGGTGAGGTTGAAGCTGAAGGTGAGGTTGAGGATGAAGGCCTGGGTGAGGATGAGTGTGAGGCTGAGGTTGAGGGTGTGGATGAGGATGAGGAGGAAAAGAAGAGGAAGACAATGAGTGAGTGTGGTATGAAGAGAAAATGTGAGACAAGGGGAAAAAGAGGAGGTGAGGGAAAGAGAGAGAAAGAGAGGAAGAAAAGAAAAAGGGGATGGGAGAAAAAATGGGAAGAAAAGGGAGGAGGACAGAGAGGGGAGGAGGAGGACAGAGGGTAAGAAGACAAAAAGAAAAAGAAGATAAGAGAGACAAGAGGAGGTACAGGGGAGGTGGTTAAAATGTGGTGGTGGAGGTGGACGAGCAGGGTGGCGGGAGGAAGAGGAAATTGGAAGAGGGAGGGGAAGGGAGAGGGAGGGGAAGGGAGAGGGAGGGGAAGGGAGAGGGAGGGGAAGGGAGAGGGAGGGGAAGGGAGAGGGAGGGAGAGGGAGGGAGAGGGAGGGGAAGGGAGAGGGAGGGGAAGGGAGAGGGAGGGAAAGGGAGAGGGAGAGGGAGGGGAAGGGAGAGGGAGGGAAAGGGAGAGGGAGGGAAAGGAAGAGGGAGGGGAAGGGAGAGGGAGGGGAAGGGAGAGGGAGGGGAAGGGAGAGGGAGGGGAAGGGAGAGGGAGGGGAAGGGAGAGGGAGGGGAAGGGAGAGGAAGGGAGAGGGAGGGGAAGGGAGAGGGAGGGAGAGGGAGGGAAAGGGAGATGGAGGGAGAGGGAGAGGGTGGGAGAGGGAAGGAGAGGGAGAGGGAAGGAGAGGGAGAGGGAAGGAGAGGGAGAGGGAGGGAGAGGGAGGAAAAGGGAGAGGGAAGGAGAGGGGGAGGGAAGGGAAGGGAGGGGGAAGGGAGAAGGAAGGGAAGGGAGAGGGAGGGGAAGGGAAGTGAGAGGGATGGGAAGGGAAGGGAGAGGGAGGGGAAGGGAAGGGAGAGGGAGGGGAAGGGAAGGGAGAGGGAGGGGAAGGGAGAGGGAGGGGAAGGGAGGGGGAAGGGAGAGGGAAGGGAAGGGAGAGGGAGGGCAAGGGAGGGAAAGGGAGAGGGAGGGAAAAGGAGAGGGAAGGAGAGGGAGAGGGAGGGAAAGGGAGAGGGAAGGAGAGGGAGGGAAAGGGAGAGGGAGGGTGAGCGGGAGGGAAAGGGAGAGGGAGGGGGAGAGGGGAGGGAAAGGGAGAGGGAGGGGGAGAGGGAGGGAAAGGGAGAGGGAGGGAGAGGGAAGGGAGAGGGAGGTGAAGGGAGAGGGAGGGGAACGGAGAGGGAGGGGAAGGGAGAGGAAGGGGAAGGGAGAGGAAGGGGAAGGGAGAGGAAGGGGAAGGGAGAGGAAGGGGAAGGGAGAGGGGGAAGGGAGAGGGAGGGTAAGGGAGAGGGGGGAAGGGAGAGGGGGGAAGGGAGAGGGGGTGAAGGGAGAGGGGGAAGGGAGAGGGGGAAGGGAGAGGGGGAAGGGAGAGGGAGGGGATGGGAGAGGGGGGGAAGGGAGAGGGAGGGGAAGGGAGAGGGAGGGGAAGGGAGAGGGAGGGGAAGGGAGAGGGAGGGAAAGGGAGAGGGAGGGAAAGGGAGAGGGAGGGAAAGGGAGAGGGAAGGAGAGGGAGGGAAAGGGAGAGGGGTAATGCGAAGAGGAGAAAATAGAGGAGCGATAGGAGAAAGGAAAGTGAGAGGAGTAGGGAAAGGAAAGAAACTGGAAGGTGGTGTGGGCAGAGGGAAACAGCAGAGGAAGGGAGCAGAGAGAGGAAGAAGAGAAAGGAAGAAGAGAGAGGGGCGGTGAAGGAGAGTGGATAAGGGAGGGAAAAGGGATGGAGAAGAGGGAAATTGAGGGAGGGAGGGAGGGAGGGAGAGGAATGATGAGGGTGATAGGTAGAGGGAGTATGGCACTATCGCACTGGGGGAGGATGTCATTATCGCACTGGGGGAGGATGGCACTATCGCACTGGGGGAGGATGGCACTATCGCACTGGGGGAGGATGGCACTATCGCACTGGGGGAGGATGGCACTATCGCACTGGGGGAGGATGGCACTATCACACTGCGGGAGGATGGCACAATCGCTCTGGGGGAGGATGGCACAATCGCTCTGGGGGGAGGATGGCACTATTGCACTGGAGAAGGATGGCACCATCGCACTGGGGAAGGATGGCACCATCGCACTGGGGGAGGATGGTACTATCGCACTAGGGGAGGATGGCACTATCGCACTGGGGGAGGATGGCACTATCGCACTGGGGGAGGATGGCACTATCGCACTGGGGGAGAATGGCACTATTGCACTGCGGGAGGATGGCACTATCGCACTGGGGGAGGATGGCACTATTGCACTGGGGAAGGTTTGCAGTATCGCGTTGGGCATGTGGAATCAGAGTTGGTAAGTTACTGGGCAGTAGAAAAGATGGCTATCAGAAGTTAAAAAATATTTTCTTATGCGAGTAGATTAATCTCTTCATCTTCGCTTCCTCCTGTTCCTCCTCTTTCCCTTCCTCTTTTTCTTCCTCCTCTCCTACTCTTCTTTCCCCTCTTTCTCCTATCTTCTCTTCTCTCTTCTTCCTCCACCTCCTCTCCTTTGCTTCCTCCTGTTCATCCTCCTTAGCTTCCTCTTTTTCTTCCTCCTCTCCAACTCTTCTTTCTCTCCTCTTCCTCCTCCACCTTTTTTCATTATCTTCTCCTCCTCCTCTCCTTCGCTTCCTCCTGTTCCTCCTCCTTTGCTTCCTCTTTTTCTTCCTCCTCTCCTACTCTTCTTTCCCCTCTCTCTTCTATTTTCTTCTCTCCTCCTCCTCCACTTTTTTTCATTATCTTCCTTCTTCTCCTCCCCTTCACTTCCTCCTATTCCTCCTCCTTCGCTTCCTCTTTTTTTCCCTTCCTCCTCTCCTACTCCTCTTTCCCCTCTCTTTCTCTTCTCCTCCTCCTCCTCTTCCTCCTCCACCCTTTTTCATTATCTTCCTTCTCCTGCTCTCCTTTACTCCCTCCTATTCTTCCTCCTTCGCTTCCTCTTTTTCTTCCTCCTCTTCTACTCCTCTTTCCCCTTTCTTTCTCTTCTCTTCTCTCCTCCTCCTCCTCTTCCTCCTTCACCCTTTTTCATTATCTTCCCTCTCCTGCTCTCTTTTGCTTCCTGCTATTCCTCCTCCTTCGCTTCCATTTTTTCTTCCTCCTCTCCTACTCCCCTTTCCCCTCTCTTTCTCTTCTCTCCTCCTCCTCCTCCTCTTCCTCCTCCACCCTTTTTCATTATCTTCCCTCTCCTCCTGCCCAAATTCCAGTGTCGACCAATCCTGGAACCCATTGCATCCTAAGCATTCAAACCCGAAGTTCTTGTCCATATTTACATAACGTCCTGTAATGGAGTGCACATCCTCCACCTGCCTATGGAGGGCACTCCCTCCACACAAAAGTACCTCCTTGAGTGGAGTGCAGGCCCTCCAAACACTTGTTCGAGTATGGAGTGGCGGTCACTATACAAATAAACACATGATATGAAGGACTAATGTTGACTAAGGGAGGGAGGTCTTCCAGATGTTAATAAAATCGCCTGACGACAGCTGATTATAATACACTAGGGCATTGGTTCTAATCCTGTGGTTCATGGATCCATGGCGGACCACGTTGGTTCGCAAGTGTGATCGTTAATGGGCAACTAGTGACCGTCACTAGTTGCCTACTATTGTCTTAAATTGAGCCTTTCACACTACGTCACTGCGGTTGCCCGGTTGCGCAACAGGCTATAGCTGTTGCCCGCTCCGGTAACAAGTGACCGTCACTGGCAATTGCCGTCACCGACCGTCTCTTTTTCTTGACCAGCAAAGCCAACAGAAGCACCTCCTCCATTGATACCATTCTTTCGACTAATGAGATAATGAGAATGGATTCCACAACTTGGTGACAGTCACTGGTTACTTGCAGTTGCCCGAGACTTTCACATTTGGCAACTACTAAGTATTTCAGCGGCTTTGACCCATCGTTTTTTGCTCATATTTCCGAAATAACCATTCACATCAGTATGATATATTAGCACAGCCTAATTCACACCCGGCAATAATTTTTGACGTTAGAGTGCATTTACAAGTGTATTTAATTACGGCGTTTACTCTTGATATTAAGTGTGTCGTCACCAGGACAATGAGGAAAGCCAAGAAGATCTTCGATGGCTCAAATGTCCGGACCCCGGGAAAAGATAAGTCACATTTTATTTCTGACCCTAATTCTGCAAACACCATAGCTATTGATGATTATTTGTTAAAAATTGGAATAAATGTAGCAAAAACATCTTTCAATAAAATAGGAAAAATATTTAAGAAACATAATAATATTGGTAATAATCTCAGTGTCGTCTACCGTATTCCATGTAGCGGCTGTCCATCATCATACTTCGGTGAGTCAGGTCGTGGGATCAATAAATGCTTGAGTGAGCACAAAAACGACCTCAGGGCACATAGAACATCTAACTCCCTGGTTCGTCACCTGGACAAATGTGGACATTTACCTGATTGGAACAACACAGAAATTCTACACGAGGGATTTGAAAAGAAGATAAAAAAAAAAAAACTGTGGAAGCTGCACATATTGCCACCAACAAGAACAACAACGACAGAGACGGATTTAAATGCCTCTCGAAAGCAGCAAGTGTCCTAATAGTGAAATCGTTAGCCAAATGGAAAACATGACCCTTCCGCTCATACCTTGGCGGGTTTCCTCTCACTACGAATATAAGAATTGTGATCCATCTGTAATGCTGTAGTCCTCTGAAGAAGACCGGGTTGGTCGCAACATTAGGGCAATAAACTTTATTCCCAACACATCTTCTTTTGCCCTTCCCCACCCACATTCTCTCTCATTTGTCTGAATTATATATATATATATATATATATATATATATATATATATATATATATATATATATATAGTGCGTTCACATATGCTATTTTCTTGTTCCTTCTATACTTTGTACCTCATCCATATTGCGACCAAGTGGTCCTCGGTCATGACAGAACTGGCACCCAGAACTCAGTAAAAGTACATATTATTATGAATTTTACTTGTTACCCTAAATTGCTCCAGTGGGTCTATAATGACCTAGTATTCTTTCAATCTCCTCCCACTCGTTCTATCCGAGCCTCGCGACTCGTCGCCGTCACAAAGAAACATAAAAGCATTTGACAAAATATGGCACACAGGACTTAAATACAAAATACACCAAACACACACCCCGACATACTAACAAGAATACTTTGTAATTACCTTGACAACAGACTGGCAAAAATACGAATACACCATTATACAGGAAGACCCTTCAACATATACAGTGGAGTTCCCCTAAATTGCTCCAGTGGGTCTATAATGACCTAGTATTCTTTCAATCTCCTCCCACTCGTTCTATCCGAGCCTCGCGACTCGTCGCCGTCACAAAGAAACATAAAAGCATTTGACAAAATATGGCACACAGGACTTAAATACAAAATACACCAAACACACACCCCTGACATACTAACAAGAATACTTTGCAATTACATCGACAACACACAAGCACAAATACGAATACACCATTATACAGGAAGACCCTTCAACATATACAGTGGAGTTCCCCAAGGAAGCATCCTTTCACCAACATTATTCAACCTCTACACACATGACACCCCCAACCCGACACACGGAGTCACACACATACAATTTGCAGATGACCTGACAAATAATCACATACCCAAGCAAAAAGGGCACAAACATGTTAGCACTAAAAACAAGCAGAGCAATAGAAACAATAAACACATATGAACAACAATGGAAAATACAAACACAACAAAATTCCAACTACTAAACATATCAACACAGAAACCAGCAGAAATATGGATAGGAGACACACGCATACCAAAACAAACATAAAAATACTAGGACGAACACTTGGAAACAGAGGTCTACAAACACACACAAACAGGAAACTACAAGCAGAAAAAACATTAGACACTGAGACGATTCAGAAACCTAGACACCAAACTAATATTAAGACTATACAAAGTACTTATACGACCTCAACTTGGTAACCGGTCGTTTCGCCCCATTGCCTTTTCGCCCCCAGTCAGTTCGTCCCATCTTTGGTCGTTTCGCCCCCAAGCTGTGGCATTTAATATGGCATGCGATGATTTTGGAAGCATATTATCTTGCGAAAAACGCTTTCTGCTACTGCCGTTAGATGGCAGTACTGTAGTTCCTGGCGTGAAATAACTTTTCGGATGAGTCCCTTTAACTATAAATTTAATTATTTGGCTTTGGCTTTCTGACCCTTATAGTTTTATAGTGATAGTCGTTGATTTTTCCTTGTCTCCGTTTAGCTCGGTATTCGTAAACGAAACACCTCAAAGTGAATTCCAAACTGAAACCTGTGAAAAGTCTGGGGTAAACTTACTCACTACGGTAAATATAACAAAAGAAACAATTAAAAGGTGTATAGACAAGCTCAAAGTTAATAAAACACCAGGGCCTGACGGTTGGCATCCAAGAATCTTAAAGGAAATGAAAAATGAGATTGTTGTTCCATTAGAAATTATTTTCAAGAAATCCATCATATCCGGAGATGTCCCAAGAGAATGGAAGCTAGCTAACGTTACTCCCATATTCAAAAAAGGTGACAAAAAGAAACCAAATAACTATAGGCCTATTAGTTTGACTTCGATCGTAGGAAAAATAATGGAAACTATCATCAGAGATGCTATCGAATATCATTTAGAAAGTAACCGTTTGATAAATGATAGCCAACATGGTTTCAGACGGAAACGTTCTTGCGTGACTAACTTACTCGAATTCTACAACACAGTTGTCTCGAATTATGACAAAAGAAACAATATAGATTTAATATATCTAGACTTTGCAAAAGCTTTTGATACCGTCCCACACGAAAGACTACTTACTAAATTAGCTTTGCATGGAATAAGTGGTAGCCTATTAGGTTGGACTAGTAATTGGTTGAAAGGTCGAAAACAGAGAGTTGTTTTAAATGGAAAAACTTCTGGATGGAAAAGTGTTGCAAGTGGAGTTCCTCAGGGTTCCGTTCTTGGGCCACTTCTATTCATAGTATATATAAATGATATGGACCATGGACTAAAATCTACTGTTTCCAAATTTGCTGATGATACAAAACTGTGCGGAGTGGCAAATGATCACTCAAACCAATTAGATATTCAAGAAGATTTAGATCAATTACAGCAATGGTCTGAAAAGTGGCTAATGAAATTTAACACAAGTAAATGCAAGGTAATGCACATAGGTAAAAATAACAGCAAGTACGATTACAAGTTATTTGGAAATTCGTTAACAAAAGTGGATAGTGAAAAAGATCTCGGCGTAATTATCAGTAACGACCTCAAATCATCCAAGCAGTGTATTTCAGCCTCTGAGAAAGCAAATAAGATTCTGGGATTGATTGCGCGATCTTTTGATTTCAAAAGTCCATCACTCATTAACAAGCTATATAAATCGTTAGTTCGTCCACATTTGGAATATGCTGTTTCCGTATGGTCACCGAATCTCATTAAAGACATTGACAGACTGGAAAAAGTACAACGGCGAGCCACAAAACTGATTCCAAATATCAAAAATAAATCATACGAAAATCGACTTAAGCACATGAATCTGTTTTCCCTAAAAAAGCGTAGACTCAGAGGTGACTTGATACAGGTCTTTAAGATTTTAAAGGGAATTGACAACATCAAAAGTGACCAAATTTTCACATTGAATGAGAATCAGACAAGAAACAATGGTCTCAAACTGTCCGGAAATAGATTCAATTTGGAAGTAGGTAGAAACAACTTTGCCAACCGTGTAGTTAATGAATGGAATAAACTTCCTGCACAGGTAGTGCAATGTAGTTCAGTTCGAAGCTTTAAGAATCATTTAGATAAATACCTAAGTAAGATGCTGTAATTATTATAATTTATGTTATATTATTTGTTTTTGTTTTGTTATAATTTGTCTGTCTGATTTTCATTTATTATTAGTTATATGTCAATTTATTATTATTTACTATTTACCTGTTTGTTTGTTATTCAACTATACCAATGCATTTATTTATGTATTTTAATTGTTATTTACATTGTTATAGTTTTAATTTATTATTAATATGATTTTTTTTTTTTTTTGCATCCGACCTAGATATGGATCAAAAGGTCTCCTGTCGGCATGCTTTGCCTTTGTAATCCTTTGTAATAAGCATGGAGGTACAGTATACCTCTATGGCATAAGGGGACCGTTTCCCGTCTCTCCATACGGCCTAGGAAAATCATCAGTTGAGTTTTATTATACCGTTTTGGAGCCCCTTGCTCCTCTGAAGGCGGGAACAGCACAAGATCAAAGAACAACTCTGCTATGTACACAAGTGAACCTTATCAGTTTAATCCTAATTAAGCCACCACTTTCAAGCACAAAGGGTACTGGACTTGGCAGAACAAATGCATAGAAATCATCTGTGATTAATGCAAACAGATCCTGAATTATTGACAACTAGCTATAACATTTTCCTGTTTTAAATGTTAAATTGTCCCAGAAATAAGATTTTCTGCAATAAATTTTACTTGAGAATGACTATCTGGTTGCCACACGCAGGATATAATTACTGCATAATAAACACATTGCCGTACAGTAAACAGAACGGTTACATCAGCAATCAAGCTCTATCAACAAACAAGAGGTGACATATGAGTTATATTTAGTAATTAAAGAAGTCGGTTAATTGGGGCATTGTTAGAATGTGATTATGGCAATTGGGTAATTGGTTCCACACTAAACAACCCCAGGAGTGTGTTTGCCTATTTGGTTGCGAATGCTAATCACCTAAAATGAGGAGATGACATGTGATGAGGATGAGGTAACACGAATGCTCAATACACTAAAATGAGATGACATATGCGAGGAGGAGGAGGAGGTGACACGTGAGCGAAAAGTTTGCGAAAATACTGATTCGGGTCTCCTGTGATTGGAAAACAAACCAATACATTTTATACATTAATGTCTATGGTAAACCATTGGAACCTGGCATGTACAGCAACATTATCAAAACGATGGTGATGATTGACCTATTCGAAAAAAAATGCCACGGGTCATTTTAATGAATTAAATTCAAATTTGACATTTATAAATTTGATTTAGCAGGTGTCCCTTTAAGCCGTTGAAAATTTCAGAAATAGATTCTGGTTGTTTTGAATATTACAGCAACGGTATAAAATCTAACCTAAATCCATTGGCGGGCCTAACTCGTAGGTTCCTCATACGGAGACAGTTTTTAAAGTTTAGAAGGCCCGTATCAAACAGAAATCATAAACCAAAACTTATTAAAATAACGACTTTTAGCAAATTACGAATTTATTGATAACATACAAATTACAAGGTAAGAAAGGATCCAGCACGTCGTTATTGTGATGCTAAAAAGCCGGCCGTCATGTTTAATTCTTATCCACGTATCTAAACCTCAGGCCTGGAAGTTATATATCGTTTATTTGTTTCCAACCCGAATTCTCACAAGTAACTAAAATAAGTTTTCTTAATTACGGAACGCAAGGGACGGGTTGCTAAGGTTGCAAGGACATGGCAGCCAATATATTTTCAGCAATTAACTTTGGGCCAATCGCTATCGAGTAATTAGGAGTGATCCAATGAAATTTACCCAGTGACAGTATAAGAATGGGTGTATTCCTCAACTGGTCATATCATCCTTCAACATTCCGAAAGAATTGCCAAGACACGAATAATTTACGACACAGAATGACGAATCCGAAGTACCCCTGCGGTGACTGCAAGATTGAGTGCCAGAACGACGTCATTTACTGCGAGAGCTGCCGAAGTTGGTTTCACAGAAAATGCCAAGGAAGGCCTTACGATTGCAATGATGAAAGAATTGGGAAAGATGCCACTGGCGTATTGGTGTACCCACTGCACCACCAGTACTTTCGAGCCGAACGCTTTTTGCTACAGCCTGTCGCTCCAGAGACTGAGGGATGCCACAACTCTCGATTTCAAACTTTTGAAACAAGCTGCCAGACGGGAGGAGATATTTCTTCGGAACATCCAGCTGCCACCTGCGCCACCAGGCTTCAGCAGATTCCAAGAAAACCTTCATGAAGTCGATAGGAATGCCCAGGAGATACTTTCGAAGTTTGGTACAAGACATGAACGAATACCAGTATCCGTACCAGGGGATGGAAGTTGTCTTTTCCACTCAATTTCGGTCGCATTGTGTGGACATACAGGGCTATCGAAACAGCTACGTATGAGAACAGCGATTAAGATGATTTCCCAGGCAACATTTTACAAAAAACAAAATGATGATCCTATTTTAGAAGCCCTCAGCCCGGACTACGACACCGCCATTCAAGATTGCATCCGATCAAACGAGTCGTCTGCTTGGACCATTCATGCCCTTGCTACTGTGACGTCATCACACATAACATCGATCTATCCTCCAATGAATGGCCTGCAAGATCCTGCTGTCGGACGATTGAACACGACTTTCAATCCACGTGGAATACGGCACCCCACGAGTCAAAAGAACTGCATACACGTTATGTGGTCGCTTTTCGGCAGCATCGGTACAGACCGTGGCATCTGGACACCTAATCACTTTGTACCGCTTCTAGATACATCGAACAAACGAAAACATGATATTCAAACAGATCACAGCCCTGATAACATCGGTACGTCTTGTCAATGTTTATTGATCTTTTCAGGTATACCTAGCAAACGACAAGCCCGCGACCAAGAAAAAACACCCACCACTGATTACCTGCACAAGCTTTCTCAGCTCAAGCGCCAATCCAGCCAGTGCCCACTAACATCAAGTCCAGTTGTCGACATTTTGCCTTCGTTACGAGATGTGCCGTGTATGTCTGTGATCGACACATCATTGATGGAAGAAGATAACAGTCACGACAATGCTGTCCCTTCCCCAACGGAATTTGGTGAATCTTCAATTAAAGACGCTTCTACAGTTTCGGCTGTTGCTGAGGAATTCCGATTAACATTCGAGATAATAGAAGATGGCACGAAACGCAGATGCAGAAAGTTGGTCGATAATCGTGGTTATTCGTATAACGTGAAGAGACGGAGAACTACTGGAACAACTGATTGGCAATGTACGGTCCGCCCAAAAGGAAACCAGTGTCGCGCAACGGTAGTGCAGAAAGGAAACGAGTTTATCGTGGGAAAAAACGTCCACAACCACGCCGCACAACCGGGAACTGATATAGCCACAAAGATCTCTGCAAGCGTCAAGGCCAAGGCAGCAACGGACATGTACAAACCTGCATCAGCTATCATCACTGAAGTTCTACTGGAAAACGTCGGCGCCGCTCCTTGCCCTTCCCTCCCCACTACAAGCAATCTTGTGAGAGCAACGAACCGTTTGAGACAGAAGAACCGGCCAAAAGATCCTAAAGACTTGAACTTCGAACTAAACTATGAACACAAACCCGATGATTTTCTTGTCGAAGACGTTAAAGTAAAAGATAGGCGCCATCTCGTTTTTGCATCAGAACAGCAACTGAAATTACTTCGCAAGGCAAAGACTTGGTATGCAGATTCTACATCTAAACTCGTCCGGGAACCCTTCAAGCAGTTATTTTCTATAAATGCATTTGTTAAGAGCGAAGACAACATCAAACAAGTCCCAATGGTGTTTGTCCTAATGTCTGGGAAGAAAAAATCTGATTGCTGAAAAAACTGAAGGAGGTTCTTGAAACAGATGGCGCAACAACCCGGCTGCAGCAACTAGTTATTGATTATGAAATGGCCATGTGGAAAGCGTTTCCCAAAGTTTTTAAAGAAGTGAAAATCATTGGATGCCTTTTCCATTGGACGCAAGCACTTTGGCGGAAAATTCAAGAACTTGGCCTTCAAGTTTCATATTCAAAAGAAAAGAACATTTCCGCCTACGTCCGTAAGCTGATGGCACTGCCGTTTCTTCCAGCGGACAAAATTCAATTAGAATTCAATGAACTGAAGTCAAAGGCGAACTCAAGTGAGCTGGAGAAATTCGTAGATTATATCGAAAACACGTGGATACAAAGTACCGTCTGGCCGCCTTCTGCCTGGAGCATTTGCATGCGCCCAATCCGCACAAACAACGACATCGAGGGTTGGCATCATGCACTCAATCGTCGGGCTGGAGGTCGATGCTCTTTGCCTTTTTACCAACTGATTGGTCTACTGTATGAAGAATGCCGCATAACGGAAATTAACGTTCGACTTGTTTCCGATGGAAAGCTGTCTCGGGATGGGCGAAAGAAGTACGTGAAACTTCAGCAGAAGATATTCTTATTATGGGATGCTTACGATAAAGGAACGAAAACAGCAAAACAACTAATGAAAGCGTGCTCATATCTGAATGGACCTGTCGTTTCATGAGGAACTAATGTGCTTTGGCGGGGATGTATTAATCCCTCCTGATTGTTCAAATATATGGTGTTCAATTTGGCAGGTTCCCTTGTATTCATGATCTCCCATATTTGGATCAGTGCATCTATGCCAAACGGAATTTAATTTATCATGAATTTATTATTATTTTGGATTTTTTTCATTTCGGGATAAACCATTACCTGTGAAATTATATGTATGATCTGTCATGGTCATCGGTTTTGACTTGTGTATTGTTTATTTTATTTCTTGATTCCTGTTCAAATAAATTATTTGTGTACAAAATCTAATTTTGATTTTGTGTGTTCAAGGATTCACAGAGGCTAATGCAATGACATCAATCGGCCCTCATTTGAGCGGAAAACGGGTGTGGTGCAGGTCATTGCATCCACACATGAACTTGACGCATTGTTGAAGTAGGATTATGAGTTGTTGAAATATGAATAAAATATGATATCTTGAGTTGAAAAACATCACCCCCGCCCCCAACTAACACCCTTTCTCAATGATATTATCATTGAGGACGGGTGCTTATGGAAAAATATCAGAAAAGGGAAATATCAGAATATAGAAAAACCAAATCCTTTTCCAATTCTCATATCCCGAATTGAAAAGTTAGTTTGGTTCCAAACCTCTCCGCTAGGCAGGGCTATGGTATCGTCGACGGTCGATCAAGCGCACCAAATACAGAAGGAATACTCAAGGGAGCAGTCATAATGATGTAAAGACGACTGAAGATGAAAAACATTTAAATTTTAAGAATGTTAATACCTCAAGGCAACGGCAAGCAATCACTGACGTTTGAATTTTTACTTAACTAGCGCCTCATAGCACAGCGTTGCAAAGAATTCACACCTCGCGAAACCGAGACTAGGTAGGTAGGGGCGAAACGACCACAGCTTGGGGCGAAACAACCAAACCTCTCAGGGCGAAACGACCAAAGATGGGGCGAACTGACTGGGGGCGAAAAGCCAATGGGGCGAAACGACATGGAACCCCTCAACTTGAATACATACCAATAACAACTATCACATTAAAACCAAATCAACTCTAAAAACTACAGTCAATACAAAACAAAACACTACGATTCGCCAAACACTCCATACCCCCATACCTTAACACAGTAGAAGAACTACACATACAACATAAACTCGAACCACTTAACACAAGACTTCACAGACTAACTTACAGAACATGGAACAGACTTACAATCACAAACCCAGAATTAGTACAAAACAGCGAAAACATAGACACAGAAGACGGACACGATCACAACTGGTGGCCTAGAGTGTCCCTCATCATAAATGGCCCCCCACCCGAACCTAAATACATAAATTAAACACAAACACAATAACAACACAAAATATATTACTACCCTTCATTGTTCTACTAACCCTACTATCAATAACTACTATTACTACTAACATTATTATTGTTAATCAAAAAAGATGATAACACGTGCGAAACCAATCGCACGTGATATAATCTAAAATCAATGAGTATGGCAAATAGGAGTCACTGCCCTCTCCCAACATCGTAAATGTACAATAAAAAAATAAAATCATTAGCCGTCATCCCAATGGGCAAAAATCATACTCATTGAAAAAAAAAATCATACGAAGTATAGGAATCAAGACTTCCCCCACCCCCACAACACAAAAATAAAAAGGAAGACAAAAAGAATATATACCCCTAGGAAAATTCAAAACCTATAAATAGGCGAGTAATAGTCGTATACTTTTTATATATAATAAATAAGGAAAATAAAAAATAAAAATATATAAAAAATAAATAAGTAAATAATACAAAACTAACAAAATAACAGCCAACACCATCAAAACAGCTCAAGAAGAAGAACAAACATTTCGATCCTGCAGATGGACCAGCCTTCAACCTTTACAAGAAATAGGCACAATATGCTTCACAACATAAAAATTAATCATTAAAATAGTATCAAGGTAACAAGTGGGTCTGCCCCACATCTATTGAACCTCTAACTTCCATTCCTTTCCTCCTTACCTCTTGCACTCCCTCCCCCTTTCCTCCATCTTACCTATCCTATCTTCCGCCGCCGCCTCCTCCACCGATTGATTGATTGATGGAGTTGCCCATGAGGACTGGCCACGGTGACTTGTTACGCTCCGCTCCGCTGTACCTCCATCAAGATCTCCCCAACACTCAACGCTGGCCTACATCCACAATTGCTTTAGCGGCAGAGGTAAATATAATACCGTGACACCCCCCCCCCCTTCTCTACCATCCTTTTACTTTTTAAATGTCTTTTTCTTACCGCCATCATTCCTTACATCATAACATAAAACACACTGAGTGCCAAAGTCCGCCTACGGGCGGCTACAAGTACCAAACCCACCTATGAAAAAACTGACTACACTATGTAATATGGAAATCCTGATAACTCGATTAACTGAAACGACTGACGGCTACGTGGTTTTTTGCCTGAATAAAAAACACCTACAACCCATCTTCAACCTGAAGAACTCTCCTTTGAAGGAAGCTGGACTGGCTCCGGTCCTAACTCCGCAACATCTAGCTCAACGCTCCGTCTTCTGCCGCGGAATCCAGCCTTGGATTGGAGATCGCACGGCGGAAGAAATCAAGCCCGAATTGACTCAAAAACACACCTTCATCACCACCGCCAACGTCACCAAGCTCGGCAACAGCAACAGAATCTTCAAGATCACGTTCGGAACTACGGAGGAAGCCGACGCGACCCTCTTTCAAGGGTTACGTCTATTCAACCTCGTAGTTCCCCCATGCAATGCAACATCTGACGTGAGGAATACGTAGCGGTGCAGCAATGCTACCGCTGCTACTCCTACTCCCACAACACAAGATCCTGCACCAAGGAAATCCTCGGTTTACTCAAGGTGTGCTGAGGAAGGACACGATCATCGGAGCTGCTCGACAACAAACTTCAGGTGTATCAACTGCTCGGGCAATCACGTGGCCGTCGCCCGCTCCTGCCCCGAGTGGAAGAAAGCCGCCAAAATCCAGCAGACCCCCAGGCCGTCAACAACCACAACTACCGCCGTCTCATACGCCTCAGTCACAAGGAACAACTCTCCCATCACAACACCATCCACACCCAATCATCTTCATTTCTCCACTACTGCCCAACTACAAATGGTGGGCATCATTTACCAAGCTCATTTACCCAGGTTACTTCTCATAAAAAATGAACGAATAATGTCAACTGAACAGCCTTCCCACAGTGAATCTAGGCGACAACCCCGACTCCTCTGCTTTATTAGGCATTCACTTCTCCTCCTCCAACACCCCCTCCACCACAACCCCCCCCCTTCCGCTTCCAACTCCAACATCTCAACCGCTACCCCCTCCACCTCAACCGCAACAATATCCAAAAACAGCTCCACCGCCTCAACTACAATCACTTACCCGTCGGTATCAGTCCCCAAGGACTCGGCAGCCACCTTCCCCCCTCCTCCTCCAGTTCTTCCTCCTCCCCAACAGACTCGACCTCAGACAAGAACCAGACTGACGACGGCGTTCCAAAAAGCATTACAGTTTACACATACCAGGATAACCCTTCAACAGCCAACACCAAACAAAAAGACATATTAAAACAAATAGAAAAAATCGGATACAAAATACACAACTTCAATGACCCAGACACAAAAACTATACGACGACTGGAAACAGAACAAGCACACACCACAAATACAATTCGAAGTCATCAGTCAAGAGCAATTTGATCAGCTCCCCCCTCACACACACACAAACCAACACACGACGTAACAAGAAGAAATAAAACACAGGTAGCATGCACAGCACCCTCATCATCCTCCAACACAACGTCTTGGCTTGGCGGCCGAGACGTTTCGAGCTCATTAACACATACAAGCACATTAACACAAACATCATCATTACGAACGCACACGGGTGTTCTACAGAACATCCGATCAGAATCCCCGGTTACCAAACATACACGAAAAATACATATGCAGAAACACACGCTGGCGTCAGCATATCAATACAAACACACACAAAACATACACTCATAGACAATTTTTTCTCTGACACACTAGCCATCACCATGGAAACAACACTAGGTCCCACCACCATTGCCACTACATAATTATATTCCTCCCAGAAGGAATATTTTCCCATATCCAGATTTCATAAGACTCGCCACATTCAACCATCCCACGTACATTCTGGGCGACCTGAACGCACGTCACCACACGCTGGGTCACTCGGCTTCTAAGGGTTGATTCACACTATCGGTCCGGTCGCGTTCCACTCCCGCTACGCTCTCGGTCCGGTCCAATATTGTCTCATTAATTTCAATGGAAGCATTCACACTGGCGCTCTCGCTCCAGTCTCGCTCCGGTCACGGTTCCGTCAAAAGATATTTTTACTGGAGCGAGACTGGACCGTGAGCGCCAGTGTGAACTCAGTTGCCACGGTCCTGCTCCACTCCAGTCGAGATTCAGCCTTCATATAAGCAAGTAGTGTTACCCTCTGTCCTACCAAACCATGGATAATCCAAAGGAAACACCACAATGGGATCATGAGAAAGTTAGAAAAATGATAAAAATACATTTTCTTTTTATTTATCACTGATACAATGACAATGCGTACAGCGAGGATATTCATAAGCACCAACTGAATACAATATAACCTACAAAACTTACTTTAATTTTGTGGATTTAGATGAAATGCTAATAGAATTAGTCAAAAGGTAAACCAGAGCTGTATGACCTGACTTCGCTGCACTACAGTGATAATGTTTGCATACTTATATTGCCAAGGTACTGAGAGAAAAAAATACACATTATTAACCGAAGAAAGAAATTCCATATGTATAATAACAACCTATTATCCACTGCGGAAATGCATCTCCTTAGCTCCCTCAACAAATATTCCTACACAAGTTTGTTTGTCTACTTATATTTTATCATTTTGCCAAGGCATTGAACCAGCTGGGGAGCTGAAATAATCTTTCAGTGTTTCTCTCGCGCCAAAAGCCTCCTTTGTAGCATTCCCCCCTCTTCCTCTCATTGGACGTACTGTGTTTGATGGAGGCATGACAACAGTATCTGGTAATGCAACAGCATTTGGGTGTATCAGATTGTGAAGTATGCATGTTGTTGTAATGATTGCATTAGCGTTAGAAGGCATAGCTTTAAGTTTCCTTAAATATATTCTGAAGGTTTGCACTAGAATACCAAATGTGCACTCAACTATCCTCCTGGCTCTAGATAATCTATAATTAAAAATCCTCTTCTCTATCTTATGTTCAGTCTGTGAACCTGGGTAGGGCCTCATCAAATTTCTCTTCAGCGGGAAAGCCTCATCTCCCACTATAACGTATGGTGCAAGCACATCAGTGCCAGGAAGTGCAGCATCTTCTTGTATATTTCAAGTCATCCTCAATTTTGGATAGTATTTTCTCAAATGTTCCTTTGTTCATTCTAAAATAGCTGTGGAATTTACTCTCATCATCAATAAGACGAGGATACAGAGTATGAAATTCTCCTTCAGTCTTCCTATCTTGCAACATAGGATGAACCCACAATATATTTTTCTATTTTGTTTTCCTTCTTCTTCTTCTTCATCAAGTGCAATAGCGAATATTGCCAACTCGGCGTCAGAAAAGTCACACTTCCTTCGTAACTGATGGTAAGACTTCTACTGGTATCGAGGGAGGGGCGATGACGGGAGCGAGAGCGGACCGTACGTGTGAATGCCTCAGAACCGAGAGCAGACCGAGAGTGGAGCGCGACCGGACCGATAGTGTGAATCAACCCTAATCCCCCCGGCAGAGGGCTGGACTACCTGACCAGGAATCTCGCCGTATGGGTGTTGGGACCTGCGTTTCCCACACACATCAGAGAACCAAACACAGCCACTACACAACATATAATTCTTGCAAATAAACACGCAGCACACAATCACTACATCAAGCCTGGCACACAAACAACGAGCGACCACATACTCGTAATTCTAACAATATCCACAAATCCAATACAGATACCCATTACATGCAGATACACAAAATAACTCGTTGGGACAGATACGCACATCACCTCAAACAATCCCGACCGTTAGACCTGGAGGGAGCCGAGAAGGCGGACATTGACCTTGCTTGCCATCACTCACACAGAACAAGCCATACTCAAGGCAGCCAACCTCACAATCCCAAAAATAGCACACAGAACTCACATCCACTCAACAATAAACTACAGAATACACCGTCTCCTCTTTCAAGGGAGACATACCCACGAATACATGGCACGACACGGTTCCAATCTCCACCACACGAAGACTTGATCAATTCAGACATATCTTACGCGAACATTACGCCACTCAAGCAGCTCTGAATTGCCAACAACAGACAGACCGCATGGACCTCAGTACTGACCCGGCAGCCTTCTGGCGGTCGGTCAGGAAGCTCTCCGGCGTTTTTTTTTTTTTTTTTTTTTTTTTTCTTTAGTATTGTATGGCTTTCTTGCACCTCCAACTTTGTATTTACTAGCCAGTCTATGAATGTTTGATTTGCTTCATAGATAGTCTGGTAACCCCCAGGCACTGCTGTGATTGGGCAGTGCAGTACGAGATGGTCTGTATCTTGGGGTGAGTTATGACAAGATGGGCACATTGGGGAATCTTTGTAGCCCCAGCGATGCAGGTTAACGGCTGTTTTGCCTTGTTGTGATATCAGCCTGTTGGCTTGTGTCCATTCTCTTCTGGTTAGGTTGGAAAATCCAGGTAGTATTTCGGTTGGGTCTGTTACTAAGTTTCCCCCAGTGGGTAGTTTCCTTGTCCATTCTTCTTGCCAGGCTTCTTTTAGGTTGAAATTTTCGTTTTTTGTTTTAAAGAAAGGTTTTCTTGATTTTAGCCGGCGGTAGTAAGGCACGTTACACAACATACATCACTGAGACTAATGGCATCAGACACTACGACGTGGAAGACAAAGAACTGGCTCTATGTCCACACTGGCAGACAATCCTGACTATTTCCTCAGAGGAAAATCAGGACTTTGATCAAAACTACGAAGACGACATAACGAGGGACATGCGACAACACACGTCCATCACCTCCCCCCTCCCCCACGCCATCATATGCCGCCTTCCTGTGAGAGGCTGTGCAACTAGTCACTGCCTCGGGGGTTAAGAGCGCATTATCTCTACTGCATAATAAAACTCCGGGCAGGACTCAAATATCTAAGCCTATGCTCGCTAATGCCCCTGAAATAGTAATATGTAATTTAGCGGAAATATACAGTGCCGCACTTGCTCTAGGATACTTCCCCGACGCATTCAAATCGGCGGTTATGATGTTTATTACCAAAACAGGCACAAACATACATTCCATCACCAACCTCCGCCCCATATCACTGCTACAAACACATGGGAAGGTATCTGAAAAATCCTTACCCGACGCCTCCAAGCACACATCAGAACGAACAAAATACTGCTTCCTAAACAACATGGCTTTCGAGCCTTACACGGCACAGAAATAGCTCGACACAACATACCATACGATTGATGCTGCTAAAGCCCGAAAAACAGGTTAATCTGGTTTAGCGGAACGTGAGCAAAGCCTTCGACAAGGTATGGTGGCTCGGGTTGAAACACAAACTGACACAGATGAACATGCACCCAACATTCACACGAACACTTTGTGGTTTCATTACAGACCGAACTGCTTGCATACGTATACAAAACCACTATGGACCATACTTCGCTCCACTCTGTGGAGAACCGCAGGGAAGCGTATTAAGCCCAACACTACATTTACTTAAAAGACCTCCCTTCACCACACCCACACTGTCAAAACATAATATACGCAGATGACATCACACAGATTATAAAATATCCTGGCCGCTCGGAGCGTATTGCCTTAACGACTGCGAAAGCAGTCGAGCAAGTAAATGCATACGAGCGGAAACACAAAATACGAACAAACACAGACAAATCTAAAATCATCCCCATACAGGGACATAGGCGTGAACCCGTCGTCATTGACGGGGCTCCGCGCAATTACGCAGATAAGGGCAAGATACATGGCTGGACGATTACCACCAATGGTGGGGCGGTCCATGTACACGACAGGAAGGTGCTTGCATCTCTCGGCCTACAACGGCTGCAGAGATTCAAAAACCTCTCTGTTAAGTATAAAAAAAAAATGTATCTCGCACTTGAACGGAGCACACTTACGTACCCGATAATACCGTTACACACATTACCAAAGACAAGCATGCAAACATTGCAAGCGGTTCAAAACAAAGCACTATGTAAGAGGCCGGTAGTTGTGCGAATGGAAATGAGCCTGCCTGCTCGCCTGTTGTTTTGAAAACATTGAGGTGACGTTATGTCTATGTAAACACACCGACGGTGGTGACTGTTTTATAATCGATGATGTAATCAAAACTCTGTAAGCGCAGGTTAGCTTCGTTTGACTAATGCTGAGGTAAACGATTTTGCTAGTGGCATTGTAATGGCTTTCCGGATTGGTGCAAGGTGGAGAAGGAGGAAAAAACTATTGGTGCATGAATTCAAAGTCACGCCCATAAGGAGTGACATTTACTTCAGAAGTCACCGGAGATTGGATTAGAAAAATTAGTGACGTCAGACGAAGGTAGCTTAGCGTAGGATACAGGATCTCGTCAGAGGATCAAGAGACGATCTAGAGAGACGATCTAGGGAGACGATCGAGAGAGACGATGTAGAGACGAGAGAAAGAGATCCTGAGTGTAACCAGAAGGTGAAATTACAGTGAAAGAAGAAAGAAAATTCACCACCCTTTTATTAACCCAAAGGACGAGAGAACTAGGCACGGGGCCTAGAAAATAGTGAGACTACAGGAAATACAAGGCATTGGGCCTACTGCTTAAGAGGAACTTGAATATTTAGTGAAACTCACGTAAAGAAGGCAAGGGGCCTTGAGACGAGTGGTATTACAAGTCAAATATACGTGTATGGTCGACGACCGACAGCGGTGGTGACAGTGGTGACAAGGGGGTGGTGAAACACTAAAATTCATTACAAACACGCACTACCTTGACATAAAAACTGCACAAGCACTACACGTGGAAGATACATTCAACCACTGAACATTTACCTACACGAGCGTGCCTCCCGTCTATGGGAGAAGCTCATACAAATCAAGATCTAGATATACCAGGTCTAACCACTTCCGACCGAATTTCGAGAGAGAGTTGGCGCAATCCGTGACATCACCTGGCTGCTCAAAGTGGGCTTCGCACGTCCCGTTGCTGTTAGTTGTAGCTGGCTCGTCGTACGGGGAGTGTCGCTGCCTCCGCTCGCACCGCTCCACTCAATTAGTTATATTCTGACAATGAAGATCTATATATACCGGT
Source organism: Oratosquilla oratoria (assembly GCF_046742065.1). Taxonomy (NCBI): domain Eukaryota; kingdom Metazoa; phylum Arthropoda; class Malacostraca; order Stomatopoda; family Squillidae; genus Oratosquilla; species Oratosquilla oratoria. The sequence goes on from NW_027467716.1 coordinate 1,844,824, forward strand.
ATATATAGATCTTGACAATATGGCTTATTGTACCATAAAGTGTTGTGGCTCAAACCAAAGAGGAACTAAGCCAAATGTTAATTTTCATCGTTTCCCTGCAAATACACGCACATGTGAACGTGTACACATAAGCACACACGACGATATCTCCCCGTAAAATATAAGTATATAAAAACACACACACACACACATATGTGAACGTGTACACAAGTACACACGACGATATCTCCCCCTTTCCGTAAAATAAAATGATACAAATACAATTTGAATTATCAAGTTTCTCGGTGGCGTAATCGGTAGAGAGTCGGACAAACAAAGTCAAGATGTCGACGATACCTGGTTCGAAACCAGTCCAAGTTTATTTTCATTTTTTTCAGTCTCGCTGCGCTTCGAGTCGTTACTCCAACTCTCGTGGGCGGGGAGTTGGAGATATGTGTGCGTGTAAGCTCATAGATCGGACATACGAGCTCTGAGCTCTCTTCCGGGAGGGAGATAGCTGTCGATCACGAGTCCAATACGTGATCCAAAAGACAAAGATGAATCACACACACATGTGAACATGTACACATATAAGCACACACGACGATATATCACCTTCCCATAAAATACACGCACACATATACACACACACACATATGTGAACGTGTACACATATAAGTACACACGATGATATCTCCCATTCCCGTAAAATAAAACTATATAAATAAACACACACACACATAAATAAACTATTGATTCGGTGGCGCAATTGGATGAGAGTCTGACGTACAATGGCAAGATATAGACGGTACCTGGCTCGAATCCTTTCCAGGATGATTTTTTTTTCACTCTCGCTGTGCTTCGAGTCGTTACTCCAACTCTCGTGGGCGGGGAGTTAGAGAGATGTGTGCGTGTAAGTTCATAGATCGGACATACGAGCTCTGAGTTCTCTTCCGGGAGGGAAATAGCTGTCGATCATGAGTCCAATACGTGATCCAAAAGACCAAGATGAATCACACACACGTGAACATGTACACACATAAGCACACACGACGATATATCCCCTTTTCATAAAACACACACACACACACACACACACACACACACTATAATTTAATAAGAACAATAAAAGTTGCATTTACATACCTGGATGAAGAAATGGTGAAGAAAATTCTAATCACCCTGATAAGACCAAGATTGGAATATGCAGCAACGATATGGTCACCAAGTGCAAAAAAATGTATAAAAAAAACTTGAAAGAATACAAAGAGCAATTACAAAATTGGCACCAACACTCAAAACTATCATATGAAGAGAGACTAGCAAAACTTGAACTACAGACACTAGAGCAAAGGAGAGAGGAGATTTGATAGCTATTTACAGAATCATGAAAGGCATAGAAATTACTGATAGAGAGAATCTGATAAAATGGGATGACAGAAATACAAGAGGACATGGAAATAAAAAAAAAATAAAAAAAAAGACAGCTATAGAAGAGACCTGAAAAAGAACAGCTTTCCTCACAGAGTAATAGACAGTTGGAACAAGTTAGATGAGAAAGTGGTGTGTGCAAAAACAATACATGAATTTAAAAATAGTTTAGATAAAATAAGATACGAAAACGGGACACCACGAGCATAGCTCCCCTTCCCGTAAAATACAACTAGGTAAATACACACACACACTGATAATAGCAATGAGCTAGAAAGAGAGAGATAAGGGAGGGGGGAAATATAATAATTCCAGTCTTCCTTAGCGTTTCACAGTTTTCTTCGGTGTTTCACAAAGAGAAAACAGAAACATCCAAATGACGTCAGAAGCTGCGCAGAACTGCTCAAGCGGTCAGACCTGGTATATTTAGATCTTGATACAAATCAACACTGAAACTACACGTTCACTCACAGACAACACACTCCCACTACATGTGGAACACGCTAGATTGCCGCTGAGTTTCGAAAGGACACAAAGCTGTGATCTACCCACTCCACAATATATTCGTAGGAGTAGAATCATGACCGAGGGAAGTAGCCCCCCCTTTTTTATCGGAAATGCAACCCCCCCCTTTTTCTAGACGTAGCTATACCCCCCCCCCCCGCTTTTTTCATGAATAATTAAAAGCGAGCATCGGCACACATCAATAGACAAAACTTAGAGTTAAGATAAAAAAAAAATAGGTTTAAGTTTTGTAGATTCAAGTCATTAGATTTAAGTTTAGGTTTAAGTTTTGTAGGCTTAAGTCATTAGATTTAAGTTTAGGTTTAAGTTTTTGCCTTAACCGACACACACACACACACACACCCCTTCCCGCCTTCGTCTGGGCGACACGGGCTCTACCCTCCCTGTATTTGACGACGTAGGAAATACCTGCGAGCCGGAAGCCCGGCAGCCTATCTATCTCCCTCTTCCTTCCGTTACTTCTATCTGTTCTTCCCCTTTCCCCCCTCTCCCTCCGTGGTGCCATGATATTATAGTGATGTAATGTTACTGTAGTGCGGAGGCATTTCACCTCTCCCGTCAGGGAAGGTTTTGCTCTCACCACCGTTCCGTCCCTCCTCCACCGATTACTATCATTGCCCAACCAGCTGTCGTGAAGTGAAGACGTATCGCCGAAGCTCCGATTAAAAATTCCCGATATCCGAGCTATTCTCGCTTTCTTCCGAGATCTCGCTCTGTCGGACGATTCATGTCCCCCTTAACTCTGCTGTAGGCAACCATAGCCCCTGCGGTCTGTAAAACTTGGTTGTTCTGCAGTAGAGGGGGAGGGAAACCTCCCTCCCGGTCTCGTGCCTCTTGTAGTACAACCGGCATAGGCACGCGTGTTTGACCAGTCTGAACCTGACTCCCTCACTCTCCCGTATCGAGCATCACCTCCCACGTCGAGATTCAGCCCCCGTTTAACGCTCGCGCAATGTCAGTGTATGCCTACGTTTTACATTCTTTCCGCTAACCCGTTCGATTAACCCCATCGCCCCGCCACCCACCCCTACAACAATCCCTTTACAATAACCACTCCTTCACCCAACACGTACAACAAACTAAAACACTAGGACACAAGGACGCTTTGTGACAAGTTGGTTTTGGCGCGCAAGTAGGTTTTGGCGCATATCGTAAACAAGGGCCTAGCTTGGCTTGGCTTGGTCGTGCCCAGCTACCACGCTTCCCAGGGACGCACCCTTTGTTCCGGGCTAACTCCGCCCCATGCAAGGTCACGTGGTTGTAGGCCTAAGAGGTGATTGGACTACGCATAGTAGGAAGCCCGCTCGGGAGAGGCGGTACTCCAGGGCCAAAGGTTGACGGAGGCGGTCACGACGTAGTACCATCGCCAAGAGTAAGGTTACTACGCAGTGTAAGTACAGTTGCCACATCTTGCCACATTTCCGTACCTCCCGTAGTCGAACTCCGAAACATATTTAAAATAACCCACATAATAAAATAGAGCCAACGCACCATACGTGTTTATATTGCCCAGCAATTGTAGTCCTATACCAAAGTGGTATTTCCAACATACCATAGCTTAACCCATTGCGCTCGGCGCAATGGGTCGGGTCAGGATCCTACTAACCGACAGTCACGAACCAAGGAACTTTGGGGCACTCTAGCCAAACACAACATATACATACATAAACTCATACACCAACACAACGCATTTCTTCTACTCACAGACGACACAACCACTGAAACACTATGCCAGAAACAAACTAAGGACCAATTCTCAAACAACGGATTCGACATTCATGACCCACCAGAACTTAAAGCTAATAGAACACTCATAATCACACAAGTTGACCCACACGTAACAAACCACACACAACAAGAAATCAAAGTAGAAATTGAAAGACTCAACATAAACACTAAACTCACTGAAGTCATCATACTCCCACGCACAGTCATAAAGATCAGATTCGAAACAACACAAATGGTGAAAGACTGCCTTCAGAAAGGCATCAAGATGTTCTGCCAATCCTTCCCCACACATGCACTTAGAAAAGACACATACACATACATCCCACAGTGTACATACATACATATACCAAGGCTTTTTCCCCCTTTCAAGGGAGGTAGCCAAAAAGGGAAAGGCATAAAAACACTCCCACCCATTACATTCCTAAATACACTCCACACCCCTCCCACCCTCCCTCTCATCTGAGCACCTCCTGGATGACGGGTCATCCCTGCACCTTGCCCACCGCCCTGGGTCAGAAGCAGTGTCGCAAGACACAGCACATCCACAGCAAGGCCGCTTCATTCAATCGGCGACCCCCGCTTGCATATAAGGAGAGGACGGGGAGAAATCCCTTCGGGCTGCGTCAAAATTTACTCACACATATTACCCCACCCCCCCACCCATTCCTCCTCATGCAATCACACATCATCCATATACAACCATTCTCCACTCACCTCTGTCTTCCGTCCTCTCCCTTCCTTCCTTAACAGACATTCCCCTCTTCCCCAAAGCCCCCTTCACCCCATCCATCCACCTCATCCTAGGACGTCCCCTCATGTTCACTCCCTCCACATCTGCCTTCCATACCTCTTTTACTAGTCTTTCTTCACTCATTCTTTCCATGTGTCCAAACCAACCTAATATTCTTTCATCAACCCTATCTCCCAGCTCCTTTTTCACCCCTGTTCTCCTCCTCACCTCCTCATTTCTCACTCTATCTATTTCTCACTCTATCCCACAGTGTAACAACTGTTTTTCACTCGACCACACACGCAAACAATGGCCACACCCATTCCCATACATGGAGTGCTGGAACTGTGCATCCAAGGAACACAGAAGGAACGACTGCCACTGTGCAATACCACAGTGCCTCCTTTGCCAGGGAGACCACCCAGCTATTGCAATGCGGTGCTCCATGAAAAAGGAAAAGATGAAGGAAATCAACAAACACACACAAAGTCAAAACCCGCACTCCTCCCTACACCAACAACCGCAACTTCAACACTTCACCAAATGACAACAGTAAACACAGGCATCACACTAGCTACACTTATGGATGCAGTAGAACCAGGCTCATTCCAAAACACACTCAACGCCATATACCAAGCCAACGGTCTCCCTACAGTCATAATCCCTCCCCAAGCCATCAACACAACCCTATTAGCAAAGGCAGTTAAAGACCAAACACAACACATAACAACACCTAACAACACACAGATCACAGAACCCATGGAGACAACAGAACAAACACTAAAAAGACCTGCATCAGCCAACGATGACACTAATCTCCCACAAAAACAAAGACCAACCAACCAAAAACCAAACAACGTAGGACTTCAAATTGTAGCACCAGTAACAGAAGATACCAACAGACCCCACACACAACACTCAAAACACTCATCAACAACCAAAAAATGAAAATAATATACACATCACCACAACAGGAAAAAGACATAATAGAGAAAATAGCCAATGACACAATCAACTTAAAGGTCAGATATCAAGACTTCCATAACTTTTTGTATTTACAGTTTAATGTACATAAAAAAACATATTGATACTATTCTATATAATTCCACCATCTAAATCTTATCAAATTTGGCCAAAAACAGTTGTTTGTCTTTATTTCATTGCGTCGTCTGCTATTCGAAACAACCCGCCCGTGCGCTTCGGGAACGTTCGGGGAATTCCGCGTTCGTGATGTCGCAGTTGCCAAACAATACAGTATTGCTATTCTGAGAGTGCATTGTATCGCTTTTGCATTATGCCATTGTCAGTCGTGCGTCCTCTCTTGAGTGTCTCAATTTAATTTTTTATTTTGTCACAAAATTGTGATAATAATGGTGTACTGCGTTGCCGCAGGCTGCAACTATGGTAGTGGAAGTGGGAGGAGTTTCTTTCAATTTCCTACGGAGCCAGGCCGACGATCGGAATGGATAAAGAAAGGTGAAGAGAGCAGGCAAAAGACCGGACAAACTGTGGGAACCTTCGAAGTTTTCAAAACTTTGCTCTGACCACTTCGAAGAGGAATGCTTCGAAATGAATCTAGCGTTATCGATTGGATTTATGGAGAAGACCAGTAGACATCTAAAACCTGATGCCGTGCCCTCAATCTTTGCAGCCACTACAAAGCATTCCACGCCGAAACCAAAAAAGAAAAGTAGGAGGTCAGCGTTTGATAAACGCCGGAGGCTTGAGGTACCGTAGGCAGTTTACTTTTTCTGACTCCATGCATCATGTGCATGCGTTAGGCTTAGGCCTATGCCTATGTCAGAGAGGGCCTGTTCTAAATTCCATGGACATGCAGGATGGCCTATATAGGCCTAGTGAATTAAACTCTGGCCCTGAAGCCATGGACCGGAGGTATAAAATAAGAGTTGAAGCCGCGAGTCGAGAGGATCGAGGGCTACCCACCCCCATGGCCCGAGGGCTAGGCCTACCTGAAGCCAGGCTATGCATGTGCATCGTGGTCTGGATCGTGGTCCTAGCCTATGGCTATGCCAGTGAGTGAGGGCCTATTATCATGATTATGTAGTAATTGTCCTACCAATATTTTTTTCCAGACTATATCCGAGTTGATGGACGAACATGATGAAAACCAAGAAGAGGGTGCCGGTAGTATGCCAGTTCATAGTGTCTCTGACATTTCCGAGCTTGAAATCTCAACAATTGCAGCTGACACGACAGAGCCTGACCTAACTGAAAGCATATCGACCAGCATCTCTGTGCAAACAGACAGTCTTATAACCAAGCCAGTTGGTTCCCAGACATCATGGGTATGTGTATTTTTTTATCTTGAACATGTTGAAAGTGAAAATCATGCTACCACCAAGGTACCGGTACACGGGTACAGGTCACACTGAAAGATCTGATACATGGAGTACCTCCACGGTGCAAGGGATTGGGCTCCATTTTATTGGATCATTTGTGATTATTTTTTTTTCTGTCATTTTTAGTATCGCAGACATTATGGGGTGCTGTTTGCATGGGTAGGCAGTGTCCGCATGTACACCTGGAAATAAAAAAGTCAATTTATCTACAAATGAAATAAAAGGTTGAGCTGGACTTAGAAGGACCTCGGCGCAGAGGCTGGCCCCAGGGTTATGTCCTCAATCTTCTGAAATTAAAAGTTTGGAAAAAAGAGCAAAAATTTATTGGTAGGCTTATACCATCATGTAGGCCTGGACTACAATCGAAATAGGGGCCTAAATCGTCGACACAAAAACAAAGGACCCCATCCCATGCTTGCAATGATAGCTTAAATAAGGCAGGAATAATGCACTGAATTTCGTACCAGTTGGTATTCCCAATCCTATGAGACTGGTCAGATCTTTTGCGTTTGCGTCTAGGAGGGGTGGTAGGCCCGTCTTGATTCTCCGCACCGTCTAAATCAACGTCGCCGTCGAATTCCGTCTCCTCCCCCGTGGTCTCGGGTTCTGAATCTGACAAATGGCTTTCCCCTTCTTCTTTGCCATTTTGTTCACCACTTTCTTCATCTTCACTTTCACTGTATTCCGACGAAGAAACGGGCTGTCCTATTATCGGTTCGAACTGGTATGGCTTTACTATGCGATGTTCGGCGATATCAAACTCCTCTTCCTCTTCTTTTTCCACCTATCCTTCCGAATTGGAATGCACAATGGGCCATTTTTGCAAACAAATTTGGATTAAAAACAAACATGAAGATGAATAACTCGATTGGAATGACCGAGCTGAACTACAGCGTGTGTTTCTTTGTCCGATTGTTTGACAACTGTGACATCACTGCCGGTTCACCTAGCGGCAATTACTGATGCTAATTGACTAGAACATCTAGACTTCGGAAAATTGGTATGCGAGGCGCAATTAAAAGTGAATTTTCTGAATAAATTCTTCTGTAACAGGTAAAAACTTTATTTGTATGATTTTAAAAAGTACTTTTTCGAGCAATACAATGATTTTTAGTGATTGGTATATCTGTTGATATCTGACCTTTAACCAACTACTCCATATAGGTAATAGGTGAAAATAAATTCAAGAATCTCAAACAAGGACACTTCGACCTCCACGACAAGAGCACAGAACACGAACCACACTGGACACACAACGCCAAATAAACAACAACTACACACTTCTACCTCAACATCATGGAACAAATATACATCATACAACACAACATAATACAGTGGACATTCGACAGAAGAAACGAACTCTGTAACATATACAACATAACACCTGGCATCATACTTTTAAACTCGATAGGTACACCTGACAGACTCAAGATATACAATTACACAGTACACCGAAGAAACGACTCTAATGAAGCACAAGCAGGCATAGCAATAGCCATCAAACACAAAATACTAGACGACTTTCTGGACGAAATACTAGCAATCAAAATTGACACAAACCAAGGACCCATAATAATAGCAACTCTGTACTTACCCCCCAGACGCCCCCTCCTCCCTATAGATAACATACTAAGACTAACAAGGAAAAGACTACCAGTATACATATAGGAGACATGAACGCCAAACATCACACATTAGGACACAACAAAGCGAAATCCACAGGAAGACAGATAGCACAACTAATACAGAGAAGACACTTAACACTTAGGGCCAGACTTCTCCACCTGCATCACACACATCGGACAAGGAACACCAGACATAATACTAACAAACAGACATCATCACTTAAACTACAGAATCACATCAGGACAACTAACTACATCAAACCACATCCCAATATACTTAACACTGCCAACAAAACCCATAACAATACCTACATCAGAAAGATACACATTCCACATAGCAGATTGGATAGGATTCAAGAACACACTAAACACAGAAAGAACAAAATATAGAAAAGACGGAGAACAACACATAATAAACAATACATTGACGACAAACTCAACACATGGTACACTATGATACAACAAGCCATGGACAAACACATTCCCAAAACAAAAAATAAAATTCTACCACACCCAAGACAATCATATACATTAAAGCTACTACAATGGCAATATCAGCAGCTACAAACACAAGCACACAATACCGGCACATGGACACCACGAGCAAAACAAGCACTACGCGACATCAAATTCCAACTACTAGAGGAGAACAACTATACGACGAACACTGGAACAATGAAATACGAAAAATAAACTTACTATACAATGACAACCAATACTTCTAGATGCAAATTAAACCACTAACAGGAACACCTACTAACACCACCCCTTACATCATACACAATAACCACAAGATACACAAAGACAAAAACACATATTCAGACAACACTGGACAAATATTCAGAATCACACCAGCAGAAAACACAACATTTGACATGGAACACAAAAGAACAATCATAACACAAGTACAAGAAATACAAGACGACATTACCCCTATCAATTTAGCTGACATGAGACAACTCGACCCAGACAACACACTCACAAAACCCTTTACACTAATGTTAAACAGATAATAAAGAACTTCAAAGACAAGGCACCTGGGCAGTCACAAGAAAACAAAATAACATTAAGTAACACTCTGGACTCAACACTACAATTACTCACAGAAATCTTTAATGAAACATTCAGCATGGGATACTTCCCCGACATATTCAAAACAGCTACACTAACATTCATACCCAAACGTAGAAAAAAAAACTCACAGACAAACAACTACAGACCAATATCACTACTCGAAGTCTCTAAGTCCCAGGAAAAATACTAGAAAAACTCCTACTACAAAGACTACTCAAACACTTACACAATAACAACCTAATAAACGAAAACCAACATGGATTCACAAGAGGAAGAGGGACATACACAGCCATAGCCACACTATACGAAACAATAGCCATAAGTCAACGACACAACCATGGATGTAACATAGTATCACGAGACATAACAAAAGCATTTGACAAAATATGGCACACAGGACTTAAATACAAAATACACCAAACACACCTCCCAGACATACTAACAAGGATACTCTGCAATTACCTCGACAACAAACAAGCACAAATACGAATACACCAGTATACAGAAAGACCCTTCAACATATACAGTGGAGTCCCCCAAAGAAGTATCCTTTCACCAACACTATTCAACCTCTACACACTCGACATCCCCACACCAACACACGGAGTCACACACATACAATTTGCAGATGACCTGACACAGATAATCACATACCCAAGCAAAAAAGGCAAAAACATATTAGCACTAAAAACAAGCAGAACAATAGAGACCATAAACACATATGAACAACAATGGAAAATACAAACAAACACAACAAAATTCCAACTACTAAACATATCAACACAGAAACCAGCAGAAATATGGATAGGAGACACACATATATGCAAACAAAGAAACATAAAAATACTAGGATTAACACTTGGAAACAGAGGTCTACAAACACACACAAACAACAGGAAAATACAAGCAGAAAAAACATTACAGACATTAAAACGATTCAGAAACCTAGACACCAAACTAATATTAAGACTATACAAAGTACTTGTACGACCCCAACTAGAATACATACCAATAACAACAATCACATTAAAACCAAGTCAATTCCAAAAACTACAGTCGATACAAAACAAAGCACTACGATTCGCCACACACTCCATACCCCCATACCTTAACACAGTTGAAGAGCTACACATACAACATAAACTCAAACCACTTAACACAAGACTTCACAGACTAGCTTACAGCAGTGGTTCCCAAACTGGGGTCCCCGGACCCCTGGGGTTCCCTGAGAAGGTCCTAGGGGGTCCGCGACACAATGGAAAAATATTAACTCCAGAAAAAAATATATAATTATAAAAATATACAATACTGATTCTGTCATTATAGTGTCAGTGATATCAATATTTTGTTGTGCAATCCGCCAGCACTTCTCTATTACATTCTTATATCTGTCATAATATTTCATTTGTTTCTTTTTAATTACTATTTATATTCATTCAAGCTTTATTCTATGCTTACAGAAAGTGTGAACTGAAGAGGGAAAAGTTTTTAAAACTAAAATCGACAAAATTTTGAAAATATTTTAAATGCTTATTTTCATACTTTCTTTGTGTAGGAATATGCAAATTGTAAATTTACTGCATTATAATCATGTAATGGGTATCTTGGTATGGTAATAATAACTTTTGATTGGCTGGGGGTCCTCGGATGGGACTTAAATATCTGGGGGGGTCCTTGGCACGGTAAAGTTTGGGAACCTATGGCTTACAGAACATGGAACAGACTTACAATAACAAACCCAGAAATAGTACAAAACAGCGAGGACATAGACACAGAAGACAGACACGATCACAACTGGTGGCCTAGAGTGTCCCCTATCATAACCGGCCCCCCACCCGAACCTAAATACATACTTTAAACACAAACATAAAAATACATCACTATCCTTCATTGTTCTACTAACCATACTAACCCAACTAACAATATAACTACTATTATCACTAATACTATTATTATCATTAGTATTGTTATTTAAAAATTATAACACGTACGAAATCAATCGCATGTGATATCATACAAATCGATGAGTATGGTAATAGGAGTTACTACCCTCCCCCAACATTGTAAATGCAAAATAGATCACTAAAAATCACTAGCCATCATCCCAATGGGAAAAAAATTCATACCCATTGAAAAAAAATGCATATGACATGTATAAATCAAGCCACCCCCACCATAATAACACAAATTAAAAGAAAATAAATAAATAAATAAAAAATATGTACCCCCTAAAATAATTCAAAAACCTATAATTAGGCAAGAAATAGTCATACACATTTTTAGAAAGGAAAAAAAATCTATATTAATGTCAAAAACTAACAAAATAACAGCCAACAACAATCAAAAACAGCTCAAGAAGAAGAACAGACGACCTGATCCTGCGGAAGATGGACCAGCCTCCTACCAACATTAAGAATAACTTGGCATAGTTTCACAGCAAACAAAAATATGTATATAATTATGTATGACCAAAGTAGCAAGTGGGTCTGCCCCACATTAATTATAACTAACTTCCTTCCATTTCCTCCTTTACACACACACCCTCCAACCAGTAGTGGGATTCAGCCGGTTCTTACCTATTCGCTAGAACCGGCTCACGCAAATTTGTCAGTTCGGCGAACCGGCTAACTGGCGAACCGACTAGTTGCTCAGCTGGTCAGTGGTCTTCTGCATCTCATCCGATAAGTACCGGGACGGTATGTTTCGTAACTTTCGTTAGTGATTTATTGCATAGTTTATTTACACAAGTGGTTACCAGTTTTTTTTCATGTATATAGTGCTTGGTTTCTCTGTATTTTGTGTTAATAAACTACATTTTATTATAATTATGGACATACATACATACACGCACTCTCATACACACTCCTTAGGCCTACCCACACAAACATGTTTGTTTATAAATAACACAAATGCATTGCACACACATACTCATGTACATGTACACATATGCACACGTGTAAGCACATACATAGCCTACACATGCACACACTACCCCCACACAAACATGCGTCCGTAAAAAAATAAATACACCTGCACTAGGTTGCCCAAATCAATTTTTTTGATCACGAGACTAACTATAGGTTGGCACCCAGGTCTATACCCCATTTTTTTTTCCACCTGACAATTTTTCAGGTTTTTCGTATGTAAATATTTGAATATTTTTTACGTTTGGCAGCCAGAGATGCATTTTAAATATAATATTGTTAGTTTTCCATATTTCTAGTTAGAATATTTAATTGATAACAATAATATAAAGAAAATGTGGCTAAGAAGTGGTTGCAAATTAGTGTCAGATGGAAATACACCGACTATAACAATAAATGTAAAGCTAGGGGTTTAGGGTGAGTGGTAGCTATCCAAGTTAAAGATTTTCACATATTTCTAACAATTTAGAAAGGTTTTTATATCTTAAATATTTGTTAAAATCAATCATCATTTGTTGAAATCAATCATCTAAAAACAAGGCTATAGCCTTGTTTTTAGATGATTGATAGGCCTAAGGGAAGCTGGACTATTCTCAACTGAAGGTTTGGCTAAAGTTAACATTTTTCTCACAATATAGAAAGGTATTTATAGTCTAGATATTGATATCATATGTTTATACTATAGTTTTTAGGGCTTATAGCCATGATAATGAAGCTGGGCTATTCTCAGATGAAGGACCAAGTCTAGGACTAATTTAATGGAATTCTTCATTGCAAGATTATCTCAATAAAATGGTCAATTTTGGCACCCTGACTTGCACTTATATAAAACATACACATTAATACATATATGCATACATACGCACTATATACAGACACACATACACACAAACATATGTCAGTATGTAACAGACACTTGCACACACACAATCATAAAGTACGTACAGTTAAAGGTCAATAAATTTTACTAGAGCTGCTGCCTTTCCTATCTTTTCATTCTTCTCTTCAAGATACGAAGCACATTGATTGCACCTCCTATCTCTTCTCTATTTTTCAATCAACTGCTTTTGTATTTTGGAACTCCCTTATAACAGGGTAGCCTAAGTATTAAATATATTCGTGCACAATTCATGCTACTTCCTTCTGATTATGAAATTTATTCTGGAAAAAGCCTTTGAAGAAAATCTTATTTTACATTGTTCATTAAAAATATTGTAGCAATCCTAATTTCTAATGTTAGTAAAGCAGTTTTTCTTTTTGTTTATACTTTTAGGTCTTTAGCCCTTAAAATGAAGAGACAACAAAATATACTAAAGTTCATGCATAAAATCCCAAGAACTGAAAGTTCAGTGGAAGAAGCTACTGAGAATGCAACAGTTATACCTCCATCTTTGATGAATAATACTGGTGCAACGTCTGCTTCTGATAGGCATACTATAGCTACTGTGTCACCTTCAGATCAGTCAATTGCCACTTCATCTCTGCCAGACTGCTGGAGTGCGATGCAATACGAGGATTTTCAAAAAAAGTATGATGGATTGATTTCTCGTAGCAAGAAACTTGGTTGTGATCATTGTGCCAAATTTGATTCTCTAAATATAAAAGGAATTAGAGTTTCAGTTGAATGGGGAAGCTGCAGTGTCGAAGCCTCAGGAAAGAATAAAACCATTCAGCAAGCATCTCTCAGGAAAAAATGAAGGAGCATTTTTCATCAAAGGCACATAGTGTCTGTGTAAAGCAACAAGAGGATCATGCATATGATGCAATTACGAAAAGTTTTGATAAAATGAATGAGAGATATATTGCCTCTACATGCAGAGTTTTCAATACAGTCTACAGTTTGGCAAAAAGATGCAGGCCATTTTCCGATGTTGAAGATGAGATTGAACTTCAAATAAGAAATGGAGTTGACATGGGTGTTGGACTTCATTCTCGCAAAACTGCTGTGAAAATAGTAGACCACATTGCAAAGGATATAAAGAATGAAATATTTACCAAAATCATTGAACAAAATTTGAAAATTTGTGTCATCGTGGATGAAGCTTCAACCATCTCTAATAAACCAGTTGTTATAATTTTTCTGAAGATTGAAGATAGTGATCTATCACCAACAATTTTCTTTGATTTGGTCGAATTGGAAGGACAAGGAGCAGAACAAATATATGCGTCGCTGTTAAAGAGTTTGCATGACGGTGGGTTTGACAATGAATATTTGAGAAATAATTTAATTGCTTTCTGTTCAGATGGGGCAAGTGTAATGCTTGGGCGCAATTCTGGGGTAGGCATTAAACTTAGGAATGATTATCCTAACATTGTCCTTTGGCATTGCTTAAATCATCGTTTGCAACTTGTTTTGGACGATTCTGTCAATGACATAAAACAAGTGAACCATTTCAAAATATTCATGGATAAAATCTACACAATTTTTCACCAATCAAACAAAAACCAAATGCAACTCTTTAAAATTTCAGAAGAGCTTGGACAACAAATTCTGAAGATAGGTAGAGTTCTAGGACCAAGGTGGGCTGCTTGCAGTCTAAGATCTGCGCTTGCTGTGTGGCGTGCTTATCCAGCATTGTATAAATATTTTTCTAGTGAAGCAAAATATTCAGGGATGGCTGCACGTCTTTGCAACAAGCATTTCTTAGAGGATTTGGCACTAATGATAGACATACTTCAAGAAATTTCCTTGCTTTCTAATGCTCTTCAAGCCAGAAGTTTAACATTGAAAAAAGCTGAACAGCTAATAAAAAGGACCATTAAGGCATTTGAAATGCTTAAAGAAAACAAAGGAACCTATGAAACGAAAATCGATGTCAGAGCTACTTCAGATGCTTTTAAGGATATTCATTTTGTTGAAAATAACAGTCATTAACCTTCCTCGTCAAAAACTACTTGAAACAGTAATAGAAAATATGAAAAAAAGGGTGATGAGCTGTGACAGTTTAACATCAAAGAACAATGAACTAGATGATAAAATTCATGATCTGATTAATTTTCTTGAGCCCAATTCGTGGAATATTGAGGAAGTAGTTGTACCTTGGAGAGCTGCAGAAGAAAAACTGAGGGAATTTGATCAAGTTTTTCATCATGAAATCAGTATCAATGATTTTCGGGACTACGTGGAAAATGTCTTGCAAAATTCTAGCAACCCCGCGAAGACTGAGGTTCCTCAAAGTGTACAGAAAACTAAAAATATTATCAATGCTATTGCTGTCAGTTCTGCAGAGGCTGAACGAGGTTTTTCAAGAATGAATATCATATATTCAGATAAAAGGAGTCGTCTTACTGTTGAAAATGTAGCTAATCTTATGATAATTAATCTGATTGGTATCCCGTTTAGCTCATGGGAGCCCACTCCTTCGGTCAAGACATGGCTTAGAAGAAACCACTCGGCTGATGACAACAGGGTAAAGAAAAAGAAAGATAAAGACATTGATGATAACCAGGTCGCCATTTGGAAATATTTAAAGTAAAATATTCCAAAATATATGTTAAGAGATTCCAGTAGAGATTTTGTTTTATATTTTTTCTTTGATAAATATTTGGTTTATTTTATCTTTTATAGAATTACAGCATTTAATGCCAAATAATAAATATATAATAAAATATTTTTATTATTACCTTTTGAAAATATACATAATCATAAAATCTATAAGCAACAATACACATATAATTTATAAAAAAAAAAAGTAATGACAACTGAGAAAAAAAAAACATTCAAGCATGTGTATTCAGGATGCTGGTACATAGAGATATACCTTCAGGTTTTTACGTTAATTATTTATATAGGACAGTAATATAAACATCCTCAACATCATCATAATAATGCTTGTCTAACCATTATTTCGAAATGTTATTTGGAAAAAAAACTAAAATGGGATCAGTTTATTTGCTGGCAAATTTGACTTTTTTTCTTTTTCTTTTTTTTTTGTAACAGAACCGGCTGACGAAAAATTTGAATCCCACTACTGCCTCCAACCCTTCCCCCCTCTCCTCCATCTTATCTATCCTATCCTGTAGTAGTGACAGACAGACAGTCTCTGTGAAGAAGTCAGTACCGCTTAGTCACTTCTCCTTATCCCTGACCCCCACCACATTGTCAACAGGCCAAAATTTGTCGCCATACGAAGTCCCCTTTGGCCAACTTTGCTGTGCCGAGTACGCACTTTGAGTGTGTGCACTTAGATATCGTAGGTCCTCTTCCACCAGCGATTGACGTGGGCCACCCACACGCTACACCGTACCGCTACCTACTGACGTGCATCGACCGTGTAAGCCGCTGGCCAGAGGCAGTACCGTTGACGGAGATTACCGCAGCCTCCGTGGCCAGTGCCTTCTTCACTCACTGGGTGTCACGCTTCGGTGTCCCACTATATGTGGTGACTGAACATGGTACCCAATTCGAGTCCGAATTGTTCCAAGAGATATCACGACGGGTCGGTTTCCATCGTCTAAGCACCACGTCCTACCACCCCCAGTCTAAAGGCCTGTCTACACGAGCGGGCCTGATCGGCGGGCTTGCCCGTTAACGGGCATATTTGACGGGCAAACGATCAAATTGCCCGAAAGGCCGCCGAGCGAAATCACTGAGCTGGTGCCCGGTAGCTGGAGTTTCTACCCTGCCAGACGCAAGATAATATCGTGAACCCACAGCGGGCCTTCATCCCACATTCCACGGCATAGTAGCACAGTGAACATTTAACGATGGCAGCCCAGGATAACTCTAGTGAGCCACCGACAATGCTAGGCACCATGGTTCTCGTACAGCACTCCACCCGCTACTGGCAACATCGTCGGGCAGGCCCAGCTGTTCATCACTTCGGTCGTGTGGACAACATTCACGGGCAGGCCCGCGAGAATTTGCCCGTTAACGGGCAAACCCGCCGATCAGGCCCGCTCGTGTAGACAGGCCTTAACAGCTTGATTGAGCGCCTTCACTGTGTGATCAAGACATCTATGATGGCGCAACGTCAATGCTGGTTATCTGCACTGCCCGTAGTGATGCTCAGAGTCCGCTTACTACCTGGCGAGTCTGGCATATAGCCATTCACTGCCATTACAGGCAGCCAGCTTATGTGTCCTCGCGTCCTAGTCAAAACAGTTTCCATCGACAGGTTAAAACCGGCTCATCTCCCAACACCGCCAGCAGCAGCACCTACTCCAGCGCCAGTTCTTTCCGCGAATGATGGACTCGATGGACTCGTTGAACCACAGTGCACCACTAACATACCCACATTCGAGACAGAGTATACTCCACGTGCACCAGTGTATACCAGATCAAGACGTAAAGTCACGTTCAAGCAAGACCCAGATTTCTCCTATTATTGACCTCCGTACATCTGATATGCTCCACATCTGGTGGGGGAGTCCTGTGGCGTCCTGCGGCAAATGCAGCATACGAAGTTACATACGAAAAGAAAATACTGCATGACGCAAATTCTGTAGAAATGGCACTTGTATACCTACAAAGTTTGTTCCATAAATTAATATCAAAAACTCCTGTTTACTCACGTACAAGTGTATTATTGTTAAATATTGAAAATGTGTGTACCTGTTGCTATGTTTGTTTGGGCCCGTGTCGCTGTGGTCGGATGGAAATTATTTCTTCGCCTCTGTTTAATTTCATAACTTTTCACACTTGTAATTAATATTTTAAGAATTTATACTTATAATATTTTCCCCATGTCTGTTTGTCAATATGTTATCTAATTGTTATACATTATACCTGACTCCTGATTGATCCACGTTGGCAAAGTTCCCACAATGCTCTGCTATGTTACCTATAAATAGAGCTAATAAATGCAGGTGACAGTCTCTGTGAAGAAGTCAGTACCGCTTAGTCATTTCTCCTTATCCCTGACTCCCACCACACACCCATTGCATGGACGTTTCGCCACCTGTTGAGTGGACTTTTCGCCACCATTAGAAATTTATTGAAAATATTACTGTACTTAACTCCATATGCCTCTATTCAACACAGAAAGAGGGATTAAACGTATGCGAGATAGAAATAAAGCTATTACAATGTCGGAAGCAGAATGCAAGACCATCGAACATCGTAATATGGCAAGCTGGAAACCTGTGGCCCGGCTAAACAATATAGGTTATCTGCGCCCCCAGATTTATGCTGGAGATAAATCATGCAATCTAACTTGTCACTTACCCGGGAACTACTGTGGCCTTTATTGTCAAGTATAGCTATTGATGCATAATATTATTAAAATGCAATATTTTCGAAAAATAAGTTCTTACACTGTGATAAAAAAAAAAAGCTTTGGGTATGTGTACATGCTCAATGTAGTATTGACGCCCAGACTGAGTTACAAGTTGGACTGTAGTTACCCCGACGGGTAACGAACTGGTAACTTCTGTATGGTGTGGGACGATTTCTTTGAAATACCATCTATCAAATCAAAGAAAAGGCATCACGTCTACATATATCTACAAGTAATAAATTAACTAATTAACTAAATACATTTGTACAGGTCGTGCACACCTTAGAATTGAAACTTGTATTGTTCAAACGTTTATGTGTGTAATATGTGTATTATCATCTCTTTAAATTATGCATTCAGTAACACAGCAAATTACAGCCACTGTTATTATTATAAATGAAAGATGGAATTTATGAAGGTAACAAACGTTGTCAATGCAAAATTTGCAATAAGCACACACAACCGTAGTTATATAACTGTGAAATACGTATAAGATCTGACAAACACTATTGTACAGTATGAAGCAAGCTATAGTGTATTGTTTGTATATATAGAATAATGGGTCAGTTTCACATCATTTGAAGCCGGGCATTTGAAGTAAGTTTTATGCAAAGAAAGTCTAGGGATGATAGGGTCCCTATGCGGAAAATGATTTTCCCTCCTCAGTTTAGCATTTTTAGAGGTGTACATCCACATGTCATAAGACCTTGTTGTTAACACCAGAAAATGAATGATAAGGCATAGTAAAACTTGGGATATGCACTCTACTCCATCTTAAAAGAAATACAACCTCGAGGTAATCAGAGAGTCACGGCCTTTCGGCTGCTTAATTGAATTCTAAATTTTGACCCTATGAGACACTTTTGAGCAGATGACTGTAAAACTGCCCATATACAAAACATTAAATTTTATCTTATTAAAGTAAAGTGGAAATATACTTATTCAATCATAATATACAATGTAGTTTACCATACACCAAGGTAAATCATTGAACAAGTGATGTGTGAAAACAATATGCAATAGCATAGATAGTTAATTATTTTTTCTCTGGGTGAAAGAGGTGGGTGGGACTGTAATCACGTTTGTGGTGGAATTAGCTAATAGAAATTGACGTGGTATGATACCTCTCACAACAAGCAACCTGGCTATAGCCCAGAACCAGATACTAGAGCCGGATAGCATGGGAATTTTATCGGAAAATCATGTGGGTCAGGGAGCCAATGCCCCAGCCAACCCCAGCCCTTCAACCCTGGCTGACAAAGCTCGTGGTACTGTGATTGGATCTCGCCCCTTTTTAGGGATTGAAAGGTACGTGAGTTTTGTATGAATATACAACTTCGGTCAGCAGATTTCACTTTTCAATTTGAGTTTTAGAAATCAACGTCAATAGATCTACTTATTATCGTTCCGTCAAGAAAATGCCTCCCAAGAAGTCATTGAAGAAGCATCCTCCTGTCGACTGGCCATGTGGCATATGTAATGCCAGTGCCCACAACACGAACGCAATCTGCTGTGAACTCTGTGATAGGTGGTGCCACACAAAATGCGAGGGTCTCACATGTAATCACGTCAACATCTTGCGAGGCAGTCCCCTCGACTACATCTGTAGAAACTGCAGCAAGAATGCTGGAGGGATGTTTGACTTTGATGCGGCGTTGCAACGATTGTCTTTTGCAAGACACAGCATGAGATCAATGGAAGCCGCAGCAAAGAGAGAAGCCATCTTGATGAGAGACATTCCTCCAATCCAGAAGACCACAGCCTCCACTGATGCCAATGCTGCTTGTGGTATTGTAGACACACCCTCTGCAAAGATCCTGTCAGAAGTGGGCAGATATGCAGGACACATACCAGTGCCAGTGCCAGGAGACGGTAATTGCCTGTAACATGCCTTGTCCGGCTGTCTGCGGCGACACCTTGCTGATGGTGGAACTTCGTGTTCGCATATGTGTTGACTTGGTGGTCAACAGAGAGACCCATGAACACTTACACAGGACTAGTGGCCTGTCAGTTGTTTCACCGACATATGAGACAGCACTGCTGTCCTCCGTCGATCTTGGGGCATATGCCTGTACCTGGCATATGCAGGCTGCAGCAAACATCCTTCACCGACCAGTGGAGTTCATATATCCAGCATTAAACAGTATCCAGGACAAAACTGTGGCACTCCTCAGTAGAACTTTCAAGGCTCAAAGATCCAAGCGTAGATCGCCTGTAGTCATTATGTGGACACATACTCTGGGGACAGTTGCAAAAGTACAAGGGCATACATGGACTCCCAATCACTTTGTACCCTTGTTGAAGGCAGAACACGGTCAGTCATTTTGGATACTTCGGTGGATACTCCCATCAGAGACAATGCACCGGCAACGTTTGCCGAAATCGTACATGGTGGTTTGGCATTGCCAGTCCACGTGAAGCCTTAGCCGAAATCTTATTACCAAAGGGAACTCACAGCTTTACAACCCCCTGCAGCCGAATCGACGAGGTTGTCCCTGGGTGTAAATCTTTCCTTGCTGGATTTCCCTCTGCTTGAAAGTACCACCAACTCTACTTGTCATGAGAACATCTTATCTACACCAGACATCGTTAACAACTCCATGTAAGGCCTAGTTGAGTGCAAAATTAGCTTGACAATGTATCTTTAAAAATATAATACAATGTGTAATATAATGTACAGTACAGTTGAGTTTGGCACCCCGTCAGTGACATCAGTGTTGTTAGATGACGAGGCAGCCGTTTGGACAGCATTGCAGCAGGTACTGCCAGAAGTCCAAATTCGTGGCTGCTCCTTCCATTGGGCACAGTCGGTTTGGCAAAAGGTGCAAGAACTTGGTTTGGCAGTTGCATATATGCAGAACAAGAGTACTCATAAGTTGATACGTCGCCTTCCATTTCTCCCCCCTGAATGCATCACAAGCGGCATCTTTCGTCTTTGTTTGCTGGTTGAGATAATGGCGGCTTTGGATACTCCAACAACGCCCATGGCAGAACCACTTCCCCAGCTGCTGGATTACATAGACTCGACATGGATGAAAAGCAAGATATGGCCTCCATCAGCATGGTCCGTATACATGCATTCAGTTAGAACAAATAACGACACCGAGGGGTAGCATCGCCGATTCAATACCATCATTCACAGGCATCATCTACCGTTCTATCCATTGATACACGTGCTTCTCGTCCCATTTGTATCCGAAGAGAAGCTTAAATGATCCCAAAGAACGAGATTCCAGAAATAAGATAAAATCTTCGCCCTATGGCAAAGATTCATCACCAAGGGACCGAAGGCACTGGAACCCACAACCCTGTTGAAGGAAATCATTATGATTTACCAGCCGCCCACACGACTGTAGATGAATACCAAAACCCCGGACCAAAATATGTTTATTGTATAACAAGATGCTGTTTATAGAATATCCAACAATACAGCGTGTGTAAAGAAGCAAAGAGTGTATACACTCCTTGATAATAAAACTATGTAGACAATTTAATACAATGATGTACTGAAACCACAGAGCAATTGCACCGTTCATTGAGTGTATCATAGTTGAGATTGTGCAAGTATGGCAATTCAGTAAAGCTGTGCAGGTCTGTATGCATGTTTGGATATTGTGTATGTACGTTACCTAATACTGCAAAGTTATAGAAGCGGCATTAGATATTGGAAAGTGGTAAGCTGTTACATAACTTATAGTATGTAACACAACTTTCATAAACATATATATTATGAAGCATTTAAGCACAATTTCTGTTAAATGCATGTATGATTAGACAAAATGAAGGGATAAAATTTATAGCTAGTCGGCCGCTGAGATGGCTAAAAGTTTAAAGGCGTTATGAAAAATATTTACTATTTGTATAATGTCACATTGGAAGTCCTAACATTAGAAAATGAAAAATTATTATATGACTTGTATGATCTTTTGAGGCTTAATGAATTATAAATATAAATTAAAATAAGAATACATAGTGTTTTGTTAATATAATAAAATTCCAATTGTTTAAAACTCACAAGCGTTTAATAACTGGGAGTGCTAAATAAAGATGTGGATAAGGTACATCAATTAATCACTCACACAGTCAATCAATCAATAACCCACTCAATGCTCAGTGCACCCGCATTTGATATATTTTGGGAATTAACTTAATTAAAACACACATCAAGCTGTACAGCATCATGAATACCCCATCATGAATGAGTGAATGACAAATTTGAAAAAAAAAAAAAAAAAAAAAGCGGATTTTGAACTTGCTAGGCCTATTTCTGTCAATGTATTTTGTACTTATAAAAGACAAGATTACACGCAGAATTGTCTTAAGCTCAAAACTTCAAGGTCAAACTCAAAAACGCTTTGAAAATATTTACATACAGTTCATGGCCAATACAGATAGATCTAATACCCGGGGGCTGATAAACTGATAGATCAAGAGACAAAATGTTTAATACCCAGGAGCGGATAAACTGATAGATCAAGAGACAAAATGTGTCTAAGTCTTTTATGTGACTTTAACCTGATATTGATATTTGTAGACATGGGCAATGATATGCCTATACTATAGAGGGCCAGTTCTATTGGATTTTAATCGAATACATGAACAAGTAGAAAGGAAAAAATATGCCTGCATTAATAATTATCATTTGTCTGTATTGGAAATAATACACTTTTCTCAGGATAGGGGAAGCACAGCCAGTAACTTCATTTGTAACAAGCCTGGCAGTGGCGCTAGTACAAACAGTTAGAATGTTTGTTGAAATAGGAGTGCCATGTTCAGAGAAGAAAAACAAAACATATCATAAATGATGTAAGGGAGCTTTATAGTAGCTTATAGTGTTTGCATCTTCTGCATGATGTGCATTCACTGCCGTACGCCATGTGGATCAAAACATCTTAATTTACCAGAACGATCAGGCGGCGATAAAGACATTATTCCGGGCATTATTCGTGGCCTTGTTATTAATAAATTTGTTTTAGACATTGATTAATTGTATTAATGCTATGTATGTAGAATTATTGCGACACTGCTTCTGACCCAGGGCGGTGGGCAAGGTGCAGGGATGACCTGTCAGCCAGGAGGTGCTCAGATGAGAGGGAGGGTGGGAGGGGTGTGGAGTGTATTTAGGGATGAAATGGGTGGGAGTGATTTTATGCCTTTCCCTTTTTGGCTACCTCCCTTGAAAGGGGGAAAAAGCCTTGGTATATGTATGTATGTAGAATTATAGCGCAATATAACAATTAGTGGCGAAAAGTCCAACGAATGGGTGGCGAAATGTCTAGCATGTAATACCAATGAGTGGTGATAAGTCTCAGTGGCGTTCTAAACAGGTGGCAAATTGTCAAGGGGGCGAATGTGAACGGTGGCGAAAAGCCATGTAGCCCAAACCCAAATAGGTGCTCTAATTATGAAAAGCAAGAAAGTAAAATCGTGGACTGAAGAAGATATAGCATCCGCCCTTACTCTTAGAAGTTTAAGTCCAAGATGTTATAGGAACAAAAAGGGATTTCCATTGCCATCTGTCTCCACTTTAAATCACTGAGCACAGAAGTTTGCTTGTGAGCCTGGCCTCTTATCATCAGTTGTTAAATCTGAAATGTTAGGGACAGTTGAAAATCTTACAGTACTCTCATTGGATGAAATGAGTATTGAAAAACAATGGAGTTATGACAAAGGGAATGATGTACTTTATAAACCATATAAAAGTGTTCAGGTTGTTATGTTAAGAGGTCTTGTATGGAAGTGGAAGCAACCAATATATATTCAGTTTGATGAATATGCAGGATCAGTTATAAGACATAATTAAAGAAGTCAGATATGTTGGTTATCCTGTTGTTGCAGTGGTACATGACTTAGGATCTACTAACTTGCATATATGGGAAAAGTTTGGTATTGACCCAATTGAAGCAAAGAAAACTTCCTTCAGAAACCCATGTGCTGATAGAGGAGAAGTGTTTGTATTTGCAGATGCTCGCTCCTCACTTGATCAAACTGATTAGAAATAACTTTGTGGATTCAGGGTTCTTCTTGAAGGATGGAAGTTTTGTTTCTGATCCCTGTATTCGGGAAATGTTCGTCAAAACCAAGACAGAATATGGTTTAGTTTATATACTGAATGATATGCACCTGAATGTACGTAAGCACCAAAGACAATGTGTCAAACATGCAGTTACTTTCACAGTCATGTTCAAGTTCATTTAAATATCTAGGAGAAAAAGGACTGTTCGAAAGTCCTAACTGGTTTGAAACTGCAGAAATGATAAGTCTGGTGGACGAGTGGTTTGATGTTATGATTTCTTATTCCATGTATGGTGACAAAAGCTCACTCAATGCATTTGGAATTCAGTTAGATAATCAGATAAACATTTTGAATAAGATGACTGACCTGATGGCAACAATGAGAGTAAAAAAAAATTAATTAAAGAGCCTTTATAAGTTTCACAAGGGAATAATGTTATCGAATCAGTCACTTACAGGTCTATTTCAAATGGTTCAGAAGTTATATGATGTTAAATACATACTCACACAAAGGCTTAACCAGGATTGTTTTGAACATTTTTTCGGGTGCATTAGACAAATGAGTGGTCCATTCGAGCACCCAAATGTTGTACATTTTAAATTCAGGCTAAGAAAGGTGTTGCTAGGGAAAGAAGTCACATTAGTTAGTGACAAAGCAAATTCCAGAAGTAAGGATAGTGATTATGACTGCCTTTCAAGTCATGCGTCTCAGGGGAAAAATCAAGATATAAATGAAACATCTAATAAGAGAAAGCTAGCAGTGGAAATATGCTTAACTAGTCTCATTTTTAAAAACATGGATGTTGATTTGCAGTCTGATAACACTGATGTTGATGCTGACATAGATGGAAACAACTAAACAAGGCCAACTAAGATGGAGCGACCATGTGGTTAGAATGATGGACGAACGTCTTCCCAAA
The DNA here is from genome assembly GCF_046742065.1 of Oratosquilla oratoria. Lineage (NCBI taxonomy): Eukaryota > Metazoa > Arthropoda > Malacostraca > Stomatopoda > Squillidae > Oratosquilla > Oratosquilla oratoria. The sequence goes on from NW_027467716.1 coordinate 1,870,353, forward strand.
CAGATCTTCTACTTCCAACTCAAAGACAGCAAGCGTACAAAAGGAGGCCAGAAGAAACGCTACAAAGACTCCCTGAAAACGAACCTCAAAAAGTGCAACATCGACTTCTTTAACTGGGAGGAAACGGCTAAAAATAGACGACTCTGGAAAACCACCATCCATGAGGGAAGAGCGACTTTCGAGTCAAGAAGATCTACAGAGCTGGAGGAGAAAGGACGACGACGGAAGGAGCGCCAACAACAACCACGGCTGACTCTTCCTTCCGGCACAAGATGTCCACATTGCGACCAATCTTTTCAAGCAAGAATCGGTCTTATCAGTCACCTACGGACTCACCAGTAGCTTTGCACGAAGACTATCATCCTCAACCTTGAGGGATTGCCATCATCAGATGGAAACATGAGTGAGGTGGATATATCTATTGCAACAGTAATTGAAGAAGAGTCATTGCGATACATAGGAGGTTATATAGCAAAGAAATTTGCTTCAAAGTATCCTTGGTTACGGAAAAATGTATGTGATCAGCCATCCTCACATGGATAGATATGGTAAATAGAGGTTATCTGTATATTCCTTCTGATCATTTCTTTTCCCAGTTAACAATCATGAGAGAGGTGTTCAAGGCTCTACATTCTGAAAACCTTACAGAAGGAACCAATTGTTTGAAAACTCTCACTTCTGATCTTGAAAGTGTAAATGTTGACTTACCTAAAGATGTCATAGCTTTTTTTGCTTAAAATTTCCTTGTACTTTACAATGAGGCATCTCAATAACCTTCTAGTTTTGGGGAAGAAGAAGAAGAAGAAAAAAAAAAGAAAAAGAGAATGCAGAAGTGAGGCTCGCAAAACTAAGAAATTAATGTAATGCAACTATGAGAATCTTTAACATGTGAATTCCCTTTATATTGTTCAAAACATGTATCATTTTCATGATTTCACTGGGTGCAGGTTCTCATTTAAAGAGTTTGTAAAGTGATTTATTGCTGTGTATATTTATACAAGATAGAAATTAAAAACATACTTTATGGCATACGGCTTAACATTTGTTACTAAAGAAGTTGTCTCAATAAAGTTTCATTCATATATATAGTTTTATTTTAAATTGAATTTTCCATATAACATTGACAGTACTTAGAAATTAATCAATTTATACTGTAACTGGAAATAGTCACTTAAAACTGAACAAGTAGGGAAGAAAAACTTAGTAACGGAGAATGAGGTATGAATGTGATGGACCCTGATGGAGAATGAGGTATGGATGGAACGGACCCTGGCCTAGTTGAGCCCTACTGCTCAAGAGGGGCTCAGGTGAGGTCACAGACACCTCACCCGATTTCACATTGGCAGACCTGTTTGTATGGATCTTGACCAAACCTAAATACAAGACAACGTTGACGACCCTTTGCAAAATGGAAATCCCGGTGACCCGACTGAGTGAAACGGCCGGAGGCTACGTTTTTTTTTTTTCCCCCTCCGTCACGAAGAATAATTCTCCAGTCGCAACCCCATCCACTCCCACTCATCTTCATTTTACCACCACTGCCCAACTACGAATGGTGGGCATCATCTACCAAGCTCATTTACATAACATTCAACATCCCGGTTCATTCTCCTCAAAACTAAATGAACTATGTAAACTGAACAGCCTCTCCACAGTTAACCTAGGTGAAAACCCCGACTCCTCTGCCTTATTAGGCATCCACTTCTCTTCTTCCAACACCCCTCCACCCCCACCACTACAACCTGCCCTCCCGCATCCGACTCCAACATCTTGACCTCAAGCTCAACAATAACTAAAAACATCTCCTCCTCCTCCAAAACCTCCCCCACAACAGGCTCGACCACAGACAAGGACCAAAAACATAAAAATCTACATGTACATGGATAACCCTTTCCCCACTACCGCCAAACACCGAGACATACTAAAATAGAGAAAAATGGATACAAAATACACAACTTCAATGACCCAAAGACACCAAAACTATACGATGACTGGAAACAGAATAAGTACATCCCCCAAGTACAATTCAAAGTTATCGGTCAAGAGCAATTTGATCAGCTCCTCCCCCACACACACAAACCAACACATGACGTAACAAGAAGAAATAAACACAGGTAGCACATAACCATGCACAGCACCCTCACCATCCTCCAACACAACGTCTTGGCTTGGCGGCCGAGACGTTTTGAGTTCATCAACACATACAAGCACATTAATGCAAACATCATCATTACGAACACACACGGGTGTTCTAAAGAACATCTGATCAGAATCCCTGGTTACCACACATACACAAAAAACACATGCTGGCGTCAGCATATGGGTCTACAATCATTGGTCGAACGACAATTCGTCTAATGTGACATTTCATCGACAGATATTAAAAATACATTTAAAGTACTAATTTAATCAATATATTCATATATTTTCATTTTGGAGGAATGCTAGAGTAGTTTAGATGACATTCCATGAGAAAAAGTTACAATATCAAATGAATTAAAAGGAATATTTAGGACTTATGCCGCCATTTGTTCATTGATTGGCGACACTGAGACATTGCAATAAGATAAAATAATTACACATTATATGTTAAATACATCAATGTAAGTTTTGGCAAGATTAATTTTAAAGTATTTCCGTACACACTAGCATATCACAGTTGATCAGGATTTTTTTTTCATGGCTGTATTCCAAAGTCTTTTGACCAACTGTCGTGCACTCTCCCAATGGTCGACACTGTCTGACCATATCCTACAAAAATCAGAACATTCTTTGATACATTTTGATAATGGCTTTTTGAAGGCTACACCTACACCAAAGATCGTGAATGAGCCACGAAGATTTACTGGAAATGCTCTGATCGTACTTGTAAAGGTCGAGCTATCACAGAAGATAACAATGTTCTGTCCACCAAAGAGCATTCACATGTTCCGGATGTGACTAAAACCAAAGTTACTGCTCAGATAAGCAAAATGAAAGCTGCTGCTCACTCAACTGAGACAACGGCATCCATAGTCAACCGGATGATCACCAGACCCCTAGAAAACACAGGTATATTTTGTATTATTATTGTTGTACATGTTACTATTTAAAACTATTTACTACTGCTATCATAGTTTATTATTTACTACTATTATTATACATACATACATATACCAAGGCTTCTTCCCCCTTACAAGGGAGGTAGCCAAAAAGGGAAAGGCATAAAAACACTCCCACCCATTTCATCCCTAAATACACTCCACACCCCTCCCACCCTCCCTCTCATCTGAGCACCTCCTGGATGACGGGTCATCCCTGCACCCTGCCCACCGCCCTGGGTCAGAAGTAGTGTCGCAAGACACAGCACATCCACAGCAAGGCCGATTCATTTAATCGGCGACCCCCCCTCTCCGTCCCCCCTTGTATATAAGGAGAGGACTATTATTATGCTATTGCATATTGCCTTAATGTCACATCTTTGCAGTCTTTTCATGTGTACTTATGTCATTTCTTCTATTTCACTGGTGACCCATCTCTGCCTAAGCTAGCGAGTCTGAAGAGAACTATCCAGAGAACCAGGCGCCAACATCAGCCTCCCCTGCCCCAGACAACTATGGACATTGACCTAGACGATACCTGGAGCAAAACCACCTCTGGGGAACCTTGGGCGACCAGTACCACGCTCGACAACCAGAAGATCCTGATGTTTGCTACTGATCAAAACCTTCGGTACTTGTCGTCAGCAACCACGTGGTACGGCGATGGAACATTCTCAATAGTCCCGTCCCTGTATTATCAGCTGTACACTCTTCATGCGCCCGTGTTTGGGAAGATCATGCCACTGGTGTACTTCCTTACCACGCAAAATCCAGGTTGTGTACACGCGCATGTTCACGACACTTCTACGCACGCTGGAGGAAAAGATTCTGGAAGTCAACGTCGCCAAGTACCGCTGTGACTACAAGGAGGCGTGTATCGCGGCAGCCACAGACATCCTGAATGTTGAGGCTGAGGGCTGATTCTTCCACCTCTGTCAGGCGAACTATCGTCACCTCGCGACTCTGGGACTCAATCAACGCTACTCAACAGATGAGGAGTTCGCTCTGAACTGTCGAATGATCTTCGCCATGGCGTATGTTCCAACTGCAGACGTGGGATACTTTGAGAACACCTACGTTGGCTCGTATCGTGCTGATGGTAATGGCCTGCAACTCAGACTAACGCGTCATCCTCCCAAGTTTGCTTCCGATCTCTGGAGTGTGTATGACCAGACACTAGCTGATGAGCCCAAAACAACAAATGCGTTGGAAGGTTGGCATCACAGGATGAAAAACTGTATCGAAAAGGCCCACCCGAACTTGTTTGAATTTATCCAGAGTTTGTGCAGTGAGCAGTGCCACACTGAGACCTTGATCCAGAAGCTACTTGCTGGCGATGATCCTGAGCCACCACACAAGAAAATGCGCCTGCACAAGAACCGTACTGCTAACATTGTGAACCAGTACGCTGAGAGGTCTACCCTCGATTACCTTCGGGGCCTCGCGTACAACATTGGTTATGTGCAATAATTGTTTTTGTTTTTGTTTTTTTTACTTTGTTTGCAATTGTTTTTAGTGTTTACAATTCAAATTGTTAATGTTTTTATTGTACTGCAATTCACTGTCTTACATTGGTTGAAATTATTGTTGAAATTGTGTACTATTCTGAAATATATTGTATGCAATTTATTATTTTGACTTGTGTCACAATATTGAGAAATAAATTGCAAATATCCAATTAAATTTTACATTCCATTGCTGATCCTTTCAAGAAAATCTGCTGATCTGCTTGGAGAATAGGCTGGCTCTGGCGATGATCTACTGCTGATCTAGGTAATCAAGATGGCTCTCATGGCAACAAAGTAAGGTGTCGGCAAAAAGTGCAATTGTCTAAAATTTCAAACAGTTATAACTCTGAGCCTGGTCATCCAATTATGTTTAGTAATACATCAAATGATCGGAAATTTCACACAGAACACAAATATTACCAAATATTTTAGAAATATAGCACCAAAAGTACAATTTTTACGTGTCGACGAAATGTTATGTTCGACGAATTGTCCCATTCGACGAATTGTCGTGCACTCCAGCATATCAGTACAAACACACATTAAACATACACTCATTGACAATTTTGTTCTCTGACACACTAGCCATCACCATAGAAACAACACTAGGTCCCACCACCATTGCTACTACATATATTCCTCACAGAAGGAATTTTCCCCATACCCAGTCTTCATTAGATTTGCCAAATTCCACCATCCCACATACAGTCTGGGCGACCTAAACGCACGACACCACACGCTGGGTCACTCAGCTTCTAAAACCCCTGGCAAGAGGGCTGAACTACTTGACCAGGAATCTCGCCATAAAAGTGTTGGGGCCTGAGTTTCCCACATTCATCAGAGAACCAAACACAGCCACCACACCAGACATAAATCTTGCAAATAAACACGCAGCACACAATCACTACATCAAACCTGGCACACAAACAACGAGCAACCACATACTCATAATTCTAACAATATCCACAAATCCAATACAGATACCCATTACATGCAGATACTCACACAAAAAAGCTCGTTGGGACAGATACGCATACCACCTCAAACAATCCCGACCGTTAGACCTGGAGGGAGCCGAGAAGGCGGACATTGACCTTGCCATCACTCACACAGAACAAGCCATACTCAGGGCAGCCAACCTCACAATCCCAAAAATAGCACACAGAACTCATCCACCCAACAATACACTACAGAATACACCGCCTCCTCTTTCAAGCGAGACATACCCACAAATACATGACACGACACGGTTGCTATTCCCACCACACATGAAGACTTAATCAAATCAGACCTATTTTACGCAAACATTACGCCACTCAAGCAGCTCTGAATTGGCAACAATAGATAGACCGAATGGACCACAGTACTGACCCGGCAGCCTTCTGGCGGTCGGTCAGGAAGCTCTCCAGCGGTAGTAAGCCATGTGACACACCATACATCACGGAGACTAATGGCATCAGACACCATGATGTCGAAGACAAAGAACTTGCTCTACGTCAACACTGGCTGACAATCCTATTTTCTCAGAGGAAAATCAGGATTTTGATCAAAACTACGAAGATGACATAACGAGGGACATGCGACATCACACGTCCATCACCTCCCCCATCCCCCACACCCTGTGAGAGGCTGTGCAGCTAAAGTCACTGCCTTGGGGGTTAAGAACACATTATCGCTAGTGCGCAATAAAACTCCAGGCAGGACTCAAATATCTAAGCCTATGCTCCCTAATGCCCTAGAAATAGTATTATGTAACTTAGCGGAAATTTACAGTGCCGCAATTGCTCTAGAATATTTCCCTGATGCATTCAAATCGGCGACTATGATTTTTATTCCCAAAACAGGCACAAACATACATTCCATCTCCAACCTCCGCCCTATATCACTTCTTGAAACACATAGGAAGGTATTTGAAAAAATACTTACCCAACATCTCCAAGCACACATCAGAACGAACAACATACTGCTTCCTAACCAACATGGCTTTCGAGCCTTACTCGGCACAGACACAACTCTTGCCACAACATACCAGACGATTGCCGCCGCTAAAGCCCGCAAAATACAGGTTAATCTGGTTTTGCAGGACGTGAGCAAAGCCTTCGACAAGGTATGGTGGCTCGGGTTGAAACACAAACTGATACAGATGAACATGCACCCAACATTTACGCGAACATTTTGTGATTTCATTACAGACCGAACTGCTTGCATACATATACAAAACCACTATTGGCCATGCTATCTAGACATTTGGGCATACGGCATGTGGGCACAGGACATTTAGGCACAAGACATTTGGTCACAAAATACTGGGTGCGACATTTGGGCACAGCATAATTCGTGCTGTGGAACATAAGAACATAAGAGAAGAAGAGAGAAGGAGTTTGAATGTGTTTGAGATGAGGTGTCTGAGAAGTATGGTGGGGGTTACTAGGCTGGATAGAGTGAGAAATGAGGAGGTGAGGAGGAGAACAGGGGTGAAAAAGGATTTGGGAGATAGGGTTGATGAAAGAATATTAAGATGGTTTGGACACATGGAAAGAATGAGTGAAGATAGACTAGTAAAAGAGGTATGGAAGGCAGATGTGGAGGGAGTGAACATGAGGGGACGTCCTAGGATGAGGTGGATGGATGGGGTGAAGGGGGCTTTGGGGAAGAGGGGAATGTCTGTTGAGGAAGGAAGGGAGAGGACGGAAGACAGAGGTGAGTGGAGAATGGTTGTATATGGATGATGTTGTGACTGCATGAGGAGGAATGGGCGGGGGGGTAGGGTAGTATGTGTGAGTAAATTTTGACGCAGCCCGAAGGGATTTCTCCCCGTCCTCGCCTTATATGCAAAGGGGGACGGAGAGGGGAGGTCGCCGATTAAATGAAGCGGCCTTGCTGTGGATGTACTGTGTCTTGCGACACTGCTTCTGACCCAGGGCGGTGGGTAGGGTGCAGGGATGACCCGTCATCCAGGAGGTGCTCAGATGAGAGGAAGGGTGGGAGGGGTGTGGAGTGTATTTAGGGATGAAATGGGTGGGAGTGTTTTTATGCCTTTCCCTTTTTGGCTACCTCCCTTGGAAGGGGGAAAAAGCCTTGGTATATGTATGTATGTATGTATGAATAATTTATATTAGTTGGGTTTTACTGTGCCACGTAATGAATACAAAAAGAAGATAAATTACTTAGTTTCCTGCCATAAACTTTCAGACATACATATGAAAATCACAGAGCATCAGAGCCATGCATTGTTTCTGATTCTCTATGAATAAGAAAGGAAAAAACATGAAAAATATATAATAATGAAATGAAAATAATCCAAATAACTAAATTGTTGCAAACATGTTATGGGTAAGTGAGCAAAGCGTTTTATTCAACGACACTGAACAAGGAGGGAAATTCCAATGGAACCAGCAAGTACTGAAGATCTGATCATTGATGGCGAGTGGGCTGAAACAGCAAGCGATTCACCACAGAGGTTCCTGATCCACGACAATGGCCAGAATGCTGACTCAAGGATCATCGTGTTTGCATCCCCTACAGCCCTGAGAACCCTAGCCCATGCAATATAGATTTAGTATATCTAGACTTTGCAAAAGCTTTTGATACCGTCCCACACGAAAGACTACTTACTAAATTAGCTTTGCATGGAATAAGTGGTAGCCTATTAGGTTGGACTAGTAATTGGTTGAATGATCGAAAACAGAGAGTTGTTTTAAATGGAAAAACTTCTGGAAGGAAAAGTGTTGCAAGTGGAGTTCCTCAAGGTTCCGTTCTTGGGCCACTTCTATTCATAGTATATATAAATGATATAGACCATGGACTAAAATCTACTGTTTCCAAATTTGCTGATGATACAAAACTGTGCAGAGTGGCAAATGATCACTCAAACCAATTAGATATTCAAGAAGATTTAGATCAATTACAGCAATGGTCTGAAAAGTGGCTAATGAAATTCAACACAAGTAAATGCAAGGTAATGCACATTGGTAAAAATAACTGTAAGTACGATTACAAGTTATTTGGAAATTCGTTAACAAAAGTGGATAGTGAAAAAGATCTCGGCATAATTATCAGTAACGACCTCAAATCATCCAAGCAGTGTATTTCAGCCTCTGAGAAAGCAAATAAGATTCTAGGACTGATTGCGCGATCTTTTGATTTCAAAAGTCCATCACTCATTAACAAGCTATATAAATCGTTAGTTCGTCCACATTTGGAATATGCTGTTTCCGTATGGTCACCGAATCTCATTAAAGACATTGACAGATTGGAAAGAGTACAACGGCGAGCCACAAAACTGATTCCAAATATAAAAAATAAATCATACAAAAATCGACTAAAACATATGAATCTGTTTTCCCTAAAAAAGCGTAGACTCAGAGGTGACTTGATACAGGTCTTTAAAATTCTAAAGGGAATTGACAACATCAAAAGTGACCAAATTTTTACATTGAATGAGAATCAGACAAGAAACAATGGTCTTAAACTCTCCTGAAATATATTCAATTTGGAAGTAGGTAGAAACAACTTTGCCAACCGTGTAGTTAATGAATGGAATAAACTTCCTGCACAGGTAGTGCAATGTAGTTCAGTTCGAAGCTTTAAGAATCATTTAGATAAATACCTAGTGCAATGTAGTTCAGTTCGAAGCTTTAAGAATCATTTAGATAAATACCTAAGTAAGATGTTGTAATGATTATAATTCATCTTATATTATTTGTTTTTGTTTTGTTATCATTTGTCTGTCTGATTTTTATTTATTATTAATTTTATGTCAATTTATTATTATTTACTATTTACCTGTTTGTTTATTATTTAACTATACCTATGCATTTATGTATTTTATTTGTTATTTACATTATCATAGTTTTTATTTATTATTTTATTATTAATATGATTTTTTTTTTTTGCATCCGACCTAGATATGGATCAAAAGGTCTCCTGTCAGCATGCTTCGCCTTTGTAATCCTTTGTTGTTGATGTATGGATGGCAACTTTTCAATGGCACCATGTCATTTCCTCCAACTCTACATCATCAGGGTACCGCTTGGTAACACCACAGTGACAACAGTGTGTGTGTGTATGCGCTTCTTCAAAGAAAATCACAGGAAACCCATCAAGATCTTATTAAGATAGTGTTGGACCACTGCGCCAGACAGGACCTTTATCCAGATCTGACCACTGTCCTATGCGACTTCGAACAAGCAGTTATCAGTGCTGTAAGGGTTGTCCTTGGTGAGCACGTTCAAGTTCGTGGGTGCTTTTTCCATTTGACCCAGAGCACATGGCGAAAAATACAAGAACTTGGTCTTGTGCAGCTGTATAGCAAAAATGAAGATATGAAACTCTTTTGTGGGATGCTGGATGCGCTCGCTCTTCTGCCACTCTGTGATGTTGAGGATGGGTGTTGGTGGCTGAAGGACCATATACCCGATGGTGCCAAGTTGAGTACTTCGACAGGACTTATGTGACAGGTATGTTCAGGCGGGCCCAAGCAATCCTAGATCAGACTGGTATATGGATGAGAATACTGCCACTGTTCCCTCCACATCTCTGGAATGTGCACGGGGGCACACAAAACGATGAGCCACAACTTCTGCGAAGCATGGAATAACAGATTCTCCAACTTGGTTGGCCACAACCACCCATCTGTGTGGAAGCTTATAGAGACACTCAAGAAGGGCGAATGCTCTGTATCAGTGACAATACAGCAGGATGCCAAACGACAGCCACCTATGAAATGTATGCGTAAAGTCTACACTGATCTTCAGCAGATATTGAAGACCTTGTGCCAGGCTAGAGCTTCTGGACCCAAAACAGTTGAAGAGTACCTGAGAGGTGCCGGCCACAACATCCACTGGAAACCTGTGAACAATGTTGATGAACCATAAATCTGAAGATCTGTGGTCTCCAAATCTTCAAGGATGAATAAAGTTTTGTTTGAAAATACTCATTTTATTGCTAGACTTGGTAACTTTTTTGATACAAAATATTATTCTATTGATAGGCATAGCATGCATTTATAAAGACAGGACAGTGATGAATAAACTTAAGTTTGAAAAAAAGCACTCACTTTAGTGCCCGACTTGGTACTTTCTTGATAGACAAATACATTATCTTATTGATAGGCATAATATAGATTTATAAAAACATCGTGACAAACTTGGCTATTAATTCACAATTTCAACTATTTTTTGCTGTACGAAAGCATTGATGTAATCTCTTGAGCTTCCGAGTTACTCAAGTGAAACAGCAGTGCGAGGTAATAAAGCTCAGTTGTTGAAAAATGACTAATTTGATTGACTGTTACTATGACAATTTCATATCGTGCCCAAATGTCATACCTGCCACTTTGTGCCCAAAAGTCTTGTGCCTAAATGTCCTGTGCCCAAATGTCGAGGATCCAAGTGGAAACACAAAATACGAACAAAGACAAATTTAAACTCATTCCCATTCAGGGACGTAGGCGTGAACCCGTCGTCATTGACAGAGCTCCGCACCATTGCGCAGATAAGGGCAAGATACTCGGCTGGACGATTATCACCAGTGTGCACGACAGGAAGGTGTTTGCATCTCTCTGCCTACAACGGCAGCAGAGATTCAAAAACCTCTCCGGAAAAAAAAAAAAAAAGTATCACGCACTTATACGGAGCATGCTTACATATCCGATAATACCCTATTATCAAAGATAGGCTATTCTAGTAAGTGAGGAGATAGGTAAACAGGTAGTGGAGTGGAAGGAGGTTTCCTCAAGGATAATGTGGATGAAGGTGAAACTGGGAAAGGAGATGTGGGTCTTTGTAAGTGCATATGGGCCTGGCAGTGAGAAGAGCGTGGAAGAAAGGGAGGCCTTTTGGATAGATTTAAATGAGTGCATAGAGGGTTTAGGAAGAAATGTCAATGTAATAGTACTGGGAGACCTTAATGCTAGGGTGGGAAATGGTCCAATCGATGGAGTGGTTGGGAAGTGTGGAGTTCCAGGAAAGAATCGTAGTGGAGAGTTGATGGTGGAAATGTGTCTAGAAAGAGTTGATGATAGCAAATACAGTGTTTCGGAAGAAAGTCAAGCATAAGTACACATGGGAGAGGGTGGTGGAGGGAAGGGTGGTAGATAGAGCACTAATGGATTATGTAGTGGTAAATAGGATTATGATAGGAAGAGTTGAGGATGTACATGTGCTAAGGGGAGAGGGTGGGGGAATATCAGATCATTTTTTGGTGGAAGGTAAGCTGAGAGTGGAGGATAGATGGAGAAAGAGGAAAGGGACAAAAGGTAGGGAGGTTCTTAGAGTGAACTCCTTGAATGAAAAGGAAAAGAAGGAGGAGTACGAAAAGAAGCTGAAGGAGGAGTGGGAGGGAGTAAAGGATGGAGCAGAGATGGGTGTGGAGGAGGAATGGGGATGGTTCAAGGAGGGGGTCTTATAGTGTGCAAGGATGGTGTGTGGAACAAGAAGGACAAGGGGAAATAGAAGAAAGGGTAGTGAATGGTGGGATGAGGAAACAAAGAAGGTTGTAAAAGAGAAGAAGCGAGCATTCACAGATTGGTTACAAAAGGGGACGGGGGAGTCATATGAGACGTACAAAGAAAAGAAAAGAGAAGTAAAGCAAAAGGTAAAGGAGGCAAAGAGGAGAGCAGATGTGAAATGGGGTAGGAGTATGACAGAAAATTTTGAAAGTAATAAAAAGATGTTTTGGAAAGAAATTAAGAGAGGAAGAGGAAGCGAATCAAGTAGGGAAGAAAAGGTAAAAGGTACAGATGGAGAGATGATAATGGAAGAGATGGCAGTAAGGGGAAGATGGGCAGAATATTTTAGGGAGTTGCTAAATGTGAAGGAGGATAGGGAAGGAAAGATAGCTGCAGTGGGAAATGCAAAGAAAATGAGAGTGATGAGTGAGGAGAATGGAGGAGAAATAAGGAAGGATGAGGTGAAGGCAGTTGTAAAGATGATGAAAGCAGGTAAGGCACCTGGTCTGGATGGATGCCATGCAGAATGTCTGAAAAAGGGAGGTTCAGTGATGGTGGACTGGTTGGTGAGGTTATTGAATGTTTGCTGGAGAGAGGGTAGAGTACCGGAGGACTGGAGAAGTGCCTGTATAGTTCCTCTTTACAAGGGAAAAGGGGACAAGTGTGAATGTAGTAGTTTCAGAGGGATTAGCCTGTTAAGTGTAGTAGGGAAGGCTTATGGGAGGATCTTAATTGAGAGGATTAGGAGAGGAACAGGAGTAATTGGTGAGGAACAGTGTGGATTTAGGACAGGTAGAGGTTGTGTAGATCAGATCTTTGTGGTAAGACAGATATGTGAGAAAGCTATAGGAAAGGGGAAGGATGTTTTTTGGGCTTTTATGGATCTGGAAAAGGCTTATGATAGAGTAGACAGAAAGGCACTGTGGGAGGTTATGCAGATTTATGGGATAGGAGGAAAGCTTTTGGGAGCTGTCAAGAGTTTTAATGAGAGTAGTAGAGCTTGTGTCAGGATTAGAAATGGAGAGAGTGAGTGGTTTGAAGTAAAGGTGGGACTTCGTCAAGGATGCGTTATGTCGCCCTGGCTGTTCAACTTATACATGGATGGGGTGGTGTGAGAGGTGAATGCTAGGGTAGTGGGTCAGGGATTGGAGATGGTTAAAGAAAATAGAGAAAAGTGGGAGGTGAGCCAGCTGTTGTATGCGGACGACACTATGCTCGTGGCAGGATCGGAGGAGGGATTGAGGAAGTTGGTGGCAGAGTTTGGGAGAGTATGTGATAGAAGAAAGCTAAAGATAAATGTGGGTAAAAGTAAGGTGATGAGATGTACAAGGGGTGAAAGTGGCAGTAGACTGGAAGTGAGCATTAAGGGAGAGCGACTGGAGGAAGTGGATAGTTTTAGATACTTGGGTGCAAGTGTAGCAGGAAAAGGTGGAGTGAAAGTGGAGGTTGAATGTAGATTGAGAGAAGCTAGTAAATGCCTTGGTGGATTAAAGAGTGTAATGAGGAATAGACATTTGCGAATGGATGCGAAGAGGAGACAGTATGAAGGAGTGATTGTGCCAACAGCACTGTATGGGGCAGAAACGTGGAACATAAGAGAAGAAGAGAGAAGGAGTTTGAATGTGTTTGAGATGAGGTGTCTGAGAAGTATGGTGGGGGTTACTAGGCTGGATAGAGTGAGAAATGAGGAGGTGAGGAGGAGAACAGGGGTGAAAAAGGAGCTGGGAGATAGGGTTGATGAAAGAATATTAGGATGGTTTGGACACATGGAAAGAATGAGTGAAGATAGACTAGTAAAAGAGGTATGGAAGGCAGATGTGGAGGGAGTGAACATGAGGGGACGTCCTAGGATGAGGTGGATGGATGGGGTGAAGGGGGCTTTGGGGAAGAGGGGATTGTCTGTTGAGGAAGGAAGGGAGAGGATGGAAGACAGAGGTGAGTGGAGAATGGTTGTATATGGATGATGATGTGATTGCATGAGGAGGAATGGGCAGGGGGGTGGGGGTGGGGTAGTATGTGTGAGTAAATTTTGACTCAGCCCGAAGGGATTTCTCCCCGTCCTCTCCTTATATGCAAGGGGGGACGGAGAGGGGGGGTCGCCGATTAAATGAAGCGGCCTTGCTGTGGATGTGCTGTGTCTTGCGACACTGCTTCTGACCCAGTGCGGTGGGTAGGGTGCAGGGATAACCCATCATCCAGGAGGTGCTCAGATGAGAGGGCGGGTGGGAGGGGTGTGGAGTGTATTTAAGGATGAAATGGGTGGGAGTGTTTTTATGCCTTTCCCTTTTTGGCTACCTCCCTTGAAAGGGGGAAAAAGCCTTGGTATATGTATGGTACATGTATGTATCAAAGATAGGAATGCAAACACTGCAAGCGGTTCAAAACAAAGCACTAAAATTCATTACAAACACATACTACCCTAACAAAAACAGCACAAACACTACACGAGGAGGCTGACATTCAACCACTAAACACTTATCTACACAAGTGTGCCTCTCGTATATGGGAGCTCATACAAATCAACACTGAAACTACACGTTCACTCAGACAACACACTCCCATTACACGCGGAACACGCTAGATTACCGCTGAGCTTCAAAAGAACACAAGGCGGCAATCTACTCACCCACAATACCTACTATATACATAGGAATAGAATCATGACCGAGGGTTAATATCCCCCACCCCCCTTTCATCGCAAACGTAATCACAACCCCCCTTTTTCAGACGTAATTTATACCCCCTCTTTTTCGTGAATAATAAAAAGTGAGCATAGGCACATCAAGACATCAAAAATTCAAAACTTGGAGTTAAGTTAAAAAAATAGGTTTAAGTTATTATTAATCACGAAGAACCCACAGTCGGAATAAAAGGAAACTTTAGAAGAACATGTAACTTCTATATTTCTGCTAATAGCTATAGCCCTCTTCAGGGCTGAGGGTTCTTCGTGATTATCACTAACATACGTGGTACAACATTTTGTCTAAGTGATTAAGTTATAAGGTTTAAGTTCTGCCTCAACCAAAACACACCTTTCCATCTTCATCTGGGCGGCAGCGGTATGGGCTCTACCCCCTCCCCCAACTGACGTAGGAACTACCTGCATGCCAAAAGCCCAGCAACCTATCTCTCTCTCTCTCTCTCTTCCTTCTGTCATTTCTATCTGTTCTTCCCATTCCCCCCTCTCCCTCAGTGGTGCCATGATATTGTAGTGATGTAAAGGGGGGGGGGCATGAAGCAAAGAAATGAAAAAAAAATTGCATTTGTTTTTTCTCCTAAAAAGCTTTTAAATATTGTAGTCCACCATAAAAAATTTCTTTCCTCTTTTTTTTATGCTATCATTGAAAAAATGAGCTTTGACAGCAGTTATCTGTTGGCACTTGCGCATGAGGGTGTTCTCTCGTCATTTATCTCCATGTGACTGCTTATACTGTGTTCTATTGTATTATTTTTCATTTCAGTGCATTTATTATAAACTCATAATGCCTTTAGCTATAAAAAGAAAGCAAATACGGCAACAGGTATTACAAATGAATAAAGAAAAGAGCTGCGAAAGTAAAGCCGTTAGTGAAGCTCCTTCTAGCGAACTCCTCCCCCAGGTCCTGGAGCTGCAGCGTCTATGTCGTGGGACCACCCCCCAACCCCAAGAGTTGGGGGCCAAACGGCAGCAACCACCCCTGGCCATCAGCTCTACACAGATGGCACTGATCCCCAAGAGGAGCTACGCCTACCTTGGGGAGTACCACAATCCTTTTTCCCAACATGCAATGTTACGTTCTTTCTGCACCGAGGGGTGATTTTCCAGCGATCACCCCTATTCTTCTACTTTTTGCCGGAGATGTAGAGAGCAATCCTGGGCCCACCACAAAATACACATGCCCAACATGCTCTAAACCCATTACTTCGAGCAGACAGACAAAGGGCTCAGTTCAGTGCAATATGTGCAAAAACTGGGCCCATATCACTTGTACTACACTTGCTGACACAAACCAATACACAAACACTTGGACATGTTCTACCTGCCCTCCAGTAACCCCACTCCCACCTCCCCAACCACAGCCAGCACCCTTACCCACTCCCAATTTCCCTTTGCCCTTACCCCCGATTAGTACTCCCCTTCCTTTGTCCCCAATCTCTCCTTTCCCGCCCTCTGACCCAGATCCTACACCTTCCCCACTACCACCCCAACCTCAACCCCAAACAGCAACATACAATACATACAAAACACACAACATCAACATATTACAACACAACATACACATTGCGATTTTACAAGAAAAACTAAGACACTCACACAAAATACCATCATTTCATGATTACACCACCATCACACAAGACCGGACTGACGGCAATGGCAGTGGACTCATCACCCTGATCCACCACTCCAATTGTTTTGTGGACACAAGTGCCACAACCAAAATTCTCCTCCCTACCACAGATAACACAACAGAAATCCAATCCATTCGAATCCGCACAGGCCACAAATCAACACTGACAATAGTTAACATATACATTCCCCCCCCAATCATCCCCCATAGTTCCAGACACCTTCAGGCCTCAACTTAGCCAACTAGCCTCAATCCCCAACCTGATCATGGGTGGTGACTTCAATGCCAAGTCGTCTGCCTGGTATGTCGACAACCCTGACACAGACAGAGGGCTTGATATACAGACTCAGTTTGACTCATTGACTATCATGAACAACACGCATAATCATACACATATCCCACACCAAGCCCTCTACACTCCCTCCTCTCCTGATATCACCTTTTGCTCCCCCTGCCTAACCCCAACAACATCATGGAGAGTGGTCGGAACCCTTGGTTCTGACCACCTTCCAATCATCATCACCACCAAAACAAGATGCACCCCAGTTGGCCACAGACACACTTACACCAATTACAAGAGAGCTAACTGGGAAGCTTTTACTAAAGAGACAGAACAACATTTTGAAACACTTGACAGTACACCAATCACAAACATAAACAATGCTGTGCACACTTTCAATACAATCATACAAAATGCAGACAAGAGATACATCCCTAGAGGCAACAGAAAATCACACAACCCCAACTTCACACCAAAAATCCAAGGCCTCATCAGACAACGTGACACACTTAAACACGATACCCCCACACCTATCCCTCAAAACATAGACCAAATACAAACACTAAACACTGATTGCCAATAAAATACATGAACAAAAAACACAAAATTGGCAAAACTTTATCAATACACTTGATCACAAAACAAACACCAGCAAATTGTACAAAACACTCAACAGCATTACACTATCCAACAGTTACACTACACACTCTCACGCAGCAATAATCACAACAACAGATAATCTACCCTCAAACAAACAACAAGCAAACGCACTCATACGTCATTTTGCACAGACAAGCCATCTCACTTCTCACCCTGACAACCGACGCACCATTCGACGTAAGAAAGACTTCCCCACAGACTCAGACAATACACCCTTCATAGACAGTCAGACAAAACTCATAATACATAATCTCAAGCACTCATCTGCCTGTGGCCCTGATAACATAAGCAATATCCACCTAAAACACATTGGACCACAAGGTATACACGCACTCACAAACATTGCAAACTACAGCTATTCACACAACACTATACCTGACATCTGGAAGCATGGTAAAATAATCACCATTCCAAAACCGAACAAAGACCCAACAATCCCAACATCGCACCACCCAATCACACTTCTCTGCACCCCCTCTAAAGTCATTGAACGCCTAATACTTAAACTTGTCACACCATATATTCCCCTTGCTGACTCACAACACGGTTTTAGGCCACTACACTCCACAAACACTCTTCTGACAAACCTCACACAAAGAATTTTAGATGGCATCAATTCAGATAGGCCCCACCACAGAACACTTCTTATAACATTACACATTAGTAAAGCTTTTAATGCTATCCCCCGCCACAACCTAACAAATAAAATATATAACACAGACATGCACAATAACACCAAAAGATGGCTGGCCAATTATCTGGCAGGTAGGAATGCTCATGTGTCATATAATGGCCAATCATCGCACATCAGAAACATTAAGAACGGAGTACCACAGGGCTCTGTTCTATCCCCCACACTATTTAATCTATACATGCATGACTTACCCACACCAGACACCTCAGAAATACAAATCTCTTCCTATGCAGACGACATAACAATCACATGCACACATCATAACACAGACAAAGCTGCAGATATAATCCAGCCATACCTTGATACACTCAACACATGGTTCATCACAAACAGACTCAAAATAGCTCCAACCAAATCTACAGCAACACTTCTCACCAACTGGACAAAAGAACACAAATACATACCTCATCTCTACATCAACAACACTCTAATACCACACACAAACACACTGAAAATTCTTGGTGTAACATAAGATACATCTATGTCTTTCAAACAACACATCACAAACATAAAAAACAAATGCACACCTAGACTTAACGCACATAAGTCAATCACTGGAACAACATTTGGACAAAACAAAGAAACTAATGTAACAATATACAAACAATGCATACGCTCAGTGATGAATTATGCGAGTCCTGCATGGGCTCCTAATCTCAGTGAGACACACCACAACACCCTTCAAATCATACAAAACAAAGCCCTAAAAACAATTACAGGCTGCACAAATACATCACCTACAGACCATTTACACCATGAAACAAAAGTCCTCAAAGTCAAGGACCACCTCAACATGAGAGGCACACAAACACTTGCAGCTGCCACCACAAACACATCACACCCGCTACACTGCATTGCAGAACACCCACACACATCAAGAAACATTAAAACAACACCCAAAGACCTTTATCATGCGCAGATACTCTCTTCTCTTCCTCCACAACCACCAAATACCAGCCTCCGGAAACATTCATAATCATATCACTCACCGCTCCATTAACACACTGAAAGACAACACACTGCTGCATGCCAGACCCCCTGATATCCACCCTTCTGAATCCTCTCTCCCACGAAAGGACAGAGTCCACTTGGCCAGACTGCGATGCGGTCACCACCAAGCACTTCTAAGCTACCAGAAGAGGCTGGATGACCGCGTTGTGAACAGCTGCCCAGGATGTAACACTTCACCCCATACCATACAACACATAATGGAAGACTGCATTATACAAAATTATGCATGCAAACAACACAACATACACTCTATAAGGATTTGTGGGAAAACCCAGTTTCAGCTGTGGCATTCCTTGGGGAGACGGGACTGCTCGGACAGACAGTCTAGGGAATGACAACAACAACTCCTCCCCCACTAACTACACTTCAAAAAAGATTGAAGCTAATTGAAGAAAATAAAGACTTATTTCCAAATCCAAGTTTGTGTGATAATACTGATAATGTGATTGTGAGCAAGGAAGATTTGAGAATTTTAGTTATTTTTATGTCTTCCTATAGTGAAGAATGTAGTACTGCTAGCAACTTTTCTTTCATAAATTCAGACTGATGTTGGTGTAGAGGTGAAATGCTCTTGTTGTGATGCAATGCTATTTTCTAAAATACCACATAAACAAACCAAATGTAACTATGTCATAAATACGGCATCAATTGTTTTGCAAACCATGAATAATGGAACTGGCTATGCAGGTTTCAGTTCACTTGCAATGAACCTAAACATACCTAACAAATTCTCATCGATATCAACAATACAAACATTTTGTTGGCAATAAAATTTGTGAAAAGAATGATTTCAACTTTGAAGGCATTAGATCATCAGTTGTAAAAGCCTATGCAGAAATTGGCATTGAACCTGATGATGAAGGTGTCCTAGATATCGATGTGTCATTCGATGGATCATGGATGAAACGAGGACACACTTCACATTTTGGTGCTGCAGCTGTGATAGAGGTGCTGACACAATTTATTATTGACTTTGAAGTGCTTTCCAATTTTTGTCATTGGTGTTCAAGGGCAAAGAATAAAACAGCTGAGGGAAAAAAAGCACACAACGAGTTCTGTGACAAAAACTTCGATGGAAAATCCGGTGCCATGGAAAGGAACAAGCTTTGCAAATGTGGCAGAGGTCTGAGGACAAATTCAAATTACGATATGTTACTTTTGTCAGTGATGGAGACAGCAGTGCCTTCAATAGCATCATTCAACTGAATGATGGAAAGGGACCCTACTCCAAAAAGGTAAAAAAAGAAGAATGTGTCAACCATATTGCAAAGCGCCTGGGGACTCGGTTGCGACTAATCAAGCAAACCACTGCTGAAGACGTTGTTACAAAAGCAGGAAAGAACAGAAAAAGGACAGTGCTAGGAGGGAAGAACAAACTAATGGATGCCGTGATAACTCAACGGTCAAGTCTAGATTCCATACTCGCTAGTAGATGACGTCACGTTTTTGTGTTGTTATCACTTCAGGCAATGTCCAGAAAATGTCATCAATCTTGATGCTGATGAGGCTGTACAATCTAAAGCTTCTAGTCGTCCTGTTCAAAAAGATGTTGAACCCAATGATGATAATATAACAATTGTTGTCAGTGATCATGAAACAGTCAGTGATGATAACGATTTGTGGAAGAATGTAAATGGCCACAGTCTCACCGTTGAAGATAGTGCAACTGTTCTATGGAAAAGAGGGTGGCTTAATGACAGGATTATCAATGCTTGTCTATCAATTCTGTCAGATAAGTTTTATAGTATATGTGGCTTTGAAAACACTAACTTTAGCTAGTGTTAGGGGCAGTGTTGATTCACCTGCCACATCTAAAGGTGTACAAATTCACCATGTTGGAAACCACTGGATTATGTCAGTGGGACAACCTAATGATGATGTAGCTGTAACTGTATACGATTCATTGGCACCTCGTATGTCTCTCTCACTTAGAAGTCAAATTGTAAAGTTATATAGAATCTTTGCAACTGGTGTTGATGGTCTTATAAAAGTTAGAATGCTTACACCTCAAAGACAACCAGATGGAGCATCATGTGGTCTTTTCTCCATTGCTAATGTTTTAGCCGTGTGTGAAGGCATTGATCCTTTGTCAGTAACATTTGATGTTAGTAAAATGAGGGAACACCTTGTAGTATGTCTCGAAAAGGGAGATTTCACCATGTTTCCACATAAAAAACTCAATAAAGCTAGATTGCCACAAAATGAGAGGTATGAAACTATCACCAAATATTGTACGTGTCATGTCTATCGTCCTGAAAAACTGATGATAGAGTGCAGCTCTTGTAAACAATAGTATAACACTGTGTAAATCTGTCTGTGCATGATGTCAGGGAAATGTGCACAGATGACACTTACACTTGCCCTCAATGTAGGAATGATTGAGAATTGTGCTGCAAATAAAAATAAAGTGTTTCTACCAGTAGAGATTTTCCACCTACATTTATTTTAATTGTGCTGCTGTAAATAAGAATAAGTGATTTTCCACATACATGTATTTTAATATTGAGATTTTCCACATACATGTATTTTAATATTGTTCTGCTGTAAATAACAATAAGACCATTTTTATATAAAAAAAATTCAAGTCTCTTGTCTTTTCCTAGCAGTTCAAACTTTTTTAATGTAAAAAACGTCCACCCAGTAATAGTAATATATTTATATATTATATAATTTATCCTGTGTCCTGCGACACTGCTTCTGACCCAGGGCGGTGGGTAGGGTGCAGGGATGACCTGTCATCCAGGAGGTGCTCAGATGAGAGGAAGGGTGGGAGGGGTGTGGAGTGTATTTAGGGATGAAATGGGTGGGAGTGTTTTTATGCCTTTCCCTTTTTGGCTACCTCCCTTGGAAGGGGGAAAAAGCCTTGGTATATGTATGTATGATATAATTTATCATTCCACTTGAAAAAATGTTATAAAGTTTTGATATTTTAATTTTCTTCCATAAAAGAAGCTTGAAGTCTATTATTGCGTTTCATTTGGGCCTCTGAATGTCTTCCGTCACATTGGACTTCGGAAACTTCCGAAAATACCCGACATTGCCCGAAGTGATAACAACACAAAAACCTGACGTCATCTACTAGCGAGTATGGAATCTAGACCTGACCATAACTAAACTGATGCATTATTTTGGAAAAGCTATTAGGGACAACAAGAGCAAGACGACTGACGACATGCGAAAAAGTGCCTTGTCTGGATTTTACCATGCCACAAGCACTGACGAATCCCCAAGACACGATTTCTGCCCTACTGATATCGACTCCTACTGCTTTTATAACAAAGCAATTGCAAGAAACGAAGAGCCAGAATTCCATGATAAAATGCAAGTAAAGTTTAGATTGGAACCTTCTGCAAGGAAGCATGTTCTTCAAATCTACATAGATTTGACTAGAGACGAATTGCTTCAAAAATGCTTGAAAGGGCGAACACAAAACCCTAACGAATCATTTCATTCGAAAATTTGGCTCAGAGCCAATAAGACAAAATTCGCTTCCCTACTAACACTAAAGTATTCCATCACTTCTTCCGTACTTGATCACAATGTTGGTTATTTGAAAGGCTTTTACACGCCTGGATTTGATTCCCAGACATCAGCATTTTGAAAAAAAAATTTACAAGACAAAGATAAGGGGAGAATCAGAAAAAGTTTGACACCAAATGCAAAAACGAAGACTACAAAACAAAACAGATGAGGACTATCCAGCTGGTGCATTCTAGCAGATAATACCTACTCCCCTACATTACCTATTATTATTGTGTCATAAAGTAATGGCTAATGGTTCTGTATGTGAGAAAAGGGAAGGGGATCTCCACTGTATAAAAATCCCCCTTGACTATGATCATACATGACTGATAATGCCACAGTGGGGATGCTTTTTAGCAGTCAAAATCCCAAACAAACTTCAAACCACCGTATCTCAATGACTTTTTTTTCCATGTTCAAATTGGATCTTCTACAATTTTTTGTCAATTTTAGTGCCGTTTGCAGCAAATTGTTCGAAAAGACCGTGCAATTTTTTTGTACTGCCAAAATTTTGAAATTCAAAAAATAAATTGGAGAAAAATTTCAAAAAATTGCAAAAATTTATAATTTTTAGTTTTTTTTTATTTGCGAATATATGATGTTATAATAATGTATCCAAAAATCGTCAATACAAAACATTTACAATATGTTTCTTTACAATTTGGGACATAAAACAATAAAATTGAACAAAAATTAAAAAGTGAGTTCATTTTCCAAAATGTTTTATCTTTTCTTTTATAAAATTTTTAATATTCATTTTTTCGAGAAAATGTCAGGAACAAAAGTTTCTTAGAATTCAATTTTACATATATCCAAATTTCAGCTAATTTAGACTGTAAAAAAAAAAAAGGCCATCTGCTCCATGGTCCCCGGGAATTGGGGTAGATTTCCTCCTCTTGACAAGTTAATTAATTTTAATTAAATTGCCTAAAATTTTTCTTATTGAATTGTCTCGGGTGATTAATTCTAATTACCCCAATTTTAACTAAATCAAGGAAGTTTACCAGTCAGTTTTGGTTAGACTCAAAATGGGATCAGATGATCTTGGTGTCAAACCTAAAAGAAGCCTTACTACCAGCTCCCTTGCTTTCAAGGAAATTTCCTTGAAAAAAACCAGTTGATTCCAGTAAGGGAGTTGATGGCTCCTTTAAGGCCAATTCTAATCCCATTAAGAAGTCTATTAGTAGATGTAAATTTTGCCCCGCTTCCGACCATGCTAGTTCGAAGTGTACTTCATATAAATCCCTTGTGCACAGGAAAGTTAGAGCATCTCAGTTAGGACTGTGCAATAGATGCCTAAATCATGGACATGGTCCTTTGGAATGCCCTGGATTAAAGGCTGCTCTTCCTTATAAATGTTTTGTTTGCAACAAACCCGAGCACCACTTTCTGAAGGGAAAGTGTTTAATTTTCATAATTCATCAGATTCCATTGTTCCTTTGGTTTCCCTTCCTACTAGCAGAGGAAAGAGAACTGCCCAATGTCTCTTTTTGTTGGACACTGGAGCACAGTTTTCTATCATTAATAAGGAATTTGTAGAGGACAAAGTTGGACCTTGTTTAAGTCCTCCTATGGACATGTTAGTTTCTTCCTTTGGTTTACCTCTAATGAAAAAAAGAGGTTTTAACTACACTGCTAACTTAAAACTGAGGAGGACTGGAGGAGTGCCTGTATAGGACTGGAGGAGTGCCTGTATAGTTCCTCTTTACAAGGGAAAAGGGGACAAGTGTGAATGTAGTAGTTTCAGAGGGATTAGCTTGTTGAGTGTAGTTGGGAAGGCTTATGGGAGGATCTTGATTGAGAGGATTAGGAGAGGAACAGAAGGAGTAATTGGTGAGGAACAGTGTGGATTTAGGACAGGTAGAGGTTGTGTAGATCAGATCTTTGTGGTAAGACAGATATGTGAGAAAGCTATAGGAAAGGGGTAGGATGTTTCTTGGGCTTTTATGGATCTGGAAAAGGCTTATGATAGGGTAGACAAAGGCACTGTGGGAGGTTATGCAGATATATGGGATAGGAGGAAAGCTTCTGGGAGCTGTCAAGAGTTTTTATGAGAGTAGTAGAGCTTGTGTCAGGATAGGAAATGGAGAGAGTGAGTGGTTCAAGGTAAAGGTGGGACTTCGTCAAGGATGCGTTATGTCGCCCTGGCTGTTCAACTTATACATGGATGGGGTGGTGCGAGAGGTAAATGCGAGGGTAGTGGGCAAGGGATTGGGGATGGTTAAAGAAAATGGAGAAAAGTGGGAGGTGAGCCAGCTGTTGTTTGCGGACGACACTGCGTTTGTGGCAGGATCGGAGGAGGGATTGAGGAAGTTGGTGGCAGAGTTTGGGAGAGTATGTGATAGAAGAAAGCTAAAGATAAATGTGGGTAAAAGTAAGGTGATGAGATGTACAAGGGGGTGAAAGTGGCAGTAGACTGGAAGTGAGCATTAAGGGAGAGCAACTGGAGGAAGTGGATAGTTTTAGATACTTGGGTGCAAATGTGGCAGGGAAAGGTGGAGTGAAAGTGGAGGTAGAATGTAGATTGAGAGAAGCGAGTAAATGCCTTGGTGGATTAAAGAGTGCAATGAGGAACAGACATTTGGGAATGGATGCTAAGAGGAGACAGTATGAAGGAGTGATTGTGCCAACAGCACTGTATGGGGCAGAAACATGGAACATAAGAGAGGAAGAGAGAAGGAGTTTGAATGTGTTTGAGATGAGGTGTCTTAGAAGTATGATGGGGGTTACTAGGCTAGATAGAGTGAGAAATGAGGAGGTGAGGAGGAGAACAGGGGTGGAAAAGGAGCTGGGAGATAGGGTTGATGAAAGAATATTAGGATGGTTTGGACACATGGAAAGAATGAGTGAAGAAAGACTAGTAAAAGGTGTGGAAGGCAGATGTGGAGGGAGTGAATATGAGGGGACATCCTAGGATGAGGTGGATGGATGGGGTGAAGGGGGCTTTGGGGAAGAGGGGAATGTGGAAGGACGGGAGAGGACAGAAGACGGGTGAATGGAGAGTGGTTGTGTATGGATGATGTGATTGCATGAGGTGGAATGGGCGGGTGGATGGGGGGTGAGGTAGTATGTGTGAGCAAAATTTGACGCAGCCTGAAGGGATTTCTCCCCGTCCTCTCATTTTATGCAATGGGGGGACAGAGAGGGGGGGTCGCCGATTTAATGAAGCGGCCTTGCCGTGGATGTGCTGTGTCTTGCGACACTCCTTCTGACCCAGGGCAGTGGACAAGGTGCAGGGATGACCTGTCATTCAGGAGGTGCTAAGATAAGAGGGAGGGTGGAGGGGTGTGGAGTGTATTCAGGGATGGAATGGGTGGGAATGATTTTATGCCTTTTTCTTTTTGGCTACCCCCCTTGTAAGGGGGAAAAAGCCTTGGTATATGTATGATGTATGTATGTATGCTAACTTAAAACTCCCTTCAGGAATGCATTTGTTTAGTTTGTTTTTTGCCATTGAAGGATTCAACTTGTCCTTACAAATTCCTTCCTTAACTTCTGTACTACTTAGTATGAATAATCACCAATTTTTTGTCTCGCCAAGTTTTCCAAAAGTGAAGGGAGACCAACTGAACATTTTAGGGATTCTGGGCAACAATATTCTTCAAAACTTCTCAAACTTTTCAATAGAAAGTGCCCCTTGTATGGCCCGTCATGCAAGGTTATCAAACTTGCTGATGGTTACATTCCATACGGGACTGGGGCTCAACATATCCCTCCTAGTGAGAAGCCTTTGTACTTAAAGAGAATGATAAGGGGGATTCCTGAAATGCCCTCTAATGAAATCCAAGACATTGATAGTTTCAAATGCAAGGAGAGGCCTTGGAGGATAAAACCAGACTCTGACCTTGGAGTGGATTCTTATAATTGCTTAGAGGAATATCATGGAGATTCACTTGTTTACTATAATTCTTTTTTCAAGACCAATGGAGTTTCTCTAAAGAAAACTGAGAAAGGCACTTCCCTTATTCAGTCTTGTAAGACTTAAATATTTTCCTCCCAAAAGGTTAGGCAAAGAAAGGTTTCTTGTCAACTTCTATTTAGAACCTGTAAGTTCTCAATTTGATCCTTTGCAGGAAGTCTTTATTAACCACTTCACTCCGGGCATTCAAACTTCGCGCGGGCCAGCAATACGGGAAGGGAGGCCTACGCGCAATTACGAATGTGTTTCAGGGAAAACTTGTACGTTTCCACTTATAATCAGGGTGCTAATTGTTCAATTGAAAATCTGATAATACTGTGAGAATCCTCATAAAATTCTGCTAATAAAAATGCATTTACCTTCGAATGTTGACTCACAAAGTTGTGAATTATTGACTGATAAAGAGAAGGCAAGTTGAAATTTTCTTTGTAGACAATTTATTCAGCGTTCAAAACTCGATATATATATTGTTGTTTTTCATGATTTTTTTGTTTGGTATGTTACTACAACTAATAACGAAGCCATTGATATAATATCCATAAGGATGGGTGCAGTCTTCGGTAGTAAAAAATAATTGATTATGGAAATACTAGAGCGGAAACAATTGAGCTTAGCCAATCACTAACTTCGATAAAGCCTAACCAATGACATCTCGTTTTTATCTGCAATTACACCTTTTGCTGCTAAATCATATTAGTCATGACAACAACAAGATACGCAATGAACGTGATATCTCGAGGTGAGAAAAGTGAAGCTCGCCTTCTTCCAGATATGGAGCTGGAGTTTCATTTCTCTTCAAGTATTTACTTCATTACCTAGTTGAAAATAAACAATATGCTGTGTAAACAATAAACAATGTATATATCACTTTTTTTTTTTTTTTTTTTACATAGCTTGGGAATACCATTGCGATGGTAAATTACTACCAAGCTGAGGGAAGAGACTCCACCCCACCACTCCAGGAAGTACTTGGGCAATGGGGGCCAGGAAGAAGCCGAGCTATCACGCCCAACCACCCCACCACCACCACCACCCCCACCAATTTTGAACAATAAAAAGAAAAAAACTGATATGTTGTTTTATTTACCTTTTCCATTGATCATGAAAATATGAGAGAGATAGAGTGTGTGTGTGTGTGTGTGTGTGTTTACTTAGTCTTTGTATCACGTGCTGGACTCGTGATCGACAGCTATTTCCCTCCTGGAAGAGAGCTCAGAGCTCGTAGGTCCGATCTATGGGTAATGCTATGACCTTACACCCCCCCCCCAAACTCCCCGCCCATGAGAGACCCAACTCCCCGCCCACGAGTGTATGTGTGTGTGTACGTGCGCGTGTGTGTGTTTACGCACAAGCATATCCTGTTGTCCTGCACGCCTTCTTTTATCACCCTCCCTCTCCCTCTGACCTTGTATCGAATACAGCAGAAACCGTTGAGCCTTTGACCTGGTAAGACATGAGCGATCTAGAACACAGTGATGTTGAATGGGCGCCGACCCTTTCTAGTGACACGGAGTGTGAGGACACCCTTGAGGGTGATTTCACTGATGACTTATCAAGTGACGATGAACAAGTTGTTAGTGATGGATGGGAATTGCTCGCTGATCCATTCAGCGATAACCGCCCCGACGAGGTGCCTCCCCTCACTGCCTTATATGAAGGCATAAATGAAGCATTAGAAGGCTATAACTGTAATACACCGTTAGATGCCTTCACATTGTTTCTTAGTGAAGTGGTGATGAACACATTATGCCAGTGGATAAATGAAAAAGCAGAACGCTTTTTCAATGTGCATCCAGAGAAAAAGAGGAAGATACACAATCTTGTATGGAAGGAAGTGACAAAAGGTGACCTGTACACTTTCATAGCCCTTGTGTTAGTAATGGGACTAAATCAACTTCCTCAGATGCACGATTACTGGGCAAGTGACTGGATAAGAACTGGATCACCAGTGTTTTGTTCCCAGGTGATGAGCAGGGATAGATTTTTTAGCATAATGAAGTTCTTGTGCTTTTCATCACCTGCGAAGGTAGTAAAAACTGACCCTCGCACACGTATTGAGCCATTTATGTGCTTGCTTAGAGAAAACTGCCAGATGGTCATGAGACCTGGACGCCATGTGGCAGTTGATGAAAGGGAAAGGGCGGCTTCACTTCAGGCAGTACATAAAAAGTAAGAGAGCAAGATTTGGAGTGAAACTTTACGTGCTATGCCCATCAGACAAGAATTGGAATGGCTATTCGTGAAATATAGATCTGTACTACGGTAAAGATACCTACCAGGTACAAGACGAGTCTGCCTCCCACTTGTCTGTATCAGAGAGAATTGTTGTCTCTCTGATGAAAGATCTGCTAGATGAAGGGAGGCATGTCATAACTGACAATTGGTACACTAGCCTGAGATTGGCTAGGTACCTGGAGCGGAGAACGACAATGATTACTGGCGTTGTGAGGTATGGAAGAGGGCCTCCAAAGGAAGTGCAGGACATGACACTGGAAAATTACCAAACAGCATTTGCGAGAAATGGCAATGTACTCATAGTGAAGTGGGCGGACAAAAAAAGACATTGTAGTTCTGACTACCAAATACCATGCTGGTATGGTAGAAAAAAAACAAAACTTATTTTGGAAATAAAACCGTATTCTAAAATAAGCCACTTCATATTGAGAAATATAATGAAAAGATGGGCAGTGTAGATCTAGCAGATCAATTACTTGAACCATACACTCCACATAGAAAAAGTATGGCATGGTTCAAGAAAATAGGAATATACATGCTCTTCAGGATGGTGCTGAATGCCCATATTACTTTCAAATATTTCACTGATGAAAAGACTCCTCTCCTGGAGTTTATCACTTCACTGACTAAAGAAATCTTGCTTGAACACAATTTGGGGGCAGCTGCTCTGGCAACGTTCTTCACAGAGAAGAAAAGAACTCAGGACAGGGGGCCGCCGTTCATATGAAGAAACCCACCGGTTTGTGAAGCGGGAGACAAGAACAAAGAAAAGATGCAGAATCTGTTACCCTAAACATAGGGAAACACTCTACTTCTGCCCTGGGTGTGAAGACCAACCAGGCTTGTGTTCCATGGAACACTTCAACATCTGGCACAACAAGCCTGGCAGCAGCAGCAAGGCTGGCAGCAGCAAGGCTGGCAGCAGCAAGCCTAAAAGGAAGAGGTACTGAGAGTGATGAGAGACAATGGGTTGTAAGGCATCATAGACAGAGGAAGAGCCCATCCCTGGTAAAAATAAACCCTCTGGTCGTTGACGATGTCTTACGCTAACCCCCAGGGGTGATGGAGTAATCCAGGCAAAGGCTAACCTCCTTCTTTCCCTTCACTGAAATCATTTGCTATTCCTACCCTGACAACACACATCCCTCCTCCCTCCCTATCTCTTTCTCTCTCTCTTCCTCCCTTTCCCCCCCCCCTTTCTTCCTCTCCGTCTCCTGATAATGCATCATAGAAGGTGTGCGTGCGTGCGCGTGTGTTTGTGTGTGTAAGAGAGAGAAAGGGGGGGGAGGGAGAGAGAGAAAGAGATCAAACAAGTTACCAGTCGTATAGAAATCCTCTCGTCGATGACGATGTCTTACGCGAACTCCCAGGGGGTGATGGAGTAATCCAGGCAAAGTCTAACCTCCTTCTTTCCCTTCACTGGAACATTTGCTATTCCTACTCTGACCACACACATCTCCCCTCCCTCCCTCTCTCTCTCCCTCCCTCTCCTGATTATGCATCACAGAATGTCTGTGTGTGTGTGCGTGTGTAAGAGGGAGAGAGAGAGGGGGGGAGGGAGAGAGAGAGGGGGGAGGGAGAGAGAGAGGGGGGGAGGGAGAGAGAGAGGGGGGGAGGGAGAGAGAGAGGGGGGGAGGGAGAGAGCAGAAGAGGTCAGATAAGTTACCAGTCGTATGACCGCCTATACCTCACTGCTGCTGGTTGCCCAGGGAGGGAGGGAGGGAGGGAGGGAGGGAGGATGCACCTGCAGCCTATACCTCACTGCTGCTGGTTGCCCAGGGAGTGAGTGAGGGAGTGAGTGAGTGAGGGAGAGAAGGAGTTCAGCGGGGGAAAGCAAGCGCATTATCTTTGTCACCTCCACCCTTCCAGCTGCCCTACCACCCGAGCGTCCAGCTCTGAGAGAGAGAGAGAGAGAGAGAGAGAGAGAGAGAGAGAGAGAGAGAGAGAGAGAGAGAGAGAGAGAGAGAGAGAGAGAGAGAGAGAGAGAGAGAGAGAGAGAGAGAGAGAGAGAGAGAGAGAGAGAGAGAGAGAGGAGCGAAGGAGAGAGAGAGGGAGGAGCGAAGGAGAGAGAGAGGGAGGAGCGAAGGAGAGAGAGAGGGAGGAGCGAAGGAGAGAGAGAGGGAGGAGCGAAAGAGAGAGAGGGAGGAGCGAAAGAGAGAGAGGGAGGAGCGAAAGAGAGAGAGGGAGGAGCGAAAGAGAGAGAGGGAGGAGCGAAAGAGAGAGAGGGAGGAGCGAAAGAGAGAGAGGAAGGAGCGAAAGAGAGAGAGAGCTTTACCTAATGAGACTTACTCAATGTAGATAGAAGGCGGGGCATATTGTAGCTCATTATCGTGATTTATGGGAACAAGGATGGTGGGAGGAGCAACAGAATCCCAAGTACAGCATACGGAATCTTTACTTACTACCAGTACAACATACAAGATAACGCAACAAGAGCGGAAACAAAATTATATCATGACGCCTACGTGTGCAGCACCGTATATGCTGTTGGGCTCTCATGACGCCTACGTATGCGGCACCGTATGGAAGGGGTTAAAATTTTGTGAAGGGGGGCTCAGAACTTTTTGAATGACCCTCGTATAGGAAAAGGTAAGGATGTTTTTTTTGGCTTTTATGGATTTGGAAAAGGCTTACGACAGGGTAGACAGGAAGGCACTGTGGGAGGTACTGCAGATATATGGGATAGGAGAAAAGCTGTTAAGAGCAGTCAAGAGTTTTTATTTGAGTAGTAGAGCTTGCATTAGGATTAAGGCTCCTATACACTGTCAGTCATGATTGCAGTCATCAAGATTGTGCAAGCAGTGTTTGGGCCACACACTACCAGTAAGATTGGAGTTTCTGGAGTTGGATAAACTCCCTCCAAAATTCCTGAGTGTCCTGTGTGCTCCCCATGGTTACAAAGGAAAGACTGAGCTGTTGGCGCAATCATCGCCACTATCACTCATGATGGTGTAACTACTATGCTTGAACTTACAAAATCAAACCATGTTGATAATTCCTCAATCATCTGTTGTAACGTAATATTAGATATTACGTCATATGTGTAATTATGTTATAGAATTGTGTTCCTTTGTATTACATAACTATGTTCATATTTCTTGTCTATGTATGTATTGTAACAATGTTAAGCAGTAACGCCCGTCCATTATATGTAATCTCGCCTACGTGCGGAGAGGTGCGCACTCTTGTAGAACAAACAGACAAGCGAAATCCTGAATAGTTCGGAGCGCACAGATTTGACAGTTACTAAATAAATAGATTGTTCAAGCGAGTCGAGGGTCCTAAAACTACTCATGTTGACGTGTTAACTTACCCTCCTCCTCTCCCGCACCCTTAACCGGAAGTATCCGGCTTCCGGTCCAATGGTATATAAGCGGTTGAAACCGCTCATTCCTTGTCATTTTTCGCTCTATTGATCTCTTGATAAGAATACAAGTTTGGACTCATGAGACGATTGGTGTGAAGTGATCACCCTTTTTTGCCTACATTACGTGTCTGATATACATTGCATTACTTTACTTATATTTGTACTTATTACTTATTCTGATGCATGTTCCTGATCTCTTTGTACTTAGATAGTACCATATTGCATACTTATCTTGTGTTTCTTATTTGAACGATAATTTCCATAATCATGTAACGGTCCCATTGACCCTACTGCCCATTCTCTTTTGTGTTGATTGCCTGTAAATATTTTCCATTAATAATTTCGTTTACTAGTTTTATCGCTAGTTTAATATTCCTTTCCTGGAATCTTCTTTGTTACCTTTACTTCTAGTCTTACGAATTATCTAGGCCCTGACCAGATAGTTCAGTCCTACAGTGGCTTCTAGAAGTGCGCTGGTTCTTAAGCACTTAGACGTTATACGTAACGTCTCTTCACATACCAGCAGCCCGTAACAAAGTGGCGACCCTTGCCAAGGATATTGGATCAGGTATTTAACACATTCTTATAGAGATGGATGATATAGTTCAAGAATTCGTTCAAAATCCCAAGGTAAGTTTCTTAAAGAAACAAACTAAAGACACTTTGATAGAAATAGGCAAGCACTTTGGAGTAGACATTGATACAAGTTTGCGAAAGAAAAAAATACTTCAGGAACTCGTTGAAAATCTGATCGAAGATGAGATCTTATCTCCAGAAGAGATTACAGCTATACAAATTCCTTCAAATAGGTTAGAAATAGAGGCACGACTAACCGAACTTAAGATTAAGGAGATTGAATTAAAGGTCAGGAGAGTAGAAATTGAGGAG
Source organism: Oratosquilla oratoria (assembly GCF_046742065.1). Classification (NCBI taxonomy): domain Eukaryota; kingdom Metazoa; phylum Arthropoda; class Malacostraca; order Stomatopoda; family Squillidae; genus Oratosquilla; species Oratosquilla oratoria. The sequence goes on from NW_027467716.1 coordinate 1,903,295, forward strand.
GAAGCTAAACTGAAACAAATGAAAATTGAGGCAGAACTTAAAGCTAAAGAGGAGGAAACTAAACTGAAACAAATGCAAATTGAGGCAGAATTTAGAGCTAGAGAAGAGGAAGCTAAGGTGAAACAAGTAGCTAAAGAGGAGGAAACTAAACTGAAACAAATGCAAATTGAGGCGGAATTTAGAGCTAGAGAAGAGGAAGCTAAAGCGAAACAAGTAGCTAAAGAGGAGGAAACTAAACTGAAACAAATGCAAATTGAGGCAGAATTTAAAGCTAGAGAAGACGAAACTAAAGTCAAATTGGCAGAGTTAGAATTAAAGAAGGCAGAAGTAGAAGCTAGGATTGTTGATAGACAACCCGTAGTTCAGGAAGGTCGTATAGATATTTCCAAGTATGTAAAACTTTTACCCATATTTTCAGAGGGAGAGCCAGAAATTTTCTTTCTTCAGTGGGAAAAATTGGCGCAACAGTTACAAATCCCTAAAGAAAATTGGCCATTAATCATTCAAACACAATTTAAGGGTAAGGCTCAGCAAATTTATACTTCTCTTTCAGAAGCAGAAAGCGAGTATGATAATATGAAAGCTTGTATTTTAAAAGCTTATGAACTAATACCAGAGGCCTATAGACAGAAATTCCGTAATTATAGGAAGACACCTCAGTTAACATACGTAGAATATGCGGCTCAACAAGAGAGGTTATTCAATAGGTGGTGTTTGGCTAGTGAAACAGACACATTAGATAGACTTAAACAGTTGATTTTGTTGGAGCAGTTTAAGAATACCTTAGAGACAGATCTTAGGATTTTTATAGATGATCATGTTCCCGAAACTTTAACTAAAGCTGCTGTATTGGCTGATGAGTTCACACTAAATCATAAACCTAAGTCAAGACAAATGGAATCCCAAAAGTCAAAGTCATATATTCCAGATTCAACAAAATACTCTGATCCTTGGTCCCCAAAGAAACGCTTTGAAAATCAGTCTAGCCCATCACATTTCAGTTACAGGTCTGATTTCAATCAATATCCTCCAAACCAACCTTGGCAAAGAATGGAAAGGTTTAAGACTAATCCCCCTGTAACTTGTTCATATTGTAAACAGGTTGGCCATCACATTTCTAATTGCAGAAAGAGACTGACACCCTCATTCTCCAATAAGACACCAACTCTTGTAAGTAATATAAAATCAGATGATTCAAAATCCTCTATTCAGGATACACTACCAAAGAAGCCGGTATTGTCAAGTAATGTAGAACCCCCCTCATCAGATCATGATCCTTGTTTCAAACCATTTGTATCTTCAGGAACTATATCTCATAGTAGTAGTTCACAACAATATCCTATTTCCATACTCCGAGACACAGGAGCAAAGCAAAGTCTGATTTTAAATTCTGTCTTGCAGAATCTGGGTGAGTCATATACAGGTTATGATATATTGATAGAAGGAGTTGGAGGAATTATAAAATGTCCATTACATAATGTTTTCTTGCGGTCTGATTTAACAACCGGAATGGTTAAAGTAGCAGTAGTAGACTCTCTTCCCATAGTAGGAATATCCTTATTGTTGGCCAATGACATCGCTGGAAGCAAAGTCATTTCTCCCTTAATAACAAATAACCCTAAGACCTCAGTAGAACCTTCAGATAACTTACAGTTGTTTCCCGCTTGTGCTGTAACCAGATCTCAGTACAAGAAATCTGAAGAGGAGACCTATAATTTAGAATCCCTATTCTCCCAAACTGACCCATCTTCTTCTTCACCAGTTTCTCTATCTAGAGCAGAATTAATCAAAGAACAGAAGTCAGATCATTCTCTTAAAAATTTGTACGAGATTGTTTCATCTCCAGAAGTTGAAAATATGTCACGAGGTTTCTATATAGAAAACGGAGTCCTAATGCGAAAATGGAGAGCATCCACCGCAACCGCTGACCAGCCATGGCAAGTAAGGAATCAAATAGTCCTCCCTCTTAGTTTCAGGAATAATGTTCTAAGATTGGCTCATGATACTCCCTTAGCAGGTCACTTAGGGGTAAGAAAGACCTTGTTCAACATAACCCAACATTTCCATTGGCCCACGGTTGTCAAAGATGTTGCCCAATATTGTAAAACATGTCATACATGTCAACTTGTAGGTAAGCCCAACCAGAAAATTGTAGAAGCTCCACTCCATCCCATTCCTGTAATGGAAGAGCCATTTAAAAAAGTTCTTATTGATTGTGTAGGACCTTTACCTCCTTCAAGTAAAGGAAATCAGTACATTCTCACAATCATGTGTATGAGCACTCGTTTTCCAGAAGCAATTCCTTTGAAAAATATTAAAGCTCAAAACATAATCAGAGAAATGTTGAAATATTTCACTATGGTAGGATTTCCTAAGAACATTCAAAGTGATCAAGGAAGTAATTTTCTTTCCAACAAGTTTAGAGAAACTCTTGTAACACTAGGTATAAATCATGTAACTTCCTCCGCCTATCATCCTCAATCACAAGGTGCTCTAGAGCGCTTTCACCAAACGCTCAAGACAATGTTAAGAATCTTCTGTGCTGAGAACACTCGAAATTGGGAAGACGGACTCCCCTTTTTGTTGTTCGCCACCCGAACAACAATTCAAGAAAGCCTTGGATTCAGCCCGTCAGAATTAGTCTTCGGTCATGAAGTCCGTGGTCCCCTAAAGATACTTCATGAACAATGGATGAAAGAACCACCACCAGTTCCTTCTTTGAAATACGTGTCCCAGGTCACCGAGAAGTTGTTAGAAGCTTGGAAGTTGGCAAGAGAGAACTTGACGAATGCTCAACGAGTAATGAAAGGTCGGTATGATAAAAATTCTAAACTTAGAACTTTCTCTCCAGGAGATCAAGTGTTACTTTATCTTCCCATACCAGGAGATCCATTGCAGGCTAAATACAAAGGACCCTATGAAGTCTTGTCCAGAGCCAGTGATCTCAACTACATAATCAAAACTCCAGACAGAAGAAAGAGTTCCCGTCTCTGTCACATAAATACCTTAAAACCTTATCATTCCCGAGATCCAATTCCAGCTTGCAGCTCTACCACAATAGAATCCGAAGAGCCTCCTGATAACCTGCCTAATCCTCCTGAGATTCCCTTGGAAAACTCTCAGATACTACAAAATCTTCAGATAAAAGTAGGACACTTATCTGAGAAACAAGGTAAAGACATTCTTTTCCTCTTAAGAAGTTTTCCAAAATTATTTCTAGATTCCCCAAGATTCACTTCTTGGATAGAACACGAAATAATTCTAGACTCGCCAAGGGCTATCAAACAAGCCCCTTATAGAGTCAATCCAAAAAAGAAGGAGTTCATAAAAGCAGAAATAAACACTCTGCTTCAACAGGGAATAATTGAACCCTCCAGTAGTCCTTGGGCATCTCCTTGCATTCTTGTCCCTAAATCTGACAATTCTTATCGCCTGTGCATTGACTACAGGAAAATCAATGCCCATACTAAGGCCGATGCTTTTCCTATCCCTAGGATAGATGATATCATAGACAGTCTAGGAACTGCCAAGTATGTATCCAAGTTGGATATGTTAAGGGGATACTATCAAATCCCTGTACACCCTCGCTCAAGAGAAGTTACCGCTTTCATTACGGAAGAGGGATTGTTCCAATTCAGAGCAATGCCATTTGGGCTTAAAAATGCCCCTGCCACTTACCAAAGAATGATAAGTAATCTTGTTGCAGGATTGCCAGGAGTAAAAACTTATCTAGATGATGTGATAATATTTAGTCAGTCTTGGACAGAACACATTGAACACCTAAATAATTTCTTTTATAGAGCAGACCAAGCAAACCTTACCATCAATTTGTCCAAATGTGATTTCGGACATACACAGGTCCCCTATTTGGGATTTAAAGTTGGAAATTCCCAAGTGTTTCCAATAGACGCCAAGATAAAAGCCATCAATGATGTACCAACACCCACTAATCGTAGAGAGGTACGTCGATTCCTTGGAATGAGTGGCTATTATCGCCGTTTTTGTCCAAATTTTTCAGATGTAGCAGAACCATTGACTGACCTGTTGAGAAAAGACCACAACTTCGTGTGGACACCTACCTGTGAGACGGCCTTCAAAAACCTGAAGTCCCTTCTCACTAACGCACCAGTTCTAAGGGCACCCGATTTCCAACGACCCTTTCTTCTGCAAGTCGACGCCAGCGACACCGGTATCGGTGCCGCCCTCTTGCAAGAACACAATGAAGTTCTTCACGCTATCGCCTACTACAGCAAGAAGCTGTCCCCTGCGCAGAAGAACTACTCAACAATTGAGAAGGAGACGCTCGCTTTGGTCCAGGCCCTTATCCACTTCGAAGTCTACCTGGGTTCCTCAACTACCATTCAAGTATATTCGGATCACAACCCCTTGAAGTTCCTACAGACTATGAAAAACAAGAATCCGAGACTTACACGTTGGAGTTTATTTCTCCAACCCTTTAATCTAACTATTCATCATATAAAAGGCGTCTTTAATGTTTTAGCCGACGTCCTTTCTAGAACATAGCTTTTCAACAGAAAGTGAAAAGCTTTCCCAAACGGTGGAGGTGTAACGTAATATTAGATATTACGTCATATGTGTAATTATGTTATAGAATTGTGTTCCTTTGTATTACATAACTATGTTCATATTTCTTGTCTATGTATGTATTGTAACAATGTTAAGCAGTAACGCCCGTCCATTATATGTAATCTCGCCTACGTGCGGAGAGGTGCGCACTCTTGTAGAACAAACAGACAAGCGAAATCCTGAATAGTTCGGAGCGCACAGATTTGACAGTTACTAAATAAATAGATTGTTCAAGCGAGTCGAGGGTCCTAAAACTACCCATGTTGACGTGTTAACTTACCCTCCTCCTCACCCGCACCCTTAACCGGAAGTATCCGGCTTCCGGTCCAATGGTATATAAGCGGTTGAAACCGCTCATTCCTTGTCATTTTTCGCTCTATTGATCTCTTGATAAGAATACAAGTTTGGACTCATGAGACGATTGGTGTGAAGTGATCACCCTTTTTTGCCTACATTACGTGTCTGATATACATTGCATTACTTTACTTATATTTGTACTTATTACTTATTCTGATGCATGTTCCTGATCTCTTTGTACTTAGATAGTACCATATTGCATACTTATCTTGTGTTTCTTATTTGAACGATAATTTCCATAATCATGTAACGGTCCCATTGACCCTACTGCCCATTCTCTTTTGTGTTGATTGCCTGTAAATATTTTCCATTAATAATTTCGTTTACTAGTTTTATCGCTAGTTTAATATTCCTTTCCTGGAATCTTCTTTGTTACCTTTACTTCTAGTCTTACGAATTATCTAGGCCCTGACCAGATAGTTCAGTCCTACAGTGGCTTCTAGAAGTGCGCTGGTTCTTAAGCACTTAGACGTTATACGTAACGTCTCTTCACATACCAGCAGCCCGTAACACTGTGCAAACACTCAATCACACCCACTCACACAGGATATGCTGGCACAATTATGAATATTGTGCAATCATGACTGACAGTGTGTAGGGGCCTTTAGAAATGGAGAGAGTGAATGGTTTGAGGTAAAGGTGGGACTTCGTCAGGGGTGTGTTATGTCGCCCTGGCTGTTCAATCTTTACATGGATGGGGTGGTGCAAGAGGTGAATGCAAGGGTAGTGGGTCAGGGGTTGGAGATGATTAAAGAAAATGGAGAAAAGTGGGAGGTGAGCCAGCTGTTGTTTGCTGATGACACTGCACTTGTAGCAGGATCAGAGTAGGGATTGAGGAAAATCGACTAAAACATATGAATCTGTTTTCCCTAAAAAAGCGTAGACTCAGAGGTGACTTGATACAGGTCTTTAAGATTCTTAAGGGAATTGACAACATCAAAAGTGACCAAATTTTTACATTGAATGAGAATCAGACAAGAAACAATGGTCTCAAACTGTCCGGAAATAGATTCAATTTGGAAGTAGGTAGAAACAACTTTGCCAACCGTGTAGTTAATGAATGGAATAAACTTCCTGCACAGGTAGTGCAATGTAGTTCAGTTCAAAGCTTTAAGAATCATTTAGATAAATACCTAAGTAAGATGCTGTAATGATTATAATTTATCTTATATTATTTGTTTTTGTTTTGTTATCATTTGTCTGTCTGATTTTTATTTATTATTAGTTATATGTCAATTTATTATTATTTACTATTTACCTGTTTGTTTATTATTTAACTATACCTATGCATTTATTTATGTATTTTATTTGTTATTTACATTATCATAGTTTTTATTTATTATTTCATTATTAATATGATTTTTTTTTCGCATCCGACCTAGATATAGATCAAAAGGTCTCCTGTCGGCATGCTCCGCCTTTGTAATCCTTTGTTTGAGAAGGTGTGTGAAAGAAGGAAGCTGAAGATAAATGTGGGCAAAAGTAAGGTGATGAGCTGTACAAGGGGAGAGAGTGACAGTAGGTTGGAAGTGAGCATTAAGAGTGAGAAACTGGAGGAAGTGGATGGTTTCAGATACTTGGGTGCGAATGTGACAGGAAAGGGAGGAGTGGGGGTGGAGGTAGAATGTAGATTGAGAGAAGCAAGTAAATGCCTTGGTGGATTAAAAAGTGTAATGAGAAATAGACATCTGGGAATGGATGCTAAGAGGAGGTTATATGAAGGAGTGATTGTGCCAACAGCAATGTACGGGCCAAAAACATGGAACATGAGAGAGGAAGAGAGGAGTTTGAATGTGTTTGAGATGAAATGTCTGAGAAGTATGATAGGGGTTACTAGGCTAGAGTGAGAAATGAGGAGGTGAAGAGGAGAACAGGGGTGGAAAGGGAGCTGGGAGATAGGGTTGATGAAAGAGTATTAGGATGGTTTGTACACATGGAAAGAATGAGTGAAGAAAGATTAGTAAAAGAAGTGTGGAGGGCGGAGGTGGAAGGAGTCAATATGAGGGGGCGTCCTAGGATGAGATGGATGGATGGGGTGAAAGGGGCATTACAAAAGAGGGGAATGTCTGTAGAGGAAGGAGGGGAGAGGACAGAAGATAGGGGTGAATGGAGAAGGGCTGGGTATAGATGAGGCTGTGATGCATGAGGGGGAGTGGGTGGGTGATGGTGGGTGAGGAAGTATGCATGAGAAAAAATTTGACGCAGCCCAAAGGGATTTCTCCCTGTCTTCTTCTTTACTGCATGAGGGGATGGAGAGGGGGGGTCGCCGAATTTATGAAGCAGCCTTGCTGTGGATGTGCTGTGTCTTGCGACACTGCTTCTGACCCAGGGCAGTGGACAGGGTGCAGGGATGACCCGTCATCCAGGAGGTGCCAAGATGGGAGGGAGGGAGGAGGGTGGAGGGGAGTGAAATATATGGGAAATGAAATGGGTGGGAGTGATTTTTATGCCTTTTTCTTTTTGGCTAACCCCCATGTAAGGGGGAAAAAGAGATCACTCAAAAAACTCTAGCACATGAACGAATTTTAGGTAAACATTTCAAAATAATCTCTATGATGGTGGTAACACTTCAAGCAAATATTACAGCTCAATTCAGTTTCTTTTTTTTTTTCTTTTTCTTTTTATACAGAATAAAACAGATAAGTTATTGGCAACCTCTGGCAACCCCATTGCACTAGAAAACATTCTATATATTGAAATAAAGTCAAAATTTCGATAGCCAGTTCTATTTTGTTTACGATATTGTGTTTATCCACTTCCATACGGTGACGCCTATGTAGGCGGCATGAGGAGCAAGTGGGTACGCGATGATGCCAAATTCATCTTGATTCTATTTGTTGTAGTCATACCTACATGACCTCCATACTCTGTAAACTGGCTTCATCATATTTTCTATGGTTATCAAAATTCACGGGTGAAAGAGAACGAGCAATTGAGCGGTGACTTTATTTCTTATAATGCGAGTATTATGACGCAACATCGCAGGTCTGGCAGCTAATGCTGCCAGACCTGCGATGTGGCCCGTATTGAGGGGTTATGGAGATATCTGGCAACTCTTCCCACCACTCTGAGGCAAGCTATTATTCTCTACACCTCTTAGTGCCTTTTCAAAGTTCGAGGGAGGGGCACGTCGCTTTCCAGCCTCCCAGTTTAAATCCCCCTCCCCTGAAAAATCAATGTTTTTGTCTTTTAACCCTAGAACCACATCACAGGGAGATTTTCTCCCATGCGCATGTGGGTGACACATGACTCACCTACTAGGAGACAAAGGAGCCTGCGCTCCTTCCCCATACAATCAGTTCCTACCAAGACACCATGATGGGTGGGTGCGCTGTCCCGCTCTCTGCCTGGAATTGTCCAGAGAGGGGGAAAGTTTGTGATTTAGGGAGTTTTCCACCCTGCAATGTGGTGACCGTCGGACTTTTTACCTGGGTGGAAATTTCCCTACGATGTGGTTTACCATATATAATGTGATATTGAAATATGTGATTCGTGTGTTTCTTTTCAGTTTGAGTGTGATATATTTCAGATATAACCTTACCATGGCTGGCTGAGGCAAAACACTAAATAATGAAGAGCTGGTTGACTTTATGAACCAAACTGGTGCATCATCACTTATGGGTAGTGACATTGAAGATGATGTGGAATCAATTGGTGATTTAGAAAGCGAACCTGATGATGATTTAGAAATAGACCTACTCTATGACAGTGACAATGACAGAGTACTTTCCTACGTTAGAACCTGAAAATGATGACAGTGAAGAATGTGAAGACCCTCCCCCAAAGAAAAAAAGGAGGAAGATGTACACATCCACACCTGTCAAAATGCCTACCCCTGCCACTACCTCTGCTGCTGCTGCCAGCCCTGCCACTACCTCTGCTGCTGCCAGCCCTGCCACTACCTCTGCTGCTGCCACCCCTGCCACTACCTCTGCTGCTGCCAGCCCTGCCACTACCTCTGCTGCTGCCAGCCCTGCGACTACCTCTGCTGCTGCCAGCCCTGCCACTATCTCTGCTGCTGCCAGCCCTGCCACTACCTCTGCTGCTGCCAGCCCTGCCACTACCTCTGCTGCTGCCAGCCCTGCCACTACCTCTGCTGCTGCCACCCCTGCCACTACCTCTGCTGCTGCCACCCCTGCCACTACCTCTGCTGCTGCCACCCCTGCCACTACCTCTGCTGCTGCCACCCCTGTAATGCGAGGAAGACGAGGCCAGGCGGTTGAAGTTCCACCTGTGATAGACTTCAACAAATCATTGATTTCCTCAAGAAGTAATTTTAAGTGGAAGTGTGATCCTCAACATGGGCAATCACGGAAGTGGCTGGCAAGGAATGTAATGGCATCATTCACTCCAGGGTCAGCTCATGAGGCACGACACGCTGTGGGAGCAGAGGAGACTTTTAGGCTCTTTATTACAGATGCAATTGTGCAGGAATGTGTCACCTGGACAAATAAACGTATAGACCTTGTTGCATCAAAGCAGAAAACCCAGTCAGGCACGTATGCAAAAACAGAGCCAAAAGAGATGTTAGCACTCCTGGGAGTGCTCATAGCAGCAGGGCAACAGCAGGACAACCATTTGTCTGTCCTTGAGATGTGGAGTCAGGTGACTGGTTGTCCTATTTATAGAGCAGCAATGTCCAAGGGCAGGTTTGAATTCCTTATATCCTGCCTGAGGTTTGATGACCCTGAAACCCGCATTGAGAGGCAGGAGCAGGACAAGTTTGCCCCTATAAGGAAAGTGTGGGAAGAATTCATCATGAAGTGTACCCAGTACTATGTCCCCCGGGAAAACCTAACATTCAATGAGCAACTGCTGGGATTTAGAGGGAGGTGCCCCTTCAGAATGTACATCCCAAACAAACCACCAAAGTATGGGATCAAGCTTGTCCTTATATGTGATGCAAGCACTAAATAAATGCTTGGTGCCAAACCCTACTTTGGGAAGGGGGGGACAACACTGCCACAGGATGGAATAAGCCTCGGACACTACTATACGAAAGAACTAACCAGGCCATACCATGGATCCCACAGAAATGTCACCACCGACAATTGGTTTACATCAGTTCCCCTTACTGCCAACCTGCTGAACAACTGTGGGACGACACTTGTTGGCACTATTCGAGCCAACAAGACAGAAATTCCACCCGAGATGAAGGTGAAAGAAACCCGCATCCATGGCTCAAGTGCCTTCTTATTCACAACAGAGATGATGCTTGTGTCCTATGTTTCAAAGACATCTCAGGTACTGAAGAAGATGGTTCTCCTTTTGTCATTGCAGCACACCCAGCCTACCATTGCACCCAGTAGCAAACCCAAAGTCATTGAATATTACAATTCAACTAAAGGTGTTGATACTTTCGATCAAATGTGTGCTGTAACTTCCACCTCAAGGAAGACACGACGTTGGCCCCTATGTGTGTGGTACCAGGCGCGGATATAAGGGGGGGGCCCAGGGGGCCCGGGCCCCCCCCTTTTGGCTTTGGCCCGATTTCATTTCAGTTCACTATTTCATTTTTATAATCCATGTTTAATCCATGTTATAATCCATTTTTATTATCATTGTATCATTTATGGAACCGCCGTCTTCTCTTTGCTTAGGCTGCAGTGTGAATAATCCTTTCAGTGTAATAACCTTTGCATGTTACTTTTAAGGCTACTATTATAGGTAATAATATAAAGTATAATGCTTACTGTCTTATATATATATTCTACATTTAAATTGAGGTCTAATGTCTCTAGGTCTCTAGCTATTAATTTCTTACTTTCAATAAAGTTTTGATAAGATACAAAATTCCTCTCTCATTTGAATCCGAAGAGAAACACTGGCACCTAGAGCAGATGGTTATGCCCATTCATTTAGGTCAGTCCGCCAGTTATTAACAAATAAGAATCCCGTGAGTGGAGAAACGGTAATGCTAATGCTCGTTAAACAACCGAAAATTCTGCCGTCGGGCCCCCCCCAAACTTTGTTCCTAGATCCGCGCCTGTGTGGTACGGCATCCTAAATGCAGCAATCATCAATGAATACATTATAAGCTCAGAGAATTGTGGAAGAACAGGAAGAAAGATACCAGCAAGGAGTCTCATGATGGAAATCGCCACAGCACTCATCACTCCCTGGGCCCAGATGCACATGACGTCACCTAATATGTCAAGACAACTTCCCACTCTCATCACAACTGTGTTGGATCTGTCATCAGTGGGCATGGCTACTGGGGCACCAGGGACTTCAATCTCAGATAGCAACTCGCCCCTGGTACGCTGTTCGGCCTGTCCTAACAAGTCAGACCGGAAGACCCGCCACCACTGCGTCAAGTGTGCCCTACCGAAGTGCCCTCGGCATGCATACCCCATCTGTGGTGACTGTCTGTAAGAGGCAAGTTAATTTTTCATTATGTGTCTTCATTCTAGGGTTATCCATGTTGAAATAAGTGGCCATAAAAGCTTTGTAGAAAGCATGAAAAACAAAAATGAAACCTCTAAAAAAAAAAAAAAAAAAAAACTACAGCCACTTTTCGCGCATCTTCCATACAGTTTCTAGTGGCAACAGTGGGCTGTACCTGACTGAGGTAAGGGTCCATCTATTCAGCAACAAGTGTGAAAGAGAAGTCCCCAGCTGCAGTATTTTTTTTTCTTTTGCGAATTTTTTTCCTAAACATACTTTTCGTTTAGTGATTTTACCTTACTTTGCATTAAATCACTTACAGGGTTAACGTAAAGTACTAATTAAGTTTACATATTCTAAAGTTTAAGAGTTACTCTTTCAATGTTTATTTTATAATAAACCTGTTTTGAAGTTAAGCATGTTTTTTTTTATTTTCCAAAAAAGGGTAAAATTCTCCCGGCAATGTGGTTCACGTTCGTCAAAAACAACGATGTGGTTCTAGGGTTAATAAGCTATATCTCTGGTTCTATTTTACACATAACTTTGATTGTTGTGCCATTGTAAAGGGAAAATGTCATACTTTAATTTGTTAAAAAAAAGGAAACAATCTTTTTTTTAATTTATCCTAACAGATTTTCACAGCATTTTTCACTATTGATAAATAAATAAATAAATAAAATAAAATATAATCTTACCAAGTTCTTACCAAGATTCTAATCTTTCATTTCCTGCAAAGGCGGTTGATATGGACACCTTCATGTTTAGATATATCTTCACTATACACTATTCTACAAAATAAAAATATTCACTACACCTAACATATACATGTGACTGAAATAGTTTAGTGGGGAATTATACTCTATTGAAAAGGGTAATTATACACAAGTTCACCAGAGAAGTTGAACAACTTTTATGACACATTCACATATAAGAACTCCCAGGTTCCCTAAGATTTGTTTAGATAAACATTTAAGCAAGATACTGTAATGACTGCCATTTATTTCATATTACAGTAGAAGCCCAATTTAACGAACTAATTCAGCCAAGGTCCAGTCCGCTAAATTGAATTTTACGTTAATTTGAGTGAGTGAGCGTTGGTGTAACAGTGTTGCCAGAGCGGATTATAAAAATGATATGTACCTAAACATTCCCTAGTGTACACACACACACATACAGTATATATATTATTGTAAGTGAATTATAGGCAGCACAAGCATGAATTGCAAGCAAACATCAACGTGCAGTAATTTGTTGCAACATGTATTTACCTAGTTGTATTTTATGGGAAGGGGAGCTATGCTCGTGGTGTCCCGTCTTCACATCTCATTTTATCTAAACTATTTCTAAATTCATGTATTGTTTTCTGCACACATGACTTTCTCATCTAACTTGTTCCAACTGTCTATTATTCTGTGAGGAAAGCTGTTCTTTTTCACATCTCTTCTATTGCTGTCTTTCTTGATTTTCTTTCCGTGCCCTCTTGTATTTCTATCATCCCATTTTATCTGATTCTATCGATAATTTCTATGCCTTTCATGATTCTGTAAGCTATCAAATCTCCTCTCTCTCTTCTTTGCTCTAGTGTCTGTAGTTCAAGTTTTGCTAGTCTCTCTTCATATGATAGTTTTGAGAGTGTCGGTGCCAATTTTGTAATTGCTCTTTGTATTCTTTCAAGTTTTTTTTTATACATTTTTTTGTACTTTGTGACCACATCATTGCAGCATATTCCAATCTTGGTCTTATCAGTGATCAGAATTTTCATCACCATTTCTTCATCCAGGTATGTAAATGCCACTTTGATTGTTCTTATTAAATTATAAGTTTCTCCAAAAATCTTATTTATATGTTTCTCAGGTGACATATTATTCATAACAATGACTCCCAGGTCCTTCTCATTTTCTACCTTTTTTTATTCCTTCTCCCAATTTATATGCTCCTGTTATTGTTTTTGCTTTTTCCAAATTCCATTATACTACACTTTTTAGTGTTGAACTCCATCTCCCACTTCCTACTCCATTACCATACTTTATTTAGATCACTCTGTAGTGACTCACAATCTTCCGTGTTCACTTTTTTTAATAGTTTTGCATCATCTGCAAAGAAGCTCATATAACTTTCAATTTCTTCATCCATATCATTAATATATATAGCAAACATTATTGGGGCCAGAACTGTTCCTTGTGGAACACCGCTTATTACGTCATCCCATCTTGAGTGTTTGTCTCTTACCACTACTCTCATTTTTCTTTCTAGCAAAAAGTCTTCCATCCATTTAAGCAGTTTGCCCTGTATTCCTCCTTCAGTTTCTAATTTCTTAAGCAACTTCTTATGTGGTACTTTGTCAAAGGCCTTTTTTAGGTCTAGAAATGCACAATCAGCAGCCCATCCATCTCTTTCTTGTATTATATCTATTAGCCTTGAATAGAAACATATTAAATTAGTGATGCATGATCATCCTTGTCTGAGTCCAAATTGCCTTGGATTGAGCACGCTGTTTTTTTCTAAATATTTTACCCATCTACTTTTGATAATTCTTTCACAAATTTTTGCTATTCTACTTGTTAGAGAGACTGGTCTATAGTTGGTAGGGTCTTCTTTATTACCTCCTTTATATATAGGTACTATATTTGCTTTTTTCCAATCTTCTAGAACTTTTCATTCTTTCAAGGAACCATTTATTATGCTATGTATTTTGTCTGCCAGTTCATTTCTGCATTCTTTCAAAATCCAGTTTGCTTTTTCATCTGGTCCTTGCGATTTTCTAACATCAAGATTACTCAAGTGTTTCATTATTTCATTCTTTGTTACTTCTATTTCTTTCATAGGGGGGACTCTCTTTCCATTCGATCTCTTCCGGTTGTATATTCTCCCTTGTAAACACTGATTTAAAATGCTTGTTCATAATTTCTGCCATTTCTATTTCCTCTGTGTATTCAACTCCTTCTTGTCTTAATTTCTCCAAGTCTTGTTTGTTTTTCAGTTTGTTGTTTACAAATCTGTAGAATAGTTTTGGTTGATCTTTACATTTTTCTATGACATCTTTTTCATATTTTCTCTTTTCCTCTCTGCACGCTTGTACATATTCATTTCTATAAGTATATATTTTCCATTTTTCAGGTCTTTTGTCTTTCTTCAATTTGGTCAAAGCTTTGTCTCTTTTGTCTTTTAATACTCTATAACTTTTGTTGTACCAGCACTTTACATATTCTTTTTCTTGTTTTTGTCTTGGGACATACTTTTCCACACTTTTTTTTTTTTTTAATTTTTGTCAAAATATTCCATTTCTCTTCTACTGTTGTATCTTCTTTGTGTATTCTTTCCCAGTTTTCATTTTGAAAGAATTCTCTTATTTTATCAAAAAAAAATTTTTTCATACATCACTCTTCCTTTTCTATATTGTTCATTTCTTTTCATGTATTTTTTCTCATTTACTTCTAGTTCTATCAATATGTGGTCACTTTTACTTATTGGTGCCTGGTATTCTATCTTTTCCACTATTTCAGGTTCTGATGTGATTATTAGGTCTAGTCTCGATGGTTCGTCTTCATTTCTATACCTAGTGTTCTCTTGAATCCATTGTGTCATTGTGTGGTCAATAATCATCTCAAGTAGAACATTTCCCCATGAGTCTTCTACACCCTTTACGGTCATCTCTTCCCACCAGATTTCTTTGGTGTGTGTGTGTGTGTGTATATTCACCTCAGATCTGCTGCAGTCTCTGTCAAGACAGCCAGACACCACCCTACGGCAGTGACCTCAGAGCTCATTATTTGCCAATCTCTGGGTAGGTCTGAGACCACTCACACACCACACACCGGGACAGCAAGGTCACAACTCCTTGACTAACATCCCGTACCTACTCACTGCTACATGAACAGGGGTTACACGTGAAAGGAAACAAACCCAACTTACCTCCGCCCGGCCGGGGAATCGAACCCCGGTTCTCTGGCTTGTGAGGCCAGTGCTTTACCAATCCGCCACTGAGCCGTGTGTGTGTGTGTGTGTCTGTCGTGTAACAATGATATGAGCTGTCTGTGAATTTCGCGGAATATTAGTCATAGCTTCGTGTTTGGTTCGATGTACATAATTCTAGCGATTAATAGGACTGGGCAGTTGGTTTTTGGATAGTGAGCGTTATTGTTGTGTTGTTGCAGAAAACATAGTTCGTTATTATGGAAGTGTTTTTCGTGGTGATTACTCTCGCGTACTGATTTTGAATTTTCCCATCAACTTACTGTTTCATTATTTTGTTTTCCTATTATACTGTCTATTTCTACTTGAATATATTTCTGCTACAATTATACTTTACACATATACTGAATTATATATTATTGTATATATATTATAGTACGTACATATATATATATATATTTATATACCTCCAAAGTACTAAATTATAAATTTTCCCTTGACTCCACCACCACAACCTGGTAACATCTGGTAACATTGGACTCTGAGACACGCATGTGGCCAATTGACGGAAAATGCTCAACTTAGCTTACCGTTCCCGCTAAATTGAGCTATTTCCGTAGACGTGCGTCTGGCCAGCTAGCGGAAAATGGTCAACTTAGCGGACCATTTCCGCTAAGTTGAGCATTTTCGTTATTGCTATTTGCAGTTCGCTAATTTGAGCTTCTGCTAAATTGAGATTCGTTAAATCGGGCTTCTACTGTATTTGATTGTTTGTTATTATGTCTGTTTATTTATTATTAGCTTATTTCTATTTATTACTATTTACTTGCCAGTTTATTATTATTTACTATTTACCTGTTTATCATTTAACTATACCCATGTATTATCTATATTTCTTATTTATATATTTCTTGTGGAAAGGGAGCTGGGAGATAGGGTTGATGGAAGACCATTAGGATGGTTTGGACACATGGAAAGAATGAGTGAAGAAAGATTAGTAAAAGAGGTGTGGAAGGCAGAGGTGGAAGGAAGGAATATGAGGGGGCATCCTAGGATGAGATGGATGGATGAGGTGAAAGGGGCATTACAAAAGAGAGGAACGTCTGTGGAGGAAGGATGGGAGAGGACAGATGATAGGGGTAAATGGAGAGGGGTTGTGTATGGATGATGCTGTGATGTATGAGGGGAGTGGGTGGGGGATGGGGGGTGAGGAAGTATGTATGAGAAAAAAATTGATGCAGCCCGAAGGGTTTTCTCCCCGTCTTCACCTTTTCTGCATGAGGGGACAGAGAGGGGGGGGTCACCAAATTTATGAAGCGGCCTTGCTGTGGATGTGCTGTGTCTTGTGACACTGCTTCTGACCCACGGCAGAGGACAGGATGCAGGGATGACCCGTCATCCAGGAGGTGCCAAGATAAGAGGGAGTGAGGAGTGTGGAGGGGAGTGGAATATGTAGGGAATGGAATGGGTGGGAGTGGTTTTTATGCCTTTTTCTTTTTGACTACCTCCCATGTAAGGCGAAAAACCCTTTGGTAAATGTATGTATATAATTTTTTGCATCCAACCTAGTTATGGACCAAAAGGTCTCCTGTTGGCATCCTCCACCTTTGTAAGCCTTTGTAAAATGACAAAGTTGGCACCAGCTCTTTCCAAATTAACATATGAACAAAGATTATCCAAATTGGAACTACCAACACTGGAGCAGAGAAGAGAAAGAGGTGATCTACTATCTATAGAATCATGAAAGTAATGGAAATCCTTGATAGGAATGATTTACTAAAAAATGACAATGGAAAAACAAGAGGTCATGAAAAGAAACTCAAAAAGGATAACTATGGAAGAGATCTGAAAAAAAAACTTCCCAGACAGTATATCTGGAATAACTTAGATAAAGAAACAGTGAGTGCAAATACTATTCAAGACTAAGAAAAAAACTTGATGCTGAAAGATTCAAAGACGGGTCACCATGAGTATAGCTCCCTTTCCGTGTAATACATCTAGGAGGATGTTCGTGCCGCCTCCACCACCACACCTTACACTAATTCTCCTGCAGACACTGTTCGCAGAACCTGCCTTTCCCACACTGGTCTGGTTTGCCATGAGTGTGCCTGCGATTGATGATGTGGACAACCTTTTCAAATCTTTGCAAAGCCAAGCCATGACAACATTTTCTGCCTATTTCCACACTATCATAACCTTACCCGACACAATTTTTACACCATTACATTACACTAATTCAATTTTGTTATTTGTGCAATTACATCAATGTGCCTTCACACAGTATCTAATTCAGTGGTTCTTAACCTGGGGAGTGCATTCCTCCTAGGGGTTGTCAGTAATTTCCAGGAGCCCCCCTTGGGAAAAAGCAGCAACCTCTCAAATTATATGAGCAATTCATAGTAAAAATGCAAAAAATATTGCCATATAACTTTAGATTTCTATAGTCTACTCACCCATCTTAGCGCTGCTTACCATTTTCCATACTTATTGACCCTCCATATCCTTTGAAGCCCTTGGAAGGGGTGCTTTGAACTCATCCTGGGCCTGTACACTGTTCCTTGGTGACTGGTAAGCCCCATTCTCTTCCATTTTTCTACACACACCCATAGTAATAGCTGTACACAGTGCTGGTTTAACCTAGTAGCACATAAAGCACATGCTACAGGCCTCGTGCTTCAGGGGGCCCTGTGGTGTAAAAAATAATTAAGTTTTTGCCCTTATGTACAAAAGCCCAAGAAAAAAATTACTAATTTTCCCGAGTTTTTTTTATTATATATAAATATAGAACACTTCATTAGAGCATTGTATAATAAGTCTGATAATAAGAGCATTAACAGACTAACAGTAGATTTATCAATTGATTTTGTAAATTTAAAAAGTTATATGCCTATGCATATGCATAGTCGCATCAATTATGGCATCCAAATGTAGAAGTGCTCTGGAAAAACTACTCATAGGGACATATGAAAAATAGCATGCACATTTGCACACAGACGTACAAACATGAAGACAACAATCATTCGAATTCGACCAATAATGATCTGTTAGTGCTGCGCCCTTGCTACAGGAATCCTTCAAACTCACTGGTATTTGGTTATAACATGAAAACATTCTCAGCCAGTTGTGTGTGTTTTATTGTGCATTGTTGTGTTACTCGAGTGTGCCATTTGATCTCACAACCTTGTGATTCTTGGTTTCTTGTCTATAAATTGCATATTTTGTCAATAATTTTGTCTAATAAATTGCATTTAATGATGTATTAAATAATTCTAATTGGAGCAAGTGCAGCACTAACAACAACTTTAATATGGCCCATGGTGGACTTTGAGTTTGACATGACTGATAATATCCAGCTTTTTTATGGCCAAGGAAAAAAATAAACAAATAAATAAATAAATGAATAATACATACATACATACAAACATATACCAAAGGCTTTTTCCCCCTTACACAGGGGGTAGCCAAAAAGAAAAAGGCATAGACATCACTCCCACCCATTTCATTTCCCATATATTCCACTCCCATCCACCCTCCTCCCTCCTATCTGGGCACCTACCTGGCAAATACTATTCAAGACTTTAAGAAAAAAACTTGATGCTGAAAGATACAAAGACAGGTCATCCCTGGATCCTGTCCACTGTCCTGGGTCAGAAGCAGTGTCGCAAGACACAGCACATCCACAGCAAGGCTGCTTCATAAATTCAGCAAACCCCCCTCTCCATCCCCTCATGCAGAAAAGGAGAAGACAGGGAGAAATCCCTTCGGGCTGCGTCAAATGTTTTCTCATACATACTTCCTCACCCCCCATCCCCCACCCACTCCCCTCATGCATCACAGTCTCATCTATATACAAACCTTCTCCATTCACCCCTATCTTCTGTTCTCTCTCATCCTTCCTCTACAGACATTCCTCTCTTTTGTAAAGCCCCTTTCACCCCATCCATCCATCTCATCCTAGGATGCCCCCTCATATTCACTCCTTCCACCTCTGCCTTCCACACTTCTTTTACTAATCTTTCTTCACTCATTCTTTCCATGTGTCCAAACCATCCTAATACTCTTTCATCAACCCTATCTCCCAGCTCCCTTTCCACCCCTGTTCTCCTCGCCTCCTCATTTCTTACTCTATCTAGCCTAGTAACCCCTATCATACTTCTCAGACATTTCATCTCAAACACATTCAAACTCTTTCTCTCTTCCTCTCTCATGTTCCATGTTTCTGGCCCGTACATTGCTGTTGGCACAATCACTCCTTCATATAACCTCCTCTTAGCATCCATTCCCAGATGTTTATTTCTTATTACACTTTTTAATCCACCAAGGCATTTACTCACTTCTTTCAATCTACATTCTACCTCGACCCCCACTCCTCCCTTCCCTGTCACATTTGCACCCAATATCTGAAACTATCCACTTCCTCCAGTTTCTCACTCTTAACCTCTTCACTCCAGGGCACATAGCACGTCTGCCAGCATTAGCTGCCCAACGTGCGATGTTGCGTCATAATAATCGCATTATAAAAAATAAAGTCAGTGCTCAATCGTTCGTTCTCTTTTACCCGTGTATTTTGATAACCATAGAAAATTGATGAAGCCAGTTTAGAGAGAATGGAAATTACGTAGGTACAACTACAATAAATAAGATCAAGATGGCGACGTCGGCATCATCGAGTACCCACTTGCTCCTCATGCCACCTACGTAGGCATCACCGTATGGAAGTGGTTAATGCTCACTTCCAGCCTACTGTCACTCTCTCCCCTTGTACATCTCATCACCTTACTTTTGCCCACATTTATCTTCAGCTTCTTTCTTTCACACACCTTCTCAAACTCTGTCACTAACTTCCTCAATCCCTCCTCTGATCCTGCTACAAGCGTAGTGTCATCAGCAAACAACAGCTGGCTTACCTCCCACTTTTCTCCATTTTCTTTAATCATCTCTAACCCCTGACCCACTACCCTTGCATTCACCTCTCGCACCACCCCATCCATGTAAAGATTGAACAGCCAGGGTGACATAACACACCCCTGACAAAGTCCCACCTTTACCTCAAACCATTCACTCTCTCTATTTCTAATCCTAACGCAAGCTCTACTACTCTCATAAAAACTCTTGCTGCTCTTAACAGCTTTCCTCCTATCCCATATATCTGCAGTACCTCCCACAGTGCCTTCCTGTCTACCCTGTCATAAGCCTTTTCCAGATCCATAACAGGCAAAAAAACATCCTTACCTTTTCCTATAGCTTTTTCACATATCTGTCTTACCACAAAAATCTGATCTACACATCCCCTACCTATCCTAAAACCACACTGTTCCTCACCAATTACTCCCTCTGTTCCTCTCCTAATCCTCTCAATCAAGACCCTCCCATAAACCTTCCCAACTATACTCAACAAGCTGATCCCTCTGTAACTACTACACTCACACTTGTCCCCTTTTCCTTTGTAAAGTGGAACTATACAGGCACTCCTCCAGTCTTCTGGCACTCTACCCTCTCTTAAACAAACATTAAATAACCTCACCAACCAGTCCACCATAACTGTACCTCCTTTCTTCAGACATTCTGCATGGCATCCATCCAGACCAGGTGCCTTACCTGCTCTCATCATCTTAACAGCTACTTTCACTTCATCCTTCCCTATTTCTCCTCCATTTTCCTCACTCTCATTTTCTTAGCGCTTCCCACTGCAACTACCTTTCCCTCCCTATCCTCCTTCACATTTAGCAAGTCCCTAAAATACTCTGCCCACCTTCCTCTCACTGCCTTCTCTTCCATTATCACATCTCCATCTGCACCTTTTACCTTTTCTTCTTTACTTGATTAGCCTCCTCTTCCTCTTTTAACTTCCTGGCCAAAACATCTTTTTATTACTTTCAAAATTTTCTGTCATACTCTTTCCCCATTTCACATCTGCTCTCTTCTTTGCTTCCTTTATCTTATGGTTAACTTCCCTTCTCTTTACTTTGTACCTCTCATACAATTCCCTCATTCTAATTTGTAGCCAATCTATGAATGCCTGCTTCTTCTCTTCTACACCCTTCTTTGCTTCCTCATCTCACCACTCACTACCCTTCTTTCTATTTCCTCCCGCCCTCCTTGTTCCACACACCATCTTTGCACACCTTATGACTCCCTCCTTGAACCATCCCCATTCCTCCTCCACTCCTAGTTCTACTCTATCCATTACTCTCTCCCACTCCTCTCTCAACTTCTTATACTCATTCTCCTTTTTTTTTTTTCCTTCATTTAAGCATTTCACGCCAAGTATCTCCCTACCTTCTGCCCTTTTCCTCTTTCTCCACTCTCAATTTACCTTCCACCAGGAAATGATCTGATAATCTCTCCCCTTTGAACATGTACATCCTTAACTTTTCCTAAAAATACTCCTAGTCACCACTATATAGTCCATTAACGCTCTATCTGCCACCCTTCCATCCACCACCCTCTCCCATGTGTATCTATACTTGACTTTCTTCTTAAACACTGTATTTGCCGTCATCAACTCTTTCAAGACACATCTCCACTATCAACTCTCCACAACGATTTTTGACTCGCACTCCATACTTTCCAATCACTCCGTCAATTGGTTCATTTCCTACCCTAGCATTTAGGTCTCCCAATACAACTACATTGACATTTCTCCCTAATCCCTCTATGCACTCATTTATATCTACCCAGAATGAAATAAATTATGAAAATAAATAAATAATGTCCTCAATAATACAATATAGAATTTCTGGGAAATTTCTTCTCTACCGTATAGGCACTGTAAGGATTCATGTTTGTTTCAGTATGTTTCTAGTATATACATTTACCTCTATCATTGTTTTTGTATAAGTGTATAAATCCCTCATTTACTACTTAGAGTTTGATCCTAAGTTATATTTGTTCTGATTCTCTTTCATAATACTTGACTGTTTATATTTTGTTACTGCCCACTGACGCCTGGCATAGATATCCCTGTACTCATGATTTAGAGACATGCCGGGCCCATGTAAACATGGTCAGGATTAAAAGCTAAGAAACAAACTGCCTTGTTTGGGAATTACCCCGCCATAACAGTGGCAACAAGGGCGAGATTAGATTATGAGTGCTATGGTAAAGTGGACATTGAGATCACACGACTGTATGTCTACAATGCATTTATTAGCCTCAGATTAGGCACCGGCTTTTGCATCGGCAGTAATTCTTAGTGTTTGTACAAAAATGTCTAAGGATAGACAGATTGACAGATTTGAGCCAGATAGGATTTCACTAGACCTATGGCTGAGTCTTTTGGAAGCTCACTTCCAATTTACAGGAATAACTGGCGACAGTGAAGAAGATTTAGTGAAGAAGAAAAACTTATTATTAGTGTCTGTCAAAAGTGTTGTGTACGCAGAGTTGGGAAGGATCTATGCTCCTGATCTCCCTCATACAAAATCATTTAATGAGTTAGTGAAAGCGTTAAAGCAGTACTATATAGTCACTCCATCCTACCATAGAAGTCTTGTGGCATTTCAACAAAGGAAAAAACGGCCAGGTGAAAGTTTAAATAATCTATATGCAGATTTAAAGGCTCTGGCCAAAGATTGTAATTTCACTGACCAGTTTGACAACCGTGAACGAGATCAATTATTTATGGCAGTGGACAACGAAATTTATTTTCCCAATCTAGTGGCAGAAAATTTCAAATTACAAACTTTGACTTCCCAGAAAACTTTTGATAGAATATTAAATATGGAACAGGCATTTGTGGGTGAAAATAACAGTATAAGAGCGGTATCAGAGTAAAAAATTACATAAGAAAAAAGGAAGTAGATATGACCCTAAGACCTCTAGTAATTATCAATCAGGTAATAGTAAGTCTAAGCTCACATGCAAACACTGGTTTTCCCCATGCAAGTGAAAAATGCAGGTTTCAAGATAGAAATTGCAACATGTGTGGTAAAAAGGGACATTTGAAAGCAGTCTGTATATTAAAAGATTCAAAGTTTGAAAAGAAAAGTAAGGGAAAAGGAAATGAGGCTGCAAACAGACTGGAAGATTCTTCAGATTCAGACAGTGCAGATAACAATTTGTTTGGTGTTAAATCAGATATCTTTTCTGTTAAATCTGAGTTAGTCAACTTCAAGATTAATGACAATTTAATACCATTTGAGATTGATACAGGTGCTTGTGTTTCCACATTATCACAAAATTGGGTACATTCATTAAAACTATCCATGTCACCTGGTAATAAAAGGTTGCGTGCTTATGGTCACACAGCCATTGATGTTTTAGGAAAAGTGGATGTTACAGTATCATATAATAATTATGTCTTGGAACATACATTTTGTGTTGTAGCTTCTGGTAATACAAATTTATGTGGTAACGATTTACAGCAAAAAGTAGGAATTTCTCTTACAGGTATTCCTGATGCCTCTGGAGTGTCTAGAGTAAATAATATTGTGAATGTTAGTACCTTATTAGATGAGTACACAGTTGATTCAACAAAACCCATACCTAGTGTTAAGGCATCAATACATCTTAAACCTGAAGCTGTACCTAAGTGTTACAAAACTCGTACAGTATCATTCCATTTTCGGAAGTTAGTGGAAGACGAATTGGACAACCTACTTAAGGAGGGTATCATTTCCCCTGTAGAATTCAGTGAATGGGCAGCCCCGATAGTACCAGTTTTAAAACAAGACCAGAAATCTGTACGCATATGTGCAGACTTTAAATACCTCAATCAGTTTTTGCTAGTAGATCAGTATCCATTACCAAAGGTGGATGAACTTTTGTCTGTAGTTGGAAAGGGACAACTCTTTTCCAAGCTGGACTTAAAAAATGCTTACCTGCAAATGGCAGTAGATGAAGAGGCTCAGAGGTACTTAGTGATTAACACTCCAAAAGGTCTATCTAAATACAACAGATTACCTTTTGGGCTTGCTTCCTCTCCTGCTATTTTTCAGCGCTTCATGGTTCAGTGTAAAATTCCAGGGGTAGCAGTATTTTTGGATGACATTCTTGTAACTGGTTCCATTGAACAGGAACATGATGAGACTTTTAAAAGTACTAAGCATACTTCAAGAGAACAATGTCAAGGTTAATAAAAGTAAATATGTACTTAAAGCTGATTCAATTGAATATCTAGGATATGATGTGAGTGGGAAGGGTATAAAACCTTCTGAATGTAAAATAAGAGCAATTGCCCAAGCCCCAGCTCCTACCTTGGTGGCAGAAGTAAAGTCATTTGTTGGCTTAGTAACTTATTATTGTAGGTTTGTTCCCCAATTTGCTACAATCTTGCTCCTTTGTATGATCTACAGAAAAATGCAACCTTTAAGTGGACTAAGGTAAAAGAAAAATCTTTTTTGATTATTAAGAAAGAATTGGTAACTCAAGGGTTTTGTCAAATTTTGATGGCTGTTCTCCCCTTATCTTAGAGGTTGATGCATCCCCAGTTGGAGTTGGATGTGTTTTAAAACAAGTTGTGAATAAGGAAGAACAGACTGTGTATTTTGCTAGTAAGAAGTTATCTTCCGCTGAAAAGAATTACTCTCAGCTGGATCGAGAGGCTCTTGCGGTGGTTTATGGAGTAGTTGAAATATTTCTTACTAGGAAGAGAATTTGTTGTAAAAACTGATCACAAACCATTGTTAGGTTTATTTGGTAAACAGAAATAAATTCCAATTCATGCCAATGCCAGATTGCAGCGTTGGGCTCTATTGTTATCACAGTTTAACTTTGATCTGGTGTTCAGAGCAGGCAGAGAAAATCATGTTGCGAATGCTTAAAGTAGATTACCCATAGTAGATTCAGACAATGAATCTAGTGTACCTGTTGAATATGTCAATTTAATCAAGGTAATGGCATATAGTGATATTGTTTTGGACAAAGTCAAACTGTATACCAGAAAGGACCCAGTTCTTAAAAATGTTGTAAATAACCTTAAATTTGGCAAAATAAACCTAATGTTTCAGAGTACTCCAAGATCAAAAATGATCTTAGCCTTCATGATGAAATTGTGTTGTTCAGAAATAGAGTGGTAATTTCGTCGGAATTAAGGAGTGGTGTTGGATCATTTGCATTTAGGTCATAATGGAGTAAATGCGATGAAAGCTGAAGCAAGAAAATGGGTATGGTGGCCTAAGCTGGATCAAGATCTGTTGGAAGTTACCAAAAGTTGTTCTATTTGTTCTATTTCTAATCACCAGCAGCCCCAATCTCAGTCTCTTGCTTGGCCAGATTCGGATATACCATGGTCAAGATTACACAATGACTATGCAGGACCTATAGATGGACAATATTTTTTAGTAATTGTTGATTCTTTTTCCAAATTCATGGATGTGCATGTTACTGAAACCATTTCTTCAAAAGCTACTATTAACCCCTTCCATACGGTGCCGCACACGTAGGCGTCATGGACTTAGATCTCGGTGGCAGCAGCCAATGCCAGCCGTACGACGTGTCGTAATAATACTCGCATCATAAAATATAGTCACCGCTTATATTGATCGTTCTCTCTTCACCCGTGAATTCTGATAACCATAGAAAATGCGATTACAAAAGAATTAGAAAGAATGTCATTATGGAGGGGCGACTACAATATATATAATCAAGACGCCGATATGGCAGCCTCGCGAATACACTCGCTCCCCATGACGCCTACGTGTGCGGCACCGTATGGAAGGGGTTAAGTTGTTGCAAAGAACATCTGCAAATTTTGGCTTACTTGACCAAATAGTGTCAGATAATGCTGCAAATTTTTGTTTGGCAGAAATTAAGGAATTTTTGTCTAAGAATGGTGTTAAACATGTGATGCCAGCACCATACAATCCTTCCTCAAATGGGTTAGCAGAATGTGCAGTGAGAACCTTTAAAAGTGGATTGCGTAAATTTGAAAGTGGGGACATTCATCTTACAATATGTAGATTTTTATATAATCAGAGAAGAACTGTTAGTGCTTCCACAGGCGAAACACCCTCAGAGATGTTAATGGGTAGAACTTTTAAGGGACCTTTGCACTCCCTTCAAAAGGAAAAGAAGAGAGTAAGATTGAGGAAGAGGTTGTAGGTGTATCCAAATATAAGTTAGAGGATGCTGTGTTTGTAAGAAATTATGGAAAGGGAGAGAAATGGTTGCCAGGAAAAGTAATTGAAGAGTTAGGTGTACGTAATTATAAGATTCAATTAATGGATCATGGAAATGTATTTTGGAGAAGGCATGCTGATCAGATTATGCCAAGATATGTAACCACTGTGGCTCAGAGTGTTAACCACTTCACTTCAGGCCAAAATCTCACGGGCAGCATTAGCTGCCAGACGTACGATGTTGCGTCATAATACTCGCATCATAAAAAATAGTCACCGCTTATATCGATCGTTCTCTCTTTCACCCGTGAATTTTGATGACCATAGTAAATGTGATGAAGCCAGTTTACAGAGTATGTCAGTTATGCAGGGACAACTACAATAAATATAATCAAGACGCCGATATGGCAGCCTCGCGTATCCACTTGCTCCTCATGCCGCCTACGTAGGCGGCACCGTATGGAAGAGGTTAAGAAGCCTATAACTCCTGTAGTAATGGATATTAGTTCTGTTGATGAGTCTTGCCATTCTGATGCTCATAACAAACCTTCATGTGATATTCCTAACACTGATGTTAATTTTCCTGATGACCCGGATAAAGACAATGTTCACATTAACAATTCTCCGGTTAAATCTCCTATCAGGAAACGTAAGAATAGAACCAAATCTGGCAGACTTATAAAGCCTCCAGATCGCCTTGATTTGTAGTGCTGTATGGTTGTGGCACCCTAATTGGTTGTCATAAAAAAGGATGTAAGGATTCATGTTTGTGTTTCAGTATGTTTCTAGTATATACATTTACCTCTATCATTGTTTTTGTATAAGTGTATAAATCCCTCATTTACTACTTAGAGTTTGATCCTAAGTTATATTTGTTCTGATTCTCTTTCATAATACTTGACTGTTTATATTTTGTTACTGCCCACTGACGCCTGGCATAGATATACTTGTACTTATGATTTTGAGACATGCCGGGGCCCATGTAAACATGGTCAGGATTAAAAGCTAAGAAACAAACTGCCTTGTTTGGGAATTACCCCGCCATAACAGGCACCATCGGGAAAAATGGGAAAAGTGAGATTCTGAGTGTTATCTAATAATTACTTAAATATTCAAGTTTGGTTAGGTTATGTTAGGTTGTATTTCTGTAAAGAAAGCCATTAATGCTTTTAAGCCATGATATAATATCATATTCCTAGAAAAGTTCTTCTTTAGTCTTCTTTAATGTATAGCCAGCATCGAGAAAGGTGAGAAAAGTGGTTTCAGGTGGTGTCATCTAAGAATCACCTAAATACTTAATAACTTGATAAATACTTTATAATTACTTAAATACTAAGCCAAGTTTTGTTAGGTCATGTTAGGTTGTATTTATATTGGTTATTGCATATTGTATAACTAGCAAGCTATGCAATATGTAATAATTGGCTTATATATCTTAAATTATTGTTTGCCTATTATTTAATTTTTTAGGCCTTTTTTCTTATTCTTTTTTTTTTAATTCTGGCTTTTTTTTCCAGAAAAATTAATGGTGAATTGTGAACAAGATTTTGGGTGCAATTACTCTCTGGAAGTGTTTATATATATATATATATATATATATATATATATATATATACATATATATATATATATATATTATCTATATATATATATATATATGTATATGTGTATATATATACATATACATATATATATATATACAAAACAACAACAACAACAACTAAGGAGGACAGACTGAAGGAGATAGTGGCCGTGTCCAACGTTAACTACTTTCTTTAAGATAAAACCTAGTGACACTGACACATCTGAACCTGAAGGTGGACACCACCCTTTAACATCAGTTGATGAAAGTGTTGTTGAACTTAAGATGAGGTCAAGAAACCACCCAAGTATGATGAGGATAACAGTTTCAAGCCTGACCATTTGGAAGAAGCCAAAACAGTGGTACACAGTAGAGAAGAATACCAAAATATAGAAACAATAGATTTAACACCAGTGTCAAAAGATGTGGACAAAAACAGTTTTTTCCACTTATCTAGGAAAGTGGCCACCAAAATTTGATGAGGTTCTGAAAGAATACTGGAATGCTAAAGGAAACTAGGACTGTCAAAATAGATACTTTGAGTTTATTTCCTCCAAAAGATAATACAAAAGTGAAAATAAAACAAGATTTTATAAGAAAAGTTACTTTAACAGGGTTCACAAACTTACATATACCAAAGGCTTTTTCCCCCTTACGCGGGGGGGTTAGCCAAAAAGAAAAAGTCATAGAAAACACTTCCACCCATTCCATTTCCTACATATTCCACTCCCCTCCACCTCTCTCCCTCCCTCTTATCTTGGCACCTCCTGGATGACGGGTCATCCCTGCATCCTGTCCACTACTCTGGGTCAGAAGCAGTCGCAAGA
The DNA here is from genome assembly GCF_046742065.1 of Oratosquilla oratoria. Taxonomy (NCBI): domain Eukaryota; kingdom Metazoa; phylum Arthropoda; class Malacostraca; order Stomatopoda; family Squillidae; genus Oratosquilla; species Oratosquilla oratoria. The sequence goes on from NW_027467716.1 coordinate 1,932,007, forward strand.
CACAGCACATCCACAGCAAGGCCACTTCATAAATTCGGCGACCCCCCCTCTCTGTCACAAACTTATAAATTGTATAAAAGAAAGATGTTGGCTCTGTTACTCAACAAGCCAAGGCCACCTATTTTGCTTTCCATGCAAAGTTATGAGCCCAGAGTTCCCTTCTAAGCTTGCCGAGGAAGATTTTGATAATTGCAAGAATGCTAACACTGGACTGGTTTGACACAAAGAAAATACTGTGCACAAGAAAGCTATTGCTGCCTTGTTAGCTCAGAAGAAGAAGAAGGATGATAGTGTTGATGCTGTACTTGTCAAACAGATGGAATATGAACATCAGTACTGGTGAAAAGCAGTTGATTGTGTTGTAGAAGTTTTAAAGTTTTCATCAGAACAAGGTCTCCCTTTCCTTGGACTGTTATAACTGCTGGCCAAGTTTGACCCATTTCTATCTGAGCACAAATGCTCATGGGAACAAAGGAAAAGTCAATACTTCATATCTGTTCAAAGATGTGTGTGCAGAGTTTATTAGTCTGATTGGGACCAAGATACTTGACCAAATAATCTATGAAATTAAAAAGTGCAAGTATTATTCAGTTTCACTGGATTCAACACCAGATTTAGCACACATTGACCAACTTACTTCAATTGTGCAATATATGTTGCCTTCTGTATCAGTAGAAATACCTATAATTTTTTTTTTTGAGATGGAAGGACCTAGTTCTGCAAATCTTACTGACAGTTTACTAGATTTCTTTACAGAAAGGGAAATCAACATTGAAGATGGTCAGGGCCCTCACATGGGGGGGCTGGGGGCGGGCATATGCCTGGGGGCGCCAATTCTAGTCTGGACATGCCGCCCATAAGGCTGACAAAATAAATACAATAAAAAAAGTCTGAGGAGCCCTGAATATTTGACCATAATATACAAATTTTGTATGAGAATCAACATGAAATATTTTTCCTTGTCTTTTCTGCAACAGGGACATTAAATAACAATTTTAAAATCTGTTTCATTATTTCACAAGCCAATAGCTATAATAGGCAGTAAGGAATAGTGGAGATGGGAAGGGGGGGGACATCACTGAGAACTTTGCCTCTGGGGTGGCACTTAGGCATGTAAGGGCTCTGAAGATGGTAGATGCCAGAGTTATGACAATGCAAGTAACATGAGTGGTAAATACAATGGACTACAGGCCGTCACTAAGGAAAGGGGTACATTTGTCAATATATTCCATGGTTTGCCCATTCCCTCAACTTGGTAGGAAAATTTGCTGCACAATGTTGTCCAGTAGTAGTAAATTTTTTGGTTTTGATATTTACGAATGTAATTAATGTGTGTGTATATATATATATATGTATTATATATATGTATATTCCCATAATGCATCAGCGTTCATGTTATTTTGTGTGTGTGTGCCTAGTATAGGTACATGCATGTATATGTGTGCATGTGTGATTCACCATGGTCTTGGATCACATGTTGGACTTGTGATTGACAGCTATTTCCCTCCCAGAAGAGAGCTCAGAGCTCATATATTACCAACCTATGAGAAACACTATGACCTTACATGCACACACACCCCAACTCCCCACTCACGAGTTGGAGTAACGACTCGCAGCACAGCAATACTGAAATTGTTTCAGCCTGGCGGGATTCGAACCCAGACCACCGTAGTGGCAGCCAGGAATTCTATCCACTGCATGTGTGTGTGTGTGTGTGATTCACCATTTACCACGGTCTTGGATCACGTGTTGGACTCGTGATCAACAGTTAACCTCCCAGATGAGAGCTCAGAGCTCGAACGACCGATCTATGGGTAATACTGTGACCTTACACGCACACACACACACCCAACTCCCCGCCCACAAGAGTTGGAGTAACAGCCCACAGCGAAGCGATACTGAAATTATTTCAGCCCTGGGTGAGATTCGAAACCGGACCTCCGTATTGGTAGGCGAGAACTAACCACTGCGCCACGAGGATATGTGTGTGTGCGCGCGCGCGCGTATATGCTTCCCTGTGTCCAAAGGTCACTTTAAGGTGTATGCGTGCAAACGTGTATTTGTCCAAACCCATGCGGGTGTGTGTACGTCTTCATGCGCGTGCACGAGTGCACGTCTGTGCTCACGTGTGTGAATGCGTGCATGTATCATGTATGTATGTATCCGTATGCATTTACCTGGTTGTATCTTACGGAAAGGGGAGCTATGCTCGTATCGTGTACGAGTTCATGTATGCCGAAGACGGGGAGAAGGGGTAGGAGGAAGGGAAGGTGGGGATATCCAATAGATTCATCATTATAATTATTCTAGTTTTCCCCGAACTATTAACTTGCGTAGTAGTTGCATTACTTTGAATATTTACACTAGGTTTCTCCAAAATATTTAATTCTATTCCGGGAAATCCTTCGCTCATGAGTACCAAGAACAACCCAATTAATTTGAATTAATTTCCCACTACATTTCTAGGCGTTATTATTCGATATTTGGATTCGCTTTGTATTCATGGTACACACGATTTGAGAGTACTTTCTTGTATACATTGATACAACAAAACCAGAAAATATTCATTTATTCATTAAATGAATATCCAAACATTCTCCTTATATTTCACATACGAAAATAACGAATATGAACAGGCACATCGCTCTCGCCATCGAAGTCGATATGATAATGATCATGATGTAAACGGTCACCCAAGATAAAATTTTGATTGATTGGGGTTTTTATCATTACTACAAACGACAACATCTACAATCATGATTACTTTACCTGATAATTCTAGTAAGTTGTGGAAAACGCATTCTCTTATTCTGGGCTTCCAGCTTATGGGGGCGCAGTGTACTTACTATAATAGAAAAGAAAAAAATACGTTCAAACAAACAACGGTCCCGCCGCACTAAGCACTTTCGGCTGTAAAAATGTCGACAATGTTAAGGACAAAAACTATAGTTCATTTGAAATTAGTGTACTAGTTTATCACAACCTGCATAAAGCCACTATAGTAAACCAAAATAGCCTAAACAATTTACACACAAAATAAAATATTTATAAACCCTTATATTAGTTTATAGTAAAACTATTTTCGCAGATTCAACAAGGTACTCAGGTCCATATAGGGTAATGGATTCTGCAGGTGGAAATAAATATAAACTCTTACATTTAGAAAATAGGGAAGAATTGATAGGCAAATGTAGTTAGCACGGAAACTCAAAATAATGACCTTAGCACACTAGTGAAAAACTTGCAGGATAATCAGGCTAATATCATTAGATTGCACAACTGCACTATTACCAACGATTTTAAAGTTGCTCATATCCGGTAGAATAGAGGCTAATAAACAACATTATTACATTCAATATTATATGATTTAGTTTCTTGCCTGTACACTTTTACTCGGAAAACTAATTTGCCAAGGCTAATGTAAAAAATTGCGTTGAAACCGGCAAGAATTAGTAAAGTTTTGAAGAACTGGGCATAAACTTGTTTAACAACAAGATAATTTTAATACCCTGCGGATGTGCTGAACGCTCCAAGCATTCAAACTAAGCCAAACAAAAATCAAAATCCAACGGGGCGCAAAAGATGGCGATATCGGCGCCGCGCATGGTTTCGCGCGTGACCATATGCCTACATGTGATGACCCTAAGCTCAAACATCAAGTGATGAACGATCTTAAGCTTCTCATTTCCGGGAGAAAATAAGTTGATAAACATGTTTATCTAAATTAAAATAATATCTAGTGATGCCTTACCTTAATATTTTTACTCGGAAAACTATGTTGCCAAGTTTGATAACCAAATTTCCGTTTAAATCGCTGATTTTTTTTTCTATTTTAAGAATTGAGCATACATTTGCAAAACAACAAGGTAATTTGAATATCTTGCGCATGCGCTGAACGCAGCAAGCATTCAAACCAAGCTAATCAAAAGCTAGTGGGCCGCAAAAAATGGCGATGTAAACAGTACATGGTCGACAGTGGCGCCGCGCGTGGATTCGCGCGTACCTACTATGTATAATATGAGTCTTACATGTATTGTATTTTACTGTATATATGATTGAATCCGAATAAAATAAAATAAAATAAAATAAAGGATATTTAATGGAAAAGTGTAATGTTATTACACATTTGTAAATGTACACTTTAAACCCACTATGCGACTATCGGAGAAATAATATCAGAAGTACAGGAAATCTGTATATTTCGACTACTATCTGTAATCCTCTTCAGCAGAATAGTTACAAGAAGATAGAGGAAGTGAAAAGTCCCCTTGTCTGTACTCCTCACTACCTCATTTATACCTATACTCTATCTTCTTGTAACCATTCTGCTGAAGAGGACTACAGATAGTAGTCGAAATATACAGATTTCCTGTACTTCTGATATTATTTCTCCGGTTGTGGGTTTAAAGTTTACATGGATATTTAACATGAAATTCACTAGGCGATCATACTATTATTACTGTTACGTATTCGCATGTACATTAAACTCACCTTTTTCTATTGCACATGGGCCGTGATCATGGAATCACGAGTTAAAGACAAGTTCACGCCTACAATTTTCCGGATCAGGGAAAGGCAGGAGTTCAGTCTTCTCTTGTTTATTCTGCTTAGCGAACATGAGGATTTTACACGTGTGTTCAACACCAATGCTAGGCTTACTCAAGGTCTAAGTAAACAGGTCTAACCGCTGGAGCAGTTCTGCGTAGCTTCTGACGTCGTTTGGATGCGTCCATTTTCTCTTTGTGATACACTGAAGAAAACTGTGAAACGCCAAGGAAGACAGGAACTATAATATTTTATATATATATATTATATATCATATATTATATATTCATATATATAGACAGGAACTATAATATTTTATATATATTTATATATATATTTTATATAATATTTGTCAGAATATAACTAATTGAGTGGAGCGGTGCGAGCGAAGGCGACGTCATTTTCGAACGACGGACCAACTTCAACTGACAGCTATAGGACCCGCTAACCCCACTTTGAACAGCCAGGTGACGTTCACGGGCTCGCTGCGCCAACTCCCTCGAAATTCGGTCGGAAGTGGTTAGACCTTATATTCTTAGATCTTGGGCTTACTCTCTCTATGCGAGGTATGGTGAGCGACGCCGGGACCCCTCCCTGGCGTCCCCCCATGCATACCCTCGCTACATACCCCCTTGCTTATGCTTCGACTCTCCGATTCACGCATCACTTACACGCATACCAACCATCCAGGCACACTATGCAACATTCATACATGCAATTTCGCCACATTATCCCCCTCTACAAAGCTTGACGACCCGTCAGCTTTCACCTACAAACTTACAAAAGAACAAAACAAAACATTCTGTATAAAAGAAATAAAACATCACTTCTACATTTGGAAAACATTACATATACTAAGAACACTTAATCACATACAATGACATATCCAAATATCAAATAACATCAAATGGCATATCCTAACACATTGATAACATCAAATGTCAATCACATAGTCCGTTAACCACGCTGGTAGCTTCCTATTTCTGGGAAGTCGACCAGGGGCCGTATACACAAAACTTGTTAGCACTAACCTATAGCTGTTAAGGGTAACAAATTCCTGTTAAGGCTAACATTTAGCTGTTAAGCACTAACAGTGATACAGAAAACTTGTTAGGGCCTTAAAAGTACTGTTAAGATAAAAGTGCTGAGGAGGACTATTAAGCTCTTAACAAGTTCCTGTTAGCAAGATCTAAGAATATAAGGTCTAACCACTTCCGACCGAATTTCGAGGGAGTTGGCGCAGCGAGCCCGTGAACGTCACCTGGCTGTTCAAAGTGGGGTTAGCGGGTCCTATAGCTGTCAGTTGAAGTTGGTCCGTCGTTCGAAAATGACGTCGCCTTCGCTCGCACCGCTCCACTCAATTAGTTATATTCTGACAAATATTATATAAAATATATATATAAAATATTATAGTTCCTGTCTATATATATGAATATATAATATATATATATAATATATATATATAATATATAAAATATTATAGTTCCTGTCTTCCTTGGCGTTTCACAGTTTTCTTCAGTGTATCACAAAGAGAAAATGGACGCATCCAAACGACGTCAGAAGCTGCGCAGGACTGCTCCAGCGGTTAGACCTGTTTACTTAGACCTTGCCTGTTAGTAGAGAAGATGGCGGAGCAACAACAACTAAAAAGATGACTGCGAGTTTATCGACAGCGACGGGACATATTTAACGAGTACAATGACGACGAACTCATCAAACGCTTCAGAATGAACCGTGCTGGTATAATAAAAATGGCTGATTTAGTGAGGGACAAACTTCAATCCAGAACAGAACGGAATCGACCACTGAGTCCTGAGACGAAGGTGGCAATTACCCTATGATATTTAGCCACAGGTAAAATGCAGCAGTGACGAATTTGGGACCTCGCAAGCATCAATCAGCCGTGTCATTACTCAAACAATTGATGCACTATCAGAACCAGATATTGTAACTCAGTTTGTAAAATTCCTATTGACTCGCCAAGAAGTGCAAGTAAAACAAGCAGAGTTCATGGAAAACTGTAGGTTTCCCGGTGTTGTGGGTACCATAGATGGCACAAACATTAGAATTGGGGCTCCAAGTGTCGATGAACATTTATATGTAAACAGAAAACAATACTATAGCATCAACGTGCTTTGTCATGCCTCCCTCTTATCCTTGTGTTTTAAACTTTAATAATCGCCCATTTATTATTATTTTTTCTCCATAATCACGTTGATCAAGAGGAGTGTTTCCTCTTGTGACCAGTTTGGCTTCCTTTTCTTTTTCTGTGTTTCTTCTGCCATGTCTATGTCCTCTGAAATTATTGTTGAGTCTTCTGTCGGATGATTTGTCTGTGGCACGGCCGCCTGTACAATGCGCCTTCGTCCAAAAATATCTGTCGTTGGTTAATAAGTACTTCTAAAAACCCATACATACGATATCTATGTGCTATCATGATACTTAAATAATAAATTGTGAACAACTGCATTAATAACACTGTTTTATGTGTGCAATTTTTGATAATACGTCCATTTACATGTTCATAAGCTGCTAACTTCAGCGCTGTTTAGCGGTACTTGACAAACAACTGTTTGCTAGCTAACAGTTGTTAGTTAAGCATTGGTGTATAACTTTTAGTGGTTTTCTGTTAGCTAGCAGAGATTGTTAAGGCTAACAAAAAAGTTTTGTGTATACGGCCCCAGGTCTCTGGTCTCTCTCTACTTCATCTTTACTTTCTTTCTCCGAGTCTTCATGTACTACACCTTCGTCACTTTCAGTGTCACTATCACTTTCACATTCACGTTCAACATCAGGACTATGATCACCATCATTACAACTACTACTACTGTCACTGTCTCTCGAATCTACATCACGTTCACCCCAGGTAAATTCTCCCTCGCCTGGGTGTTTCCATAACCGATCGACATGCACTACTTTACTCGCCCGTTTTCTGCCAGGCATTTCTAGTCGGTAATTCACTGCGGATATCACTTTCGTCACTTTATATGGTCCTTCCCAGTCGGACTGGAGTTTCGGTGACTTGCCAGGCTTTCTCTGTGGATTATGCAGCCAGACCATATCGCCGGGCTGATGCTCTGCATTTCTAGCGCGACCTTGGTACTGCCTCCACATAGCCTGACCTGACACTCGCAGATGCTGCCTCGCCCAGCGGGAAGCCTCCTCCAGGCGCCGCTGCATCGTCCTCACGTAATCACTATACGTATGTGGAAGTTCTGCTCCCGGTGGTCGACCGGTAGAGAGGTCGACTGGCAGACGAATTTCCCTGCCAAACATTAACTTGGCTGGCGTGAATCCCGTGGCCTCATGCTCAGCTGAACGATAGGCCATAAGTACGTACGGAACCCACAAATCCCAGTCGCGCTGGTCCTCCTGACAGTACTTGGCCAGCTGCTGGACAATCGTCGCGTTAAACCTCTCCACCATACCATCAATGTGGGGCCTCAGGGGAGAAGTACGAGTCTTATTGATGCCAAGCAGACTGCAGCATTCCTTAAAGACCCGCGACTCAAACTCTCGTCCTTGGTCTGAGTGCAGTTCCCCAGGGACTCCATAGCGCACGAACACCTCCTCCACAAGGAACTGAGCTACAGTCTCTGCCTCGTGGTTAGGTAGAGCACAGACTTCCGGCCACTTCGTGAAGTAGTCCATTACCACACACAGGTACTTGTTTCCTCTCTCTGTGCACGGAAAAGGGCCGGCTATATCCACAGCCAGGCCATCGGCGCCCCGGTGTGGTATAACTGCAGGGAGGCACGAGTCTTGTGGGCGGGGCCTCTCTTTGCGGCGCACACACGACAAGTCTTGCACCACTCCTGCACGTCCAATCGCATGCCCAACCAGTACACTCGCTGCCTCAACTTTTCGAGAGTGCGTTTCACTCCCAGGTGGCCGCTGGTATTACCCTCGTGCATCTCTTTCAGCAGCTCCTGTCGCCGAGAGCATGGCACTACTACCAGCCAGCTTACCTCTCCTGTTCGTGCGTGCGTCCAACGCCGGTGTAGGATTCCCCCTCGCAGACTCAGTGCCTCCCACTGGTCAACAAGTCCTTTGGTAGTAGGACTCTCGGGTGATACTGTCTCTTTGGGAGGCCTTTCACTGCTGGCCTCTAACCACCCAATCACCAGAGACAGGTCAGAATCCTCTCGTTGGTCCCTCTTCCACTTCTCGTCTGCCTCGGTGGTGCTGTGAGCGACGGTTAATTTCCGCACAGCCACCTCAGACTCTCGCCGTGAGCAATGCTCACACTCGGGTGGGCAGGGACGGCGACTTAAGCTGTCGGCGTTGTTATGCACCCGGCCAGGTCGGTGCTCGATCTCATAGTTGTACTGCTCCAGTTTTCCAATCCACCTGGCCAGCTGTCCTTCCGGTTCCTTCATCGTCTTCAACCATCTCAAGGCGGCATGATCCGTTCGAATGGTGAAGCGCGTACCATACAGGTAGTGATGGAAGTGAGCGAGTGCTTTCATCACCGCTGCCAACTCCTTCCGTGTGACGCAGTAGTTCCTTTCCGCCTTGTTAAACTTAGCACTGTAGTAACTCACCACATACTCCTTTCCATCACGAAGCTGTGACAGCACGGCTCCCACACCCTCTTGGCTCGCGTCCGTGTCCACAATGTACGGCAAGCCCATTTGTGGGTAGGGAAGCACTGGCGCTTCCACCAACGCTCGCTTCAGTGCCACGAAAGCTTGCTGGCACTCCTCGCTCCACACAAAAGCTGCTCCCTTCCTCGTCAGATGGTGCAGTGGGGCGGCGATAGTGGCGAACCCTGCCACAAACCTCCGGTAGTACGTGCACAAGCCCAGGAAACTGCGCAGCTCCGAGACATTCTGAGGGACTGGCCATCCTTCCACAGCGGTGACCTTGAGTGAGTCCGTCCTCACACCTTCCCTTCCGACGACATGTCCCAAAAACGGCACTTCTGACTTGAATAGAGTGTACTTCTTTGGATTCAGCTTCAGGCCAGCCTTCCTCATTCGGCTGAACACTTCTGTGAGCCTAGCCAGCTCCTCCTCGAAGCTGTTTCCAAACACCAGCACGTCGTCTAGGTAGACGACTGCTGCCTTCCATTGCATACCGTCGAGTACACGTTCCATAGAACGCTCAAAGACTCCAGGGGCGTTCATGAGGCCAAAGGGCATCACATTCCAGTGCCACAGGCCTTGCCCAATCGAGAAGGCTGTCTTCTTTTTATCCTCAGGCGCCATTTCGACTTGATGATAGCCTGACTTCAAGTCCAGCGTGGAGAACCACTGGACCCCACTGAGAGCGTCTAACGTTTCGTCGATGCGGGGGAGAGGATAAGCATCAGGGACAGTGACGGCGTTCAGCGCCCGGTAATCTACGCAGAACCTACGGCTTCCGTCCTTCTTCGTCACTAGGACTACCGGCGAGCACCACGGGCTGTCTGACCGCTCAATCACTCCCGTTGCTGCCAACTCTCGGACAAGCTTCTCCATTTCTTCTCTCTTTGCTGGTGGGACCCGACGAGGCGCCTGCTTGATGGGAGGACTATCTCTGGTATAGATGCTGTGCTGAACCAATGACGTGCGACCCAAGTCCATGTCTCCACTGCTGAACACGTCACGGTACTGTGCGAGTAATGCCTTCACTCTACTCGCCTGCTCAGCCGTAAGCTGCGTGATACTCCTCTCCGTCAAGTCTTCCAAATACTCAGGCAGGCCCTCTGGTAGGTCCTTTTGTTTCTTCTCCTCCTTCGGTGACTCCATCTTGCTGTTAGCGGTGGCGATAGTGGTGGACGCGGTGTGGTGCATGTTCGTAGTAGCAGAGGTGCGGGCCACTCTTCCTTTCCGTGCTTTATCTTGGCTGGGTGACTTGACGGCCGGAGATCTCTGCCCTCTGGGTTCCCTTACCTCATCCCTCGTGGCGAGCTCTCCATTAGGATTCAAAGGCACTTCATAGCCTCTCACTGACATCCTACCCTCCTGGAGATCAACACACGCCCCCACGCGATTAAGGAAATCCAACCCCAACAGGCATTCATCTTCCATCTCCGACACAAGCACAGGCAGGCGTTCAGTCACCCTGCCTACAGCCAGATTCACCCACACCGGTCCCTTCACCGGTACACAGTCTCCTGTAACACCGCACAGTTGCTGACCCACGCACTTCACACCACGTTCTGGTAGGACTCCCTCTCGTACGAAGGTCCTCTCTGCCCCCGTATCCACTACCATCTCCACTTGGCGTCCATTGATACTCCCTGTCACCTTGATGGCGTGGGACGCCGCCACCTGACGACACCTTAGTTGGCTTGGGGCGCCCGAGTGCTCTGCTGGGAAGGTGCCCCGGCCCCCAGCTGCTTCAAGTTTCCCGCCGACGGCGTCACCCCCTTGGGCTGGCGGCACTCAGGGGAACTGTGTCCTCGTATTCCACAATTCCAGCAGCAGGGCTCGAACACCGGTCGCATTCCGTCCTCCAGCGACCGTGCCCTCCTCTTGCAGTCGTGCTTTTTTGTGACCTACCTGACCACAGTTGAAGCACGATCCTTTGAAAGGCTTGGAGCTCACCTTCCCACCAGGTTGAGATGGTTTGCTACTTGCCTGCGCACGCCTGGCCCAAGCACGGCTCGGACGACGCTTCCACGCGTCGCTGGGAGGGGGAGCAGCAGGGCTGACGCTCATGAGAAAGGCTTCAAACTCCGCTGCCCTTGCCAAAGCCTCTCTCACGTTCTTGGGCGCAGCCTGCTTCACGTGGATCTGTAACTGCCTATCGTGAAGAGCGTCCACGAAGCAGTCCTTGGCCAACATGTCCACGGTGTCCTCCGTGGCCATGGGGTAAGCGCCCCTCACTAGCGCTTCCACGTCCTGCGCTAGTAAGGGAAGGGTCTCGTCCTTCCCTCGCCTCCTCGTCTTCAGTTGAGCCCGAAACACCTCCGGTTGCCGCCTCCTGCCGAAACGACGCCGGAGGGCCCCAGCCATACTGTCGTAACATCGCAGTTGAGCGGGGGTTAAGTGCTCCAGTACTTCCAACGCCTGCCCTTTCAGCACACTCACCAGCTGAAAGGCCTCCTCTTCCTGTGACCACCTATGACGAGCTGCAACCACATCGTACTGTGCCTGGTACGCGTCCCAAGACACCTTCCCGTCATATTCAATCACCTTCCTCTCTTTCTCATACCGCGTGACCTCACCACCTCCACAGGCCCCTCGGGGTTGCAGTTCAACTGAACGACTCCCCAGACGTCTCCCTGTGAGGTCGTCCCCTGGGTTCACGTGGCGAAAGTCGTTCCTCTGCCTTACAGACGCCGGTGGCGGCGAGAGGCTACGAGGAGGTGAGGGTGGAGGTGAAGGTGGTGGGGTGATTGAGCTCACTACGCGATGCTCACCAGCATTGCACCATGTCACGGTATCGAGATTTGCTGCAATCTCCCCATTCTCCTGTCTCACCAAAACCGCCTCCAGTGTAGATACCTTGTCAAGACACGTCTGCATGTGCTCACGGTACCGCTCTTCTATTGCTTTCATCTCCTCTTTAACCTCTTCTTTCACTGCCACCACCTCCTCCTTAACCTCTTCCTTCACACGGTGGTACACGTCGTCAGTATACTGGTTAGCACGTGTTTCTAACGATCCCATGTTCTCCCCCATTATAGCCCTCAGTTCCTCTTTCACTTCAGTCATGACCTGTTTTTGTTGATCCATATGGATCGCAAGCATATCTGCCATGACCTGTTGTTGGTGTTTCAACATCTCGGCCACTGAGTGTTGTGCCAAGAGCAACACTGACTGAGGAGATACATGTTCAGTAGCCTCTCGGTGCAACACCGTGTCCTCACATTCAATCGACGCCATGACACTCGACTCCTGCTTTCCCTCAATTTCTATGTCTTTACCATCAATTTCTATGTCTTTATTATCACCGGTGACATCCATGATCACTTGAGTCACTTATCACTTCAATATCAAACCACTTATCACTTCGATATCAAGTCACTTATCACTTCAACCTGATCCCGCTTCTGACGCCATTTGTTACGTATTCGCATGTACATTAAACTCACCTTTTTCTATTGCACATGGGCCGTGATCATGGAATCACGAGTTAAAGACAAGTTCACGCCTACAATTTTCCGGATCAGGGAAAGGCAGGAGTTCAGTCTTCTCTTGTTTATTCTGCTTAGCGAACATGAGGATTTTACACGTGTGTTCAACACCAATGCTAGGCTTACTCTCTCTATGCGAGGTATGGTGAGCGACGCCGGGACCCCTCCCTGGCGTCCCCCCATGCATACCCTCGCTACATACCCCCTTGCTTATGCTTCGACTCTCCGATTCACGCATCACTTACACGCATACCAACCATCCAGGCACACTATGCAACATTCATACATGCAATTTCGCCACATTACTATATAACCTAAACCTAACCTAACATAGCTAACCTAACCAACTTAACCTAACGTAACCACTTCATAGAAGACTAGATATTTCAAATACAAAATAGATAAATAAATAAATAAATAAATAAAGATAAATAAATGAATAAAAATAAAATAAGATTTTTTTTTTGCGTTATACTGGAATAGAAGCAGCCAGATTACACATGTAAGTACTAAGTTAGTAAGGAAGTAATTAGCTTTCTTTAGAATCGACAGTTGGGAGACAAATCTTCCCAGAACGATATTAGTTGGACTTTGACGGAAAATCTAAAATTACCTCACGAAAAATTCTATTTCTTCAAGACATCACCTTATTTTATCATTCTTCTTTAAAGTATTAAAGGTTATTTACCAAAGTGAATTTAGTGGTCAGCATGGTGCAATGGGTAGCTCTCAATACCTCTGAATGTGGACGATCCGGATTCGATCCCCGTGAAGTATATAAGTACTTTTATTGCATTCCAACTCTCTTAACAATGAGTTACGATAGAGTTACGATACATTAGAGATACGATAGTTTAGTGTCGTAATTATACGCTAGAACGTAATCAGTACGATCTGATAACATTGATTTCAGATTTCATTCACAAACCACAGTCTGTTCAAAACATACCAAAAACCACTTCACATGCACCTTTTACCTCGTGGCGCAGTGGTTAGACTCCCCGCCTGCCACTACGGCGATCTGGGTTCGAATCCCACCCAGGGCTAAAATATTTTCAGTATCGCTGCGCTGTGGGTTGTTACACCAACTTTCGTGGGCGGGGAGTTGGGTGTATGTGCGTGTAAGGTCACACCATTACCCATAGATTGGTCATATATGAGCTCTGAGCTCTCTTCCGGGAGGAAAATAGCAGTAGATCACGAGTCCAACACGTGGTCCAAGACCATGGTGAATCACACAACTTTACCAAGCCTCATTGAGGGAACATCCTTCAGTGGGGGACAGTGGAGGTCCGTCCAAGCTACGTCAATGACGACGGAATGACCTAAGGGTTGATTCACACTATCGGTCCGGTCGCGCTCCACTCTCGCTCCGCTCCGGTTCTGAGGTATTCAGGGTTGATTCACACTATCGGTCCGGTCGCGCTCCGCTCTCGGTTCTGAGGTATTCACACTATCGGTCCGCTCTCGTTCCCGTCATCCCCCCTCCCTCGACACCAGTAGAAGTCTTACCATCAGTTACGAAGGATGTGTGACTTTTCTGACGCCGAGTTGGCAATAATTGCTATTGCACTTGATGAAGAAGAAGAAAAAAAAAAATAGAAAAAGAAAGAGATTGTGGGTTCATCCTATGTTGCAAGATAGGAGAATTTCATACTCTGTATCCTCGTCTTATTGATGATGAGAGTAAATTCCACAGCTATTTCAGAATGAACAAAGGAACATTTGAGAAAATACTATCCAAAATTGAGGATGACTTGAAAAGTACAAGAAGATGCTGCACTTCCTGGCACTGATGTGCTTGCACCATACGTTATAGTGGGAGATGAGGCTTTCCCGCCGAAGAGAAATTTGATGAGGCCCTACCCAGGTTCACAGACTGAACATAAGGTAGAGAAGAGGATTTTTAATTATAGATTATCTAGAGCCAGGAGGATAGTTGAGTGCACATTTGGTATTCTAGTGCAAACCTTCAGAATATATTTCAGGAAACTTAAAGCTATGACTTCTAACGCTAATGCAATCATTACAACAACATGCATACTTCACAATCTGATACACCCAAATACTGTTGCATTACCAGATACTGTTGTCATGCCTCCATCAAACACAGTACGTCCAATGAGAGGAAGAGGGGGAAATGCTACAAAGGAGGCTTTTGGCGCGAGAGTAACACTGAAAGATTATTTCAGCTCCCCAGTTGGTTCAATGCCTTGGCAAAATGATAAAATATAAGTAGACAAACAAACTTGTGTAGGAATATTTGTTGAGTGAGCTAAGGAGATGCATTTCCGCAGTGGATAATAGGTTG
>NW_027467716.1:1956930-1961930 GCF_046742065.1 Oratosquilla oratoria
AAAAAATGTAAGTAATTACCTGTGTGGGTAGGTTTCCTATACACAGTGAAGGACAATTGGTCCGGGTCTCTTATGACTGTGATGATGTTTACTGGGTCTCTTATGACTGTGATGATGTTTACTGGGGCCAGACTGGCAGGAATTTGTCCACGAGATTAAAGGAACATAAAAACTTCATAAAATATGGAAAGTTAACTCCGCTGTGTTCCTTCATGCCAGCCAAAAAGACCATAGATTAGATTGGGAAAATGCATCAATTATTTATAAATCACACTGTAGCTATAGAAGAAAAATTGTAGAATCTTCTCTAATAAAACATTATCCTAACTTTAATACCTCTAAAGGCCAGTGGCACCCAGATTGTATTACCAAGTTAGCGGTCAACAAGATCATGTCTAAAGAGGTTGGACAAAATATCACCCCTTGTCCTACTTTGACCCGACCATTTCAAGGGTATGTGACCTGAGGCCCCCCCCCCACTTTCCTCATCCCCTTCTATGTACCCTTCATTTCTTCATATATACTTGTACCTTAACCTTATGTAAGCATTCTGCTGAAGAGGACTACAGAGAGTAGTCGAAATATACAGTTTCTCAGTACTTTCCGTTATTATTTCTCCGATAGTGGGTTAACAGCGAACACACACATACACACACACACACACACACACACACACACACACACACACACACACACACACACACACACACACACACACACACACACACACACACACACACACACACACACACACACACACACACACACACATATATATATATATATATATATACATACATATATGTATATATATATATATATACACGCACACACATATACATATGTATATATATATATACATATATTTATATTTATATATGTATATATATGTATATATATATATATATATATATATATATATATATAGATATATATATATATATATATATATATGTATATTGATCTTTTTGACATCATTGAAAATAAACCCCCTTATTTGGCTGTTTTGATTTATTCCTAGTATATTATTATATTCTTACCTGTAACTCTGTCTAGATTCTTTATGTTTGTTGGTTATCCCATTTGTATTAGTATTGGTTTGAAATGTTTGTAAAACTATATCGTACTAAAATAAATAAACTCAAGTCAAATTAAATAATTTTGAGCATATATGATTCACGCTATAATTTGTATACATACAAATGCTGTACACATACCAACGGTTTTTTCCCCCTTACAAGGGAGGTAGCCAAAAGTCAAAGGAATATATCCACTTCCACCCATTTCATCCCTACATACTCCACTCCCATTCACCACCCCGCCGATCCTCCTGGGGGCGCCCCGCCGCTCATCCTGCTGGGGGCGCCCCGCCGCTCATCCTGCTGGGGGCGCCCCGCCGCTCCTCCTGGGGGCGCCCCGCCGTTCCTCCTGGGGGCGCCCCGCCGATCCTCCTGGGGGCGCCCCGCCGATTCTCCTGGGGGCGCCCCGCCGATCCTCCTGGGGGCGCCCCGCCGATCCTCCTGGGGCTCCCCGCCGATCCTATGGAAGCCCTGCGGCTCCTCAGGGAGCCCCCGTGGCTCTTCTGGGGGCCCCCGTGGTTCCTTTGGGGGCCCCAGTTTGAGAACCACTGACCCACACAAATTAGTCATCCTTATTTCCTCCCCTCCCTCTCAGATTACCTAACTTCAATGTGACGCGTATGTGTATATGTATATGTGTATGTGTGTGTATGTGTACATATGTTTTTGGACATGTGTGTGTGTGTATATGTGTATGCACATGTGTATGTGTACATGTCTGTTTGGAAATGTGTGTTTTTAGGTGTCCGTGTACGTGTGTACCTGTGCATGTGTTTTACGTGTGTTTGTCTGTACATGTGTGTGTAAAAGTGTGTGTGTGCACATGTTTGTGTGTGTACATGTGTGTATATATATATATGTGTGTGTATGTGTACATGTGTGTTAGTCTACATATGTATGCACATGTGTGTGTGAACATGTGTACGTATGTACATGTGTGTCTGTGAACATGTATGTGTGTGTACTTGTGTACGTGTTCATGTGTGTGTGTGTGTACATGTGTGCATGTATATGTGTGTGTATACATATGTGTGTACATGTATGTGTGCGCAAATGTGTTTGTGTGCGTACATATGTGTATATATATATTTGTGTGTACATAAAAAAGTACATAGGTGTGTGTGTGTGTGTGTACATATATGTTTGTGTATAGGTGTGTTTGTGTACCAGTGTGTTAACATTTGTGTATATATGTGTATTTGTGTACATGTGTGTTTGTGTATATGTTCTTGTGTGCGTCAGTAAGTGTATGTTTGTTTGTGTGTGTGTGTGTGTATTTACCTAGTTGTATTTACCTAGTTGTATTTTACGGGAAGGGGAGCTATGCTCGTGGTGTCCCGTCTTCATATCTCATTTTATCTAAACTATTTCTAAATTCATGTATTGTTTTTGCACACACCACTTTCTCATCTAACTTGTTCCAACTGTCTATTACTCTGTGAGGAAAGCTGTTCTTTTTCAAATCTCTTCTATAGCTGTCTTTTTTTATTTTCTTTCCGTGTCCTCTTGTATTTCTGTCATCCCATTTTATCAGATTCTCTCTATCAGTAATTTCTATGCCTTTCATGATTCTGTAAATAGCTATCAAATCTCCTCTCTCTCTTCTATGCTCTAGTGTCTGTAGTTTAAGTTTTTGTAGTCTCTCTTCATATGATAGTTTTGAGAGTGTTGGTGCCAATTTTGTAATTGCTCTTTGTATTCTTTCAAGTTTTTTTATACATTTTTTTGTACTTGGTGACCATATCGTTGCTGCATATTCCAATCTTGGTCTTATCAGGGTGATTAGGATTTTCCTCACCATTTCTTCATCCAGGTATGTAAATGCCACTTTGATTGTTCTTATTAAATTATAAGTTTCTCCAAAAATCTTATTTATATGTTTCTCAGGTGACATATTATTCATAACAATGACTCCCAGGTCCTTCTCATTTTCTACTTTTTTTATTCCTTCTTCTCCCAAATTATATGATCCTGTTATTCTGTTTTTGCTTTTTCCAAATTCCATTATACTACACTTTTTTGTATTGAACTCCATCTCCCACTTCCTACTCCATTCTTGTACTTTATTTAGATCTCTCTGTAGTGATTCACAATCTTCTTCAGTTTTCACTCTTTTCAGTAGTTTTGCATCATCTGCAAAGAAGCTCATATAGCTTTCAATTCCTTCGTCCATATCATTAATATATATAGCAAACATTATTGGGGCCAGAACTGTTCCCTGCGGGACACCGCTTATTACTTCATTCCATTTTGAGTGCTGATCTCTTATCACTACTCTCATTTTTCTTTCTTGCAAAAAGTATTCCATCCAATTTAGCAATTTACCTTGTATTCCTCCTTCATATTCTAATTTCTTAAGCAACTTCTTATGTGGTACTTTGTCAAAAGCTTTTTTTAGGTCTAGAAATGCACAATCAGCCCATCCATCTCTTTCTTGTATTATATCTATTAGCCTTGAATAGAAACATATTAAATTGGTGACGCATGATCGTCCTTGTCTGAATCCAAATTGCCTTGGATTTAGTACGTTGTTTTTTTCCAAGTATTTTACCCATCTACTTTTGATAATTCTTTCACAAATTTTTGCTATTGTACTTGTTAGAGAGACTGGTCTATAGTTGGTAGGTTCTTCTTTATTTCCTCCTTTATATATAGGTACTATATTTGCTTTTTTCCAATCTTCTGGAACTTTTCCTTCTTTCAAGGAACTGCTTATTATGCTATGTATTTTGTCTGCCAGTTCATTCCTGCATTCTTTCAGAATCCAGTTTGCTATTTCATCTGGCCCATGCGATTTTCTGACATCAAAATTACCCAAGTGTGTCAATATTTCATTCTTTGTTACTTCTATTTCTTCCATAGGGGGGACTTTTTCTTTCCACTCAATCTCTTCAGGTTGTATATTTTCCCTTGTAAACACTGATTTAAAATGTTTGTTCATAATTTCTGCCATTTCCATTTCCTCAGTGTATTCAACTCCTCCTTGTCTTAATTTCTCCAAGTCTTGTTTGTTTTTCAGTTTATTGTTTACAAATCTGTAGAATAGTTTGGTTGATCTTTACACTTTTCCATGACATCTTTTTCATATTTTCTTTTTTCCTCTCTGCACTTTTGTACATATTCATTTCTATAACCAGTATATATTTTCCATTTTTCAGGTCTTCTGTCTTTTTTCCATCTGGTCCAGGCTTTGTCTCTTTTGTCTTTCAACTCCCTACAACTTTTGTTGTACCAGCATTTTACATATTCTTTTTCTTGTTTTTGTCTTGGGACATACTTTTCCACTCCTTTTTTGTAAATTTTTGTCAAAATATTCCATTTCTCTTCCACTGATGTTTCTTCTTTGTATATTTCTTCCCAGTTTTCTTGTTGGAAGAATTCTCTTATTTTATCAAAGTTTGTTTTTTCATACATCATTCTTCCTTTTCTATATTGTTCATTTCTTTTCATATATTTTTCTTCAGTAAGTTCCAGTTCAATCAATATGTGGTCACTTTTACCTATTGGTGTTTTATATTCAATCTTGTCCACTATTCTAGGTTCAGATGTAATTATTAAGTCTAGCTTCGATGGTTCTTCTTCATTTCTATACCTAGTGTTCTCTTGTATCCATTGTGTCATTGAATGGTCAATAATCATCTCAAGTAGAGCATTTCCCCATGAGTCATCACCACTCTTTACTGTCATTTCTTCCCAGCAGATTTCTTTGCAATTAAAGTCGCCCATCATAACTATTCTTCCTCCGTCTTCCATTATTTTAGTTAATGCTATCTTTGTGTCCTCTAACATACTTTTATGTTCACTCTCCTCCCATGAGGGTGTTTTCGGAGGCACATAATTGATCACAAATTTTCTGCTCTTCTTATCTCGGTCTTCCACTTCTATCATAATCATCTCTACTGTATTCTTTCCATATATGAC
>NW_027467716.1:1969430-1976930 GCF_046742065.1 Oratosquilla oratoria
CTGAAAAGTGGCTAATGAAATTTAACACAAGTAAATGCAAGGTAATGCACATAGGTAAAAATAACAGTAAGTACGATTACAAGTTATTTGGAAATTCGTTAACAAAAGTGGATAGTGAAAAAGATCTCAGCGTAATTATCAGTAACGATCTCAAATCATCCAAGCAGTGTATTTCAGCCTCTGAGAAAGCAAATAAGATTCTGGGATTGATTGCGCGATCTTTTGATTTCAAAAGTCCATCACTCATTAACAAGCTATATAAATCGTTAGTTCGTCCACATTTGGACTATTCTGTTTCCGTATGGTCACCGAATCTCATTAAAGACATTGACAGACTGGAAAAAGTACAACGGCGAGCCACAAAACTGATTCCAAATATCAAAAATAAATCATACGAAAATCGACTTAAGCACATGAATCTGTTTTCCCTAAAAAAGCGTAGACTCAGAGGTGACTTGATACAGGTCTTTAAGATTTTAAAGGGAATTGACAACATCAAAAGTGACAAAATTTTCACATTGAATGAGAATCAGACAAGAAACAATGGTCTCAAACTGTCCGGAAATAGATTCAATTTGGAAGTAGGTAGAAACAACTTTGCCAACCGTGTAGTTAATGAATGGAATAAACTTCCTGCACAGGTAGTGCAATGTAGTTCAGTTCGAAGCTTTAAGAATCATTTAGATAAATACCTAAGTAAGATGCTGTAATGATTATAATTTATGTTATATTATTTGTTTTTGTTTTGTTATAATTTGTCTGTCTGATTTTCATTTATTATTAGTTATATGTCAATTTATAATCATTTACTATTTACCTGTTTGTTTGTTATTCAACTATACCTATGCATTTATTTATGTATTTTATTTGTTATTTCTACATTATTATAGTTTTAATTTATTATTAATATGATTTTTTTTTTTTTTTTTTTTTTGCATCCGACCTAGATATGGATCAAAAGGTCTCCTGTCGGCATGCTCCGCCTTTGTAATCCTTTGTAATCCTTTGTACATGTGTGCATGTATATGTGTGTGTATACATATGTGTGTACATGTAGGTGTGCGCAAATGTGTTTGTGTGCGTACATATGTGTGTATATATATTTGTGTGTACATAAAAAAGTACATAGGTGTGTGTGTGTGTGTGTGTACATATTGTGGGTTATTGATATCCCCGTCTGGCGACATGTGGCAACTCGCATGCCCGGGGTAGGCATGCATAGGTGCTTAGCAACAGTGCTTGAGTGAGAGACTAGAGGGGACGCGGAGTCACGCATGGGCGCTATCTTTGACTCTGTTATTATATTGTATCTTCTTGTAACTGTGTTAGTGTTTAAGGCTGAATGTACTTAAGAACCTACAGTGTGTATTATTAGCCCTCGACCAACACACACATGGCGCAGTGATATATAACATTGTTAGTGCATACAGGGCAGTGCAACGCAATGAACTCAGCCTATACATGCATTATTCTGGTGTACCGTGTCCTGCATTATTTTGGTGTACCGTGACCCACATATCGTAATTGTGTGCGACAAGGGCTCACGAATGTGTGCAGTCCCAGTGACAGAGTTACACGCTCGTACGTAAAAACATAAGTGTTTCAAACGACGGCATCATATGCACGTGTTCGTTAGTGGCTGGCAGTGCTCCGCCGCCATATTGCGCTCATCTACTTCACGCATTCTGCGTATATGCGTGGAGCCTTCTCGTATAGTGTCTAGTGCTTACACGTGTGGTTTATAGTGCCTCCCCGTATAGTGTATAGTGTCGCAGTGCATTGTGAAAATCTTGCTGCCTCTTTATCGGAGAGACGCTTGTAGTTTAACATTGGCAGGACGTGTGCGCGATACTTTCCCTCGCTTACACGCCCGCGGGCCAACTGGGGCCCAGGTAGCTCGCTTACGGGTACTCATCCGCGCATTACGGGCCCACACTATTAGCTTTATTCTAGCGAAATGCCTAATACTCGTTCAGGAGCATTCGAGCAGGAGGAGGAGGAAGAATTGCAGCCAGATGTTTCCAATGAGCAACAGACCGCATCCTTCCCACCAACCATACCGACAGACATGCTTTCCCTCGTGAAATGGATTGAAGAGACGAGGTTAGCAGAAGACGAACGCAGACGACATGAAGACCAGGCTAGATTTGACGCCCTGCTCAAATTGATAAACCCGCAACGGCAACCCGCTCACTCTCCCCCAGAGCACCATGCGGCCTCCGATGACAGCCGTCATCGCCAGCCCCCGCTTCCTCCACCCACTCAAAAGGCCACTGCTCAGACGCCACCTCCACTTAAACCAGATGCCACCTACCAATTGTTCCGCGAATGGAAGCGACGTTGGCAAGATTACGCTACCATGGTCGACCTGTATAGCTTACCCCATGAGAAGCAGCTCATACAATTACGTATGTGTCTCACCCTTGAAACACAACGTGTCCTAGAGCATACCCTGCAAATACCTCCCTCTACAGACAAGACCGTCGATGAGGTGGTCGCTGCTCTGGAAGTACACATCAAGGGCTTGCGGAACGAGGCAATACGCAGGAGGGGATTGCTTAGCTGCAGGCAGATGGAAGGCGAAACATTTGCAGATTTCTACGTAAGGTTGCGTCGCAGTGCCGAGGAGATCGACATATGCCCTGGTAAATCGCCAATTTGCGAAGAGACTCAGTTGAAGTTGGTGATTATTATGGGCGTTCGGGATGATGAGTTGATTCAGCGACTCATATCCCTGGACGACAAGTGCTCACTGCAGGACAAGGTCAATACATGCCGCTCCTATGAAGCAGCCAGGTGTGCTACGTCTGATATTCGTGCCCAACCTGCACAAGTAAGAGCATTGACCCACCACCAAAGAAGGAAGAAGCAGAAAAGTTTCCTCAGGCAAACCCCTAAGCAACCGACATCGAAGGCAACGGACCCATGCCAGTGCTGTGCTAGGCACCATGAGCCAGGAGCATGCCGTGCGGCTCAGGCTACCTGCCGCAACTGTGGTCGGCAGGGACACTTTCCTGCCACGATCAAATGTCCCGCTAGCAAGACCCAGTGCCGCCTCTGTTCCCGTATCGGTCACTTCGACACTTATTGCAAGCAGGAGACTCGTCAGAAACACAAGCAAGGTGTTTCAGTCTCTGGCGGTGGACATGTTTCGGAACACCCGCCAACCCCACAGCCGTCCTGCCGTCGAGTGATGTCTCCTAGCCCCAGCCCTGCGGTGCCTCAACACGTCAGCGTCCTTATCACACACGGTGGTAAATCGTCATACTTGCAGATGATCCCAGACACCGGTGCGGATATCACTGTGATAGGACCACAGCACTTGAGAAACCTTTCCATTTCAACAAGGATACTACACGCTTCCCCGCAGACCACCACACTCACAGCCGACGGATCTGAAATGACTCCTGCCCTTGGCACGCTCACGGCTACCTTTACTTTAGGTAAGCGGTCGTGCTCTGCTCAGATCCGAGTACACAAGGACATCCAGACCCCACTCCTCTCCTTCAGCCACTGCAAGGCATTGGCCATCATTCCCAAGGAATTCCCTAAGCCAATATTAGAGGTGAAGCACGTTAAGAAGTGTGTGGAACTCCCATTCTCTGCCTCCACACCACCCTCAGACGTGAAGGAGTACTTCTTAAAGGAGTTTAAGGACGTTCTGGTGGCTAAAGCAGCTCTTCAGTCCACACCACTTAAGCCCATGGTGGGATCACCAATGCGAATCCACCTGAAGGATAATGCTGTGCCTTTTGCAATCCATACACCCCGGCAAATTCCCCTGGCTTTCAGAGACCACGTCAAGGACGAGCTCGAGTCCATGGTCTCTCAAGGGATTATTCGACCGGCTGGCGACGAACCTTCAGAATGGTGCCACCCACTTGTCGCCGTAGCTAAACCAAATGGAGGTGTGAGGATCACGACGGATCTGTCCAAACTTAACGCACAGGTGGCTCGCCCACCCCATCCGTCGCCCACACCCTTTGATGCTGTACGTAGCGTACCGACCTCAGCTCGTTACTTCACGACCATGGACGCTCTCTGCGGCTACTGGCAGATCGAACTCGCCGAAGAGGACAGACACCTTACCACCTTTATAACTCCACATGGTAGATTCCAATATTGCAGAGGACCAATGGGATTTGCAGCAACAGGCGATGCCTACTGCCTACGAGGTGACATTGCACTGCAAGGTGTCAAGAATTGCGTCAAAGTGGTGGACGACATCCTCCTTTACGATGCCGACTACACCACTCACCTTACCCGCATCCACCAAGTCCTCACCAGATGTCGTGAATTTGGCATCACCATTAATAAGGAAAAATTTGAGGTCGCCGCGCCTAAGGTGGATTTCTGCGGATTCACATTGTCAGTGGCAGGTATCGCTGCTGACCAAGACAAAGTGATTGCTATCAGGGACTTTCCAACTCCTGCAAATTTAACAGACCTTAGGTCCTTTATGGGTCTCGTTAACCAGTTGGCTGAATTCACCCCGGAGATATCCGCAGCTGCCCAACCTCTCCGGCCCCTGATGAGCCCTAAGAGACAATTTCTCTGGACACCGGATCATAACGAGGCATTCCGACGGGTGAAAGCCGCCCTCATCGACCCCCCAATTCTCGCCTCATTCGATCCAACCCTGCCAACTATCCTCCAGACGGATGCATCTCGGCTTAACGGCATTGGTTTTGCATTACTACAGGACCACGGCAGCGGACGCCTACGCCTAATCCAATGCGGTTCCCGCTTCTTGACGGAGGCGGAGACTAGATATGCCACCATCGAGTTAGAATTACTCGCCGCCGTCTGGGCGATGTTCAAATGCAAATATTACTTGATGGGACTTCAGAATTTTACGTTGATGACCGACCATCGCCCCCTGGTTCCCATCCTGAACAGCTACACTTTGGACGCAGTGGAGAACCCACGTCTCCAGCGCCTGAAGGAGAAGGTGTCCCCATACATCTTCACAGCGGTATGGCGTGCCGGAAAGGATCTTCGCATCCCGGACGCCCTATCCCGTGCCCCAGTGAGCTACCCAGCGCCGGAAGACCACACACTCTGCACCGACTCCATTGCATCTCTACATACGATAGCCACGGTGAGAGCTGTGACAGAGTCCCACGTAGATGAAGATAGGACTCTGGAGGAGTTACGTGACTCAGCTAGGACTGACCCAGACTACGTCCAATTGCATCGCTGTGTGACGTCCGGATTCCCCTCGGACCGCTATGCCCTTCCTAGGCCCTTGCTCCCATACTGGAAAATTCGGGATAACCTCCATGCCGATGGTGACCTCGTCCTCTACGGCATGAGAATTGTGGTTCCTAACGCCCTTCGCCGCCGCATCCTGGCCCGTCTTCATGATAGCCACAGGGGCGTGGAGGCGACAAAACGCCGGGCAGGTCAAACTGTCTTCTGGCCAGGCATCAATTCGGACATTGCAAACACGGTCCAGTCGTGTGAACCCTGCCAGTATCTCCAACCTAGCCAGCAGAAGGAACCCATACTCAGCGACGACCACCCAACAAGGCCCTTTGAGTCGGTCTCAGCGGACTTCTTCTCCGTTGCAGGCAAGTCATTCCTTGTCATCGCTGACAGACTCTCCGGCTGGCCTGTGGTCGTCCCTTGCAAAGGCGATACGACGTCATCCAACACCATCCGCATGTTCTGCAACTACTTCCGGGAGGATGGTGTCCCCCTCCGCTTGCGAACAGACGGAGGCCCCCAGTTCACCAGCCAGGAGTTCAGGAGCTTTGCAGCACGATGGGGTGTGCGACACATTGTCACATCACCTCACTACCCGCAATCCAATGGCCATGCCGAGGCCGCCGTGAAGGCCATCAAGCACCTCATCCTCAAGGTGGCCCCTTCAGGCAACATAGATTGCGAGGAATTTGACCGAAGCCTCCTGGAACTGCGGAACACTCCCAACTTCACTGGTCGTTCCCCAGCTCAGGTGTTATATGGCCACCCCCTCCGCTCCTGCGTTCCGGCCCACCCAGATGCTTTCTCCACGGAGTGGCAAACCAAAGCGGAGGAATGCGACCGCCGCGCAGCAACCCAGGCCAAGGATGCTGCAGCTCGGTATGACAGCCATGCACGTGAACTCTCCAGGCTGCACGTCGGCCAGCACGTTCGGATCCAGAACCCGAAGACCCACCGCTGGGACAAGGTCGGCATTGTCATGCGCGTCGGCAAAGCCAGGACCTATGAAATACGCACCACAAGTGGCCGCATGTTGCAGCGTAACCGCCACTTCTTGCGACCTGTCACCTGCACCCCTTCCCATCCACACGAGGCCCATAGCGAGGACCCACCTGCTGATTTGCGTCGCTCCAAGAGACTCCAGCGCAGATTGTCCGCCCGTGACTAAAGTCTGCGGGCGCGAAAGGGGGAAGGGAGGTGTGGGTTATTGATATCCCCGTCTGGCGACATGTGGCAACTCGCATGCCCGGGGTAGGCATGCATAGGTGCTTAGCAACAGTGCTTGAGTGAGAGACTAGAGGGGACGCGGAGTCACGCATGGGCGCTATCTTTGACTCTGTTATTATATTGTATCTTCTTGTAACTGTGTTAGTGTTTAAGGCTGAATGTACTTAAGAACCTACAGTGTGTATTATTAGCCCTCGACCAACACACACACATATATGTTTCTGTATAGGTGTGTTTGTGTACCAGTGTGTTAACATTTGTGTATATATGTGTATTTGTGTACATGTGTGTTTGTGTATGTGTTGTTGTGTGCGTCGGTAAGTGTATGTTTGTGTGTGTGTGTGTGTGCGTGTGTGTGTGTTTGTATGAGTGTGTGTGTCTCTGTTTGACTGTGTGTGTTTTATGCGTGTGTATGTCAGTATGTATGTGTATGTATATGTGTGTGCCTATGTCTGTGTCTGTGTGTCAGTACGTGTGCGTATGTGTGTGTGTTTGTGTTTGTGTGTGTAATAATAATAATAATAATGATAAAAGGTTTATTTCTATTACAGTGGTACACTGACAATAATACATTGGAAAAGTTGATTAAAGATATAAAACTTGGAATATATACATGGAGCAATTTTACAATGAGTTAATTATGTGCACAATAGATGGGATAGCACTGTTTATGTAGCGGTCTGTCCTTGGCGCTTTGATTGGTATGAGTATTTATGTGTCTAGTGGCGTGGCGAGTTGATGGAGCATCAGGAGGTAGGAGGTGACGGTGTCTAGGGTGGGAAAGCAGGCTTTCCCCAAATTTCCTAAGTGCCTCCCCGTGCCGCTGGGACACCCTAGATAGAGTAAGGGTGGTAAGAGCATGGTCGTAGCTGCTGTACTCCACGCCCAGGATGATCCTGCACGCTCTCTTTTGTACCCTCTCCAGCTTTTGTCTCTGTGTGAGGGTGAGTGAGCTGGACCAGGCTGGTGAGGCGTACATGAGGGTGGGGAGTATGAAAGTTTTGTAGACCTCCTGTAGCTCAGATGTAGGTGTTCCTAGTGATTTTAACCTACTCAGCATGTACA
>NW_027467716.1:1991930-2001930 GCF_046742065.1 Oratosquilla oratoria
TATGTACCCTGAGAATATCTGGATAGACTAAAGCACTCGGTCATCAGTTTATCTTTTTCCTTGGTGTTTTTCCGCATATATATATATATATATATATATATATATATATATATATATATATATATACACATATGTATACACACACACACACACACACACACACACACACACATATATATATATATATTTATATAATTATGCACGCACAAACACATGCACACACATATGCATTTATATAAATATATGTGTATATATATATATATATGTATATGTATATATATATATATACATATATGTATATATATATATATATATACAGTATATGTATATATATATATATATATATATATAATGTATGTATATATATCTTTTTGACATCAATGAAAATAAGCCCCCTTATTTGGCTGTTTTGATTTATTCCTAGTATATTATTATATTCTTACCTGTAACTCAGTCTACATTCTTTATATCTGTTGCTTATCCCATTTGTATTAATTTTGGTTTGAAATGTTTGTAAAATTATATCGTACTGAAATAAATAAACTCAAGTCAAATTAAATAATTTTGAGCATATATGTTTCACGCTATACTTTGTATACATACAAATACTGTACACATACCAACGGCTTTTTCCCCCTTACAAGGGAGGTAGCCAAAAGTCAAAGGCATAGATCCACTCCCACCCATTTCATCCCTACATACTCCACTCCCATTCACCACCCCTCCCTCCCTCTTTTCTTGGGTCCTCCTGTATGAAATACACAATTCGCTCCAAATGGATTCATATAGTAGCTTGGCCGCAATTAGAGTAAAAAAAAAAAAATACCCATTAGGACGGAGGGACTGGTTAGTTAGTTTAATCATATATGTGTATATATGTATATATACATACATATGTGATGAATGGTTTAGACAGATGAGAGATTGGGTGGAGGAAGAATAAGCGAAGATGGGCTGGAGCTTTTTATTGCTTATACGTTTCGACCGACTCGGTCTTCTTCAGTAAGCTTACTGAAGAAGACCGAGTCGGTCGAAACATACAAGCAAAAAAATCACCAGCCCATCTTAGCTTATTCTTCCTCCACCCAATCTCTCATACATACATATATATATGTATACATATATTATATATATATATATATATGTATATATATATGTATATATATATATGTGTATATATATATATATATATATATATATATATATATATGTTACAGTAAGAACACGTACCTAGGGATTACGCGTAATCCCTGAATGTTTCCGTGAATACGCGTAATCCCCGTTTCATTCAGGGATTTCACGTAATCACTGAATTTTCCAGTGATTACGCGAAATCCCTGAAATTGGACCTGTCATTTTACGTGTTCTTCATATTGAGCATTCAGTGAATTCGCGTAACCTGTCATTTTACGTGTTCTTACTATTGATCATTCAGTGAATTCGCGTAACCTTCATATATGAACATTTCAATTACACACAGTACAATTGCACATATACAATTACACACAGCATAGTTTAACTTAACGACCTTTCAGTTTCGTTAGTGAGTGTTTGTGTTTAAACGACTGAGACATGGGCGAATGGTTCAGTTTTCAAAAGTGTCTGAACCACTGCTCGTTGCTTCATTCTTCCTCTTCTTCAAGCAACTCTGACTTGTTGCTTCATTCTTCCTCTTCCTCCAGCAAAGTCAAGATGTCTATCGAGGAAAGGTTTACACAAAACCTCACGGATCATTTTAAAGAAAACAAAAAAGGATTAATTCCAAAGTGTGACTATCAGAAGACCATCGATGACCTGAAAGCAGCAGCTGATCACTCACATGCCAAGGGGCGGCACGGATATTATCTGTTAGAGAAGTAAGTTTTCACTTCAATCTATTATTTTACTCAGTCTCTCTATCTCTTTTTTTCTCTCTCTCTCTGTCTCTCTCTCTCTCTCTCTCTCTCTCTCTCTCTCTAATTGTGTGTCTGTCTCTCTCTAATGTTAACTGTGTTTTCAGGTATGAAGTACTCCAGTGTGGGCCTACAGAAAAACTGATAAAGAGACGTTCGACACGACAGGAGTCGCCACTCTACTATGTGAGCATCGAGGAGACGTTTGACGTTGTCAAGAGCGCCCACATCTCAACAGGCCATGGCGGAAGAGACCGGATGTTGAAAGAATTACAAAAGAAATATGCAAACATTCCAACTAAGGCCGTTGAGCTGTTCAAGTCACTCTGTCAAGAATGCCAAAAGAAATGAAAACGGCCGATGACGAAGGGGGTTGTCGTTCGTCCGATACTCACCAAGGAATTCTCGTCAAGGGGTCAGGTGGATCTAATTGACATGCAAAGCATGCCCAGTGGATCCAACAAGAAATGGATCATGGTGTACCAGGATCACCTGACGAAGTTTTGCATCCTTCGAGCCTTGACGTCTAAAAGAGCTGCAGAGGTCGTTTTTCATCTACTGGACATTTTTCTTCTCTTTGGTGCCCCCGTTATTCTCCAAAGCGATAACGGATCCGAGTTCACTTCACAAGTCATTACAGAGCTGAAGGAAGTTTGGCCAAAACTAACACTGGTGCATGGTAAGCCTCGCCATCCCCAAAGTCAGGGGTCGGTTGAGCGCGCAAACGGTGATATTAAAGATATGCTGGTGGCATGGATGGCTGACAATGACTCACAAGACTGGCCTACGGGCATCAAGTTTGTTCAGTTCCAGAAAAACAGTGCTCTCCATTCCGGGATAAAGTGCTCTCTCTCCATATTCTGCAATGTTTGGCTGTGAGGCTCGTGTAGGACTTACTACTTCGTCTTTGCCGATGGAAGTGATTGCTCGGATGGAGACTGAGGAGGATCTTCTTGCTGTCACACCAATCAGGCCAGAATCTGACAATGACAACTCTCTCTCCCAAACTGATGGTGTTGCAAACCAGATACAAGCTACAAGTGATGAAACATCAACACATGATGTGACAGAGGATGTTCTGCTCCCAGTCGAACATGGCAGCACTACAACACAATACACTGGTGACAATGTGACAAGTCAGCCAATGACAGCTGAAATCCTTGATCTACCCACAGGACCTTCCTCGCCCACAGCAACACCATCTGCCTACAATGTTGAGAGTCCTGAAAACCACAGAGTTGCAGAACGCATCAAAGAAATCAAAAGGCGTCGTCGTGAAGCAGCCGATGCACAAACTTCTCAAGCAGAAAGGATGGTGAAAAGAAGTCGCGTAGATCTGCGAGCTGGCGAACAAGGAGACAATGTAGCTGTGCCAGTTCCACTTGTTGATCGTGGGAGAGGCGATCCTAGAAATATCCTTGGTGTCATAATTGACAGACGAGAAGACACAGACCAATACAGGATAGCCGTAAAAGCTGGTATTCTCAGTGGTCTGTATTCCAGAAATCAATTCGATCTGTGCCCTCAGCGCCTTCTAAACACTGACGACATGAACACTGAAAAAACAGTTTCACTGCGCTCGGCGGTGATTTCTCAATCCGCTTCAGGTGGACAAGGCTTCACAAGATGCAACTGTACTGGCGCCCAAAAGTGTAGTACAAGGCGATGTAAATGCCTTAAAGCTGGGCTTCTGTGTAACTCACGATGTCATAGCAGCCTCAATTGTTGTAACAAGTAACATGTCAATGATTTCTGCCATTCTTTAGAACTTTTAAATGCTTTGTTTTAGGTCGTGGAACAGTTTACGTCGTGTGTGTGTGTGTGTGTGTGTGTGTGTGTGTGTGTGTGTGTGTGTGTGTGTGTGTGTGTGTGTGCATGCATGCGTGCGCTCACGTGTGTTTGTGTGTGTGTGTGTGTGTGTGTGTGTGTGTGTGTGTGTGTGTGTGAGAGAGAGAGAGAGAGAGAGAGAGTTTTAACTAACTGACTGTTTGACCGATAAAATTCTGTATGTGTGTGTGTGTGTGTGTGAGAGAGAGAGAGAGAGAGAGAGAGAGAGTTTTAACTAACTGACTATTTGATCAATAAAATGAAATAAAATGAAA
This sequence comes from Oratosquilla oratoria, assembly GCF_046742065.1. Classification (NCBI taxonomy): domain Eukaryota; kingdom Metazoa; phylum Arthropoda; class Malacostraca; order Stomatopoda; family Squillidae; genus Oratosquilla; species Oratosquilla oratoria. The sequence continues at coordinate 1,995,925 of NW_027467716.1, forward strand.
AAAATGAAATAAAATCAAATGAAATAAAATAATGTTAATTTTATTTTTTATCTAGTTACTAATATGATCGTCGCAACGTTGGCATTGATGATCAAATGAGCATCAGGGATTACGCGTAATTACTGGGACCGTAATTCAGGCATTTCGCGTAATCACTGGAAAATTCAGGGATTACGTGAAATCCCTGAGTGAAACGGGGATTACGCGTATTCACTGAAATATTCAGGGATTACGCGTAATCCCTAGGTACGTGTTCTTACTGTAACATATATATATATATATATATATTCAAAATTATTCTGAAATGACCTCAATGGTGACGGTGTTTGGGGGACACTTTCGTAAGGGTGATTGGCTGTACAATATCGACTACCGATACAAGGTGACGTCACGGCAACGGGGACAACTGATTGGCCGAGAGTGGTGACGTCACGGTAACGGAGATGACTGATTGGCCGAGAGTGGTGACGTCACGGCAACAAAGACGACTGATTGGCCGAGAACGCTGACGTCACGGCAACGGAGACAATTGATTAGCCGCGAGCGAAGGGCAGGGCGTAAAGCGCCCTATCGCGAAGCAGTCCAAGCGTCCATGGCGAAGCCATAATGACGAGGCCGATACCAAAAGACGAAACGGCGAAGAAGCGTAGACAGAGGCGTAGACAGAAGCACCTATGGAAATGGCTAATGGCTACCAAGGGTATAACGAAGAGGACGTTCCAAGAAGATAAGGTGTTGGCAGCTAGACTAAGGGATGAGTACAGTAAAACGTTCCCTGGGTTGTACGCTGATACCAAGACCAGGTGAAAACGTCTATACACGAGTTCCAAAGGAAGATGATCGCCTTCAAATCAACTCTAGAGAACGATAAACAATTCGAATACAGTGACGATATGTTTGACAAATTGAAGTGTTCGGACGATATGATATCTGATGAGGATTGAGAGGCGTTCATGGGGCATTACTTCTCATGATATAATAATTTCGTTACAAACAGTGCAAAGTCTAATTACAGGAAATTTCAGATGCATTTCTCTTTCAAAATGATTCTGAAATAACCTCAGTGGCGACGGTGTTTAGGGGACACTTTCGAAATGCTGACTGGCCATACAATATCGACTATCAATACGATGCCAAGAGATGAAACGGCGAAGAAGCGTAGACTATATTATAACGAAATGTATAATTTGTAACGACAGGCCATGGGTCCCCTTGAATTCAGGGGAAGGCTCCTCTGGGGGTCCCCGCCGCTCCTCCTGTGGGCGCCCCGCCGCTCCCCCTGCTGGGGGCGCCCCGCCGCTCCCCCTGCTGGGGGCGCCCCGCCGCTCCCCCTGCTGGGGGCGCCCCGCCGCTCCCCCTGCTTGGGGCGCCCCGCCGCTCCCCCTGTTGGGGGTGCCCCGCCGATCCCCCTGCTGGGGGCGCCCCGCCGATCCCCCTGCTGGGGGCGCCCTGCCGATCCCCCTGCTGGGGGCGCCCCGCCGCTCCTCCTGGGGCTCCCCGCCGATCCTATGGAAGCCCTGCGGCTCCTCAGGGAGCCCCGTGGCTCTTCTGGGGGCCACCGTGGTTCCTTTGGGGGCCCCAGGTTGAGAACCACTGGCCCACACAAATTAGTCATCCCTATTTCTTCCCCTCCCTCTCAGATTACCTAACTTCAATGTGGCGCGTATGTGTATATGTATATGTGTATGTGTGTATGTGTACATATGTTTTTGGACATGTGTGTGTGTATATGTGTGTATATGTCTATGCACATGTGTATGTGTACATGTCTGTTTGGACATGTGTGTTTTTACGTGTCCGTGTACGTGTGTACCTGTGCATGTGTTTTACGTGTGTTTGTCTGTACATGTGTGTGTAAAAGTGTGTATGTGTACATGTGTGTATGTACACATGTTTGTGTGTGTACATGTGTGTATATATATGTGTGTGTATGTGTACATGTGTGTTAGTCTACATATGTATGCACATGTGTGTGTGTGGACATGTGTATGTATATACATGTGTGTCTGTGTACATGTATGTGTGTGTACTTGTGTGCGTGCTCATGTGTGTGTGTACATATGTGCATGTATATGTGTGTGTATACATATGTGTGTACATGTGTGTGTACGCATATGTGTTTGTGTGCGTACATATGTATGTATATATATTTGTGTGTACATACAAAAGTACATGGGTGTGTTGGTGTGTACATGTATGTTTCTGTATATGTGTGTTTGTGTACCAATGTGTGTACATTTGTGTATATATGTGTATGTGTGTATATGTGTGTTTGTGTATATGTTTCTTTTTGTACGTGTTCTTGTGTACGTCTGTAAATATATGTCTGTGTGTGTGTATGTGTGTGTGTATTTACCTAATTGTATATACCTAGTTGTATTTTACGGGAAGGGGAGCTATCCTCGTGGTGACCTGTCTTTATATCTTATTTTATCTAAATTATTTTTGAATTCATATATTGTTTTTGCACACACTACTTTCTCATCTAACTTGTTCCAAATGTCTATTATTCTGTGAGGAAATCTATTCTTTTTCAGATATCTTCTATAGCTGTCTTTCTTTCCGTGTCCTCTTGTATTTCTTTCATCCCATTTTAATGTGTGTGTGTGTGCGTGTGTGTGTGTGTGTGTGTGTGTGTGTGTGTGTGTGTGTGTGTGTTTGTTTGTGTGTGTGTGTGTGTTTGTTGTGTGTGTGTGTGTGTTTGTTGTGTGTGTGTGTGTGTGTGTGTGTGTTTGTGTGTGTTAGTATGAGTGTGTTTGTGTCTGTTTGAGTGTGTGTATATGTGTGTATGTGTATGTGTGTGTGTTTTATGCGTGTGTATGCGTGTGTATGTAGGGATAGTACCTCTGTAGAAGGGGCTGCCATGTCCCTTTGGGATAGCTCCGACTACCTTGGTTCCCACCTGACACCCAGCTCTCACTTTTGGCTCCTAGAAGCTGTAGCATGCGCAGCGGCCACACCCCGGTAACCGTTTTGGCAGACGGGCTAAACAAGGTGAGGGTAGCCGGTTGGGTTTGAAACTCTCCGGTGAGTTATTAAGGGTATGCCTACCCTAGCATGTGAAGACTGCCGTCGGTAGAATGAGCGGAAGAGGTCAATTTGTTGTCCCAACGGTCATTAAGGCGGCGACTGCAGGCGTCGTGGAACGTTGAGAGCACGGCAAGGCACAGAAGGCGTCGTGGTCATCCACTGCAGCTAAAGGAGCCCCTGGTTGTGACGGCCTCCGTACCACCGGACCCTGGTTCCCGAGGCCGAGAGAGTGGGATTGCCCCCGTGCAACGACTTTCCCACTTAAAACCATTCCCGCACAGGTGTTTCCCCTCAGGTGGCACCCTCTCCTCCCCCTCCCCCCCTCAACCCTTTCATCAAAAGCCCTGCGGCGATGGGGAACGGGCGAAGCAACAGGTGGAGGCGACCACTGGAAGTTGTAGTCAGAACCCTGCACGTAGGCGGCCTGGCGGCAATAGTCGCTCTTCTTCTGACCCCGGGACAACAGTGGAGTTCGGTGTTCCCCCAGGCGACTGAGCAGCCTTTTTAGGGTAGTACTGCTCACCCTCATACGAGGGAAGGGACTAGAAAAGGTGTCCCAACCAAAACTTGTCCTTATAAACTGGCCAGTATACCGCGACTGGCAGTTTGCCCTTTAAGCGGTCGAAAACAAAGAAGAAAGAACCTAATACTTGGCACATGGAACGTGCGCACCCTCATTGATAGAGAAAACTCCTCAAGGCCTGAGAGGAGAACAGCCCTCGTTGCAAGAGAACTGGCCCGCTACCGCATCGATATGGCGGCCCTCAGTGAAACTAGACTTCCTGAGGAGGGATCAGTTGCAGAACGGAAAGGTGGTTACACTTTCTTTTGGAAAGGCAAGAGCAAAGACGAAGACAGAATACATGGAGTAGGACTTGCCATCAAATCCTCACTCCTCAAACAGTTACCCGACCTTCCAACATCTATTAACGAACGGCTGATGAAGATTCGCTTCCCTCTTGACCGTTCCCGACATGCCACGATTATCAGCGCTTACGCCCCCACCCTTACAAGTAGCGACGAAGCGAAAGAAGCCTTCTATGAAGAGCTCAACACCTTAGTGAAAGACGTCCCCCCCAGCGACAAACTCTTTCTGCTGGGCGACTTCAACGCCAGAGTTGGAGCGAATTACAACAACTGGAATGGTGTGCTGGGACTACATGGCATAGGAAGGTTAAACTCCAACGGCCTAATGCTCCTGAGCATGTGCGCTGAAAACCAACTCGCTATTACGAACACCATGTTTAGACAGGCAGACAAGTATAAGACGACCTGGTTACATCCCAGATCTAGGCAGTGGCATTTGATTGACTTCGTCATCTGCCGCCAGAGAGACATCCGCGATGTGAAGATCACGAGAGCAATGCGCGGTGCAGAATGCTGGACAGACCATCGTCTAGTCAGATGCATCCTATCACTGCACATCATCCCACCACACCGTAAAATGCCGAATACCATCAAGCCAGCATACAACGTCGCTCGACTTAAGAACCCCCAGCAACGTAATGAATTTGCGGATGACCTGGACGACCGATTAATTGCTCACGGACACTTGACTGGCTGCCCTACACAACAATGGGAGCAGTTCAAGTCTCTGGTGACGGAGTCAGCCAGGGCCACCATTGGTCCCAGGAAGAGAATCCATCAAGACTGGTTTGATGAGAATGATGAGACCATAAAGTCACTCCTCGACAACAAACAGAAGGCCTTTATTGAATGGCAAAACGACCCTTCCTCCACCTCCAAGCGTGATCGCTTTAAGCACCTCCAGAGACAGGCCCAGACAACGCTCCGAAAGATGCAGGACAAGTGGTGGGAGGACAAGGCAGAGGAGGTCCAAGGATACGCTGACACCCAGAACTCCAAAATGTTCTACAGTGCCATAAAGGAGGTCTATGGACCCATGAAGCCGTGTACCGCTCCTCTCTTGACAGCAGACGGCTCCACCCTACTGAAAGAGAAGAGAAGCATCAACGCGCGATGGAGGGAGCATTTCTGCGCTCTTCTTAACCGGCCATCAACAGTAGAATCTCATGCCCTCGACCTTATTACCCAGAAACCCACAGTCCACTGCCTCGACCTTCCACCAACGATGGAAGAAGTTATGAAGGCCATTAGCCAGACCAATTCAGGCAAGGCCCCTGGCATGGACGGGATCCCAGCTGAAATCTTTAAGTCAGTTGGACCCGTTGCCCTGAAATCCTTCTTCTCCCTCCTTACCAACATCTGGGAAGATGAAGAGATACCCAAAGAACTCAGAAATGCCACCGTCATCTCTCTCTTCAAGAACAAGGGCAGTAAGACAGACTGTGGAAATTATAGAGGTATCTCTCTTCTCCCCATTGCGGGGAAAATTCTGGCAAGAGTCATGGTCAACCGTCTCGTTATCCATGTCTCTGAAGACAACCTGCCAGAAGCACAATGCGGATTTCGACCAAACCGCAGTACGGCTGACATGATCTTTGTCATGCGCCAAGTGCAAGAGAAATGTATCGAACAAAACATGGACTTGTACGCAGTCTTTATTGACCTCACCAAGGCATTCGACACAGTGAACAGGGAGGCCCTCTGGGTCATTCTGTCCAAGCTCGGATGCCCAGAAAAATTCGTCAATCTTATTAGACAATTCCATGACGACATGACCGGGCAGGTGCTGTCAGGCGGAGAGGTGTCGGAGCCCTTCAACATCAGCAATGGCGTCAAACAGGGATGCGTCCTGGCCCCGATCCTCTTTAATCTGTTCTTCACCTGTGTGCTCAACCATGCTTTCAGGGACCTGGACCTTGGGGTATATCTGCGATTCAGATCTGAAGGTTCTGTGTTCGATCTTCGTCGACTGAACGCAAAGACTAAGACCACGGAGAAACTCATTCTTGAGGCACTTTTTGCTGATGACTGTGCCCTTATGGCCCACAAGGAATCTGACCTACAGCTAATCGTCGATAAGTTTGCTGAGGGTGCCCGCCTCTTTGGCCT
>NW_027467716.1:2006930-2019430 GCF_046742065.1 Oratosquilla oratoria
AGGTTTAGATCCCGTGTCAGGTCATTGAGATCTGCTTGTGTTAGAGGCACTGGCCGGTCATTCTCTTCTGGCATGTATTCTCCACCCTCTGCCCTGTCTAGTGCGTTATCAGATTCCGATTCAGAGCTAGATTCCATTGCAACATCTGGCTCGGGAACGGGCAGGCCTGGACCATGAGGGACTGGTCGTATGGCAGACGGAACATTAGGATACTGAATACAATGCTTGTTCTTGCGGTTGACTCCTTTAAGATTAGTCATGCAGAAATAGCAGTCTGACACATGATCTTTACCCTCTCTCCAAACCATTGGAACAGCGAATGGCATACTCTTCCTTTTTTTATTTCTCCAATCACGCAAGTTCTCGACACATGTTTTGCAGCTAACATGGGGTGCAAATGGCTTGTCCTGGTCCCCAAGCTTAACTCCAAAGTAAGCATGATATGCCTTCTTCACAAAATCAGTTATATTTGCTAGTCGACGAGGAAGAATCACATTACCACATATGTAGCAAAACCTATCAGGATGATTTGTGCATTTACGTTCCATTTTCTGTCAATCTAAGATACGTGTCCAAAATAGAAACACAAGAAGCACAGATTCTTGTAAAAAGCACAGATTCTTATAAAATCAGTCACACTGATTGGAGATCACACTTTTCTAAACCATTTTCAGTTTCAGTGTTGTCAATGCAGTTTGTCAATGTAGTCAATGCAGTTTCAGTTTCAGTTTCGGTTTCAGTTTCCTGAAAGTAAACAAAAACATCATTAGGTTTCAGTATCAGTTTCGGGGTGCTACAGTATAATTTTTATGCAAAAAAAAAAATAAGAATAGGCTATACCTGCAGCCTCGTTTTCCTTATACTTAGTACTATACAAGGCCCAAAAGTCGCACTTCTCATATCTCAAAAACTAGACCTGATCCAAGGAAACGGATGGCATTTTTGGATTCAGCGCACCAAAAAACCTATAAATTACTTGAAAAACCTTCGACCTTTGAAAAAAAAAAATTAAACGCAGGCCAGTGGTATTTATTCGCCTACGGGACTTTAATCATTACATAATTTGGGAGGGTGCTAAAGAAATTGTTAAAAATAATTCATATTTGACTAGAAATATAATAGATTCCAGTCTGATCAAAGATACATTTGTCAATAACTTAGATTTAATTCATGGTATGTATAAGCTGGACAATTTTATTATGAAAAAGGTAGTGGCCCAAACGTCCGCTGCCACGAATGGGTCAGGTCGACAATAGAGCCTCACAACCTTCCCCGGTTCCCTTCCTGACCTTATACTCTGTGTAAATAGTCTTGCGTCCTTTTTCATTTCTATGTAACCTGAGGATGTCTGAATAGACGAAAACGCTTGGTCATCAGTTTATCTTTTTCCTTGGCGGTTTTTCCGCATATATATATATATATAATATATAATAATATATATATATATATATATATATATATATATATATATATATATATATATATATGCATATATATATATATGTATATATATATACACACACACAAATATATATATATATACACGCACACACACACGCACACACATACACACACACACACACACACACACACACACACACACAGCTCTGGCCTGCCACACACGGAGGACACGACTCTCGCCCGGGGCTGAAATAATATCAATATCGCAGCGCTGAGGGGTGTTACTCCACCTCTCGTGGGCGGGGCGTTGTGGGTGTGTGTGTGTGCTAGGAATTATCTTTAACCATAGATCGGACCTACGAGCTCTGAGCTCACGAGTCGAACACGTGATCCAAAGACCAAGTGAATACACACACACACACACACACATATATATATATATATATATATATATATATATATATATGTATATATATGTATATATATATATATATATATGTATATATATATATATATATGTATATATATATATATATATATATATATATATATATATATATATATATATATATATATGTATATATATCTTTTTGACATCAATGAAAATAAGCCCCCTTATTTGGCTGTTTTGGTTTATTCCTAGTATATTATTATATTCTTACCTGTAACTCAGTCTAGATTCTTTATGTTTGTTGGTTATCCCATATGTATTAGTTTTGGTTTGAAATGTTTGTGAAATTATATCGTGCTGAAATGAATAAACTCAAGTCAAATTAAATAATTTTGAGCATATATGTTTCACGCTATAATTTGTATACATACAAATACTGTACACATACCAACGCCTTTTTCCCCCTTACAAGGGAGGTAGCCAAAAGTCAAAGGCATAGATCCACTCCCACCCATTTCATCCCTACATACTCCACTCCCATTCACCACCCCTCCCTCCCTCTTTTCTTGGCTCCTCCTGTATGAAATACACAATCGTTCCAAATGGATTCATATAGTAGCTTGGCCGCAATTAGAGTAAAAAAAAAAAATAAAAAAGTACCCATTAGGACGGAGGGACTGGTTAGTTTAATTATATATATGTGTATATATATATATATATATATATATGTATATATATGTATATATATATATGTGTATATATATATATGTATATATATGTATATATATATATGTATATATATATATGTATGTATATATATATATATAACGTTTTCAAAATGATTCTGAAATTACCTCAATGGTGACGGTGTTTGGGGGACACTTTCGTAAGGGTGATTGGCTGTACAATACCGACTACCGATACAAGGTGACATAACGGCAACGGGGACAACTGATTAGCCGAGATTGGTGACGTCACGGCAACGGAGATGACTGATTGGCCGAGAGTGGTGACGTCACGGCAACGCAGATGACTGATTGGCCGAGAACGCTGACGTCACGGCAACGGAGACAATTGATTGGCCGCGAGCAAAAGGCAGGGCGTAAAGCACCCTTTCGCGAAGCAGTCCAAGCGCCCATGGCGAAGCCATAACGACGAGGCCGATACCAAAAGACGAAACGGCGAAGAAGCGTAGACAGAGACGTAGACAGAAGCACCTATGGAAATGGCTAATGGCTGCCAAGTGTATAACGAAGAAGACGTTCTTAGGCTGATTGCACACTGATCAAACAAAAACGCCTTCAAACAAAACATTTTGCTTAAAGTTGTTTGAAATGGGCTTTTTACATGATATAAGTACCTATGTCTAGAGTCTATTACACACTGCTCAAACAAAAAACAAAAACAGCATCAAACAGGTTTTAAAACATTCAAACAAAATCATTTTGCCATAAATCTTTTGTATGATTCAGTGTGCCAGGACATCAAGCAAAACTGTATGATCAAGAAGCAAAATGTTTTGTATGACAACATTTTGTTTAGTCAATGTGAATCAGGTGGCAACGCGGTCAAACAGCTTCAAACAAGTTTCAACATGTTGGGAGCGCAAACACTGCTTTTTGCTTGATGAAGAAACATTCAGTTTGCATCGAGTGGATGTACCGACAAGATGGAAGTAGACGCTGAAAAACTTATAGTTTTGGTTGAAGCTAGGCCTTCAATTTATAACTATACACTGAAGGATCATCACAACAAAGACATTATCAATATGTTTTGGGACGAAATTGCAACGGAAGTTGGCTCGACCAGTAAGTACAATTTAGATAAAATACATACACAGTAGCTATCGATTTTCTATAGATAAGGACTAATGAAAACAAATTATTTTTGTTATATATTTAATTTTCCACATTATGTATTTCATTTATGTGAGCAAACCTAGCCTGCCATTGAACAGCTCCTTCCCTTGAATTGAAATAAGTTACAAAGTTATTTCTAACATTCAGTCCAGTATTTGATTTTCCATGGTCAACATGTTGCGTTGCGTCGTTCTCATCTTCGTGTTGTAGCAATTCCTCGTGAATATCTTGTAATGTTCCTTCTTTCTCTCGGACAATGTTGTGCAAAATACAACAAGCCAACGTAATAATTGTAGCTTTTTCTGGGCTTACTAACATAACATTCTCGAGAACACGGAATTTTTTGGTCAACATACCGAATGCACATTCAACTATTCTTCTGGCTCTTGACAGGCGATAATTGTAGATCCTTTTCTGATTATTCAGTTGTTTCCTAGGAAATGGGCGCATCAGGTTTTTAGAAATAGGGTACGCTTCATCAGCAACAAAGACAAACGGAAATTGAATTTCAGTTTCTGTGCAAATATGCCTAGCCGGTGGAATATTCAATGATTGGCTAAAAATAGTTTTCCAAAATTTGAATTACGGAAGACGCCACTGTCGCTATTTCGTCCATAATCTCCGATATCGACGAATAGAAATTTAGCTTCTGCATCCACAACCGCTTGTAGTACTATTGAATTAAATCCCTTGTAATTATAGAACGATGAACCAGAGTTGGGAGGGCATTGTATTCGGACATGTTTGCTATCTATCGCTCCCAAACAATTCGGAAAGTTCCATATTGAATGAAATTTCTCTGCCACATCTTTCCATTTCTCAGTTGTCGGCTTCTTCATATAAATAGGAGATAATTTTTTCCAGATTACAGAGCATGTTTCCTCAACTAGTTTGCTGATCGTACTAGTTCCAATGCGAAAGTAATAATGAAGAGATTGAAAACGCTCTCCCATCGCCAGAAACCTGAAATAAATTAACTCGTGTAAATGATAACAACGGAATTATTTATATACATTAGTGGGGAAACCTAATATTGTTAAATTAGGTCTGACAGCACACATGTTGTAAATAATTTATTGATTACATTTTAACTTATAAATTCTTTTAACGTTCAATAATGTAGCGTAAATTCCGAATTACCGACTAGCGAAATCTGTTTCAAAATGCTGACATGTGTACCTCAGAGCAATAAAATACATGCTGCCATTGTCAATCAATATACGTTGCCGAACAATATGTACTTCATTGCTCTGAGTGATACTGGTAAACATTTTGAAACAAATTTCATTGGTCGATTAATTCAAATTTTACCATATGGTACAATGCATATTGCCAATTATTTATATTGTTCCATTCTTTCAGGTGAAAAATGCAAAGCAAAATGGAACAGTATAAGAACATCATATTCAAGATTCTTAAGAGATGAAAAACAACCGAGTGGCTCAGGTGCCAGTAAGAAAAAGAAGTGGTACTTAGCAGAAAGTCTGGCATTTCTACGAGACTATATGGGAAAACACCGCAACCTTGGAAGCAATAGCAATGTAGTGGATGAAAATGAAGCAGAGCAAAATGCTGACGTCTCAGATTTTTCAGAAGAAGCAGATGGAATTGCAATCCCTGCAGAACAAAGTAGCCCTTGCCCTGACAATTTTGCACAACCACCCCCTAAGAAAAAAAACGAAAGGGAAAACATCGATGATCACAGATGTGGCGGGGCCAATGATAGAATTTCTAAAGAGTAGAACAAGTGTAGCCAAAACGGAAATGACTCAGAGTCACAATTCAAAATTCCTGGAAAGTCTTGTACCAGATATGGACAAATTGACGCCAAGAAGGCAGAGGCAGTTTAAAGAAAAAGTTCTTACGACTTTGAATCGGTTTTTGGATGAACAGGAGGAAGAGGCCGTCTGGCTCTCACGGAATCCCCAATGTACAACAACCCTAGCACCGTCTCCTCAATATGTAAATTCCCCTAGTCCACAGCAGCTGATTAATTCACCTAGTCCACAGCATCTGATTAACACAGGAATAGAATCTGTGCAGCAACCCGTGCTATCTACCCCACACTTTTCTCAACAGAACTGCCAAGACAACACCACATGGAACAATTTGTAATTATATTATAATGTTGTTTAATAGCTACATGCAGTAGTAAATAGTAATTACGAATTTATGTAGCGTCTACATACCTTAGAGTAACGAGCAGTCTTTCTTCAGGTGTTATGCTCCTTCGTATATTTGTATCACTTTTCCTGATGTTATGTTCTATCATATTTAGAATATGATTAAAAGTACCAATACTTAATCTAGTAAAATTTCTGAATTTTGTTTCGTCTTCTTTGAGTTCCTGTACAAAGTTTCTAAGAGAATTTTGTTCATCTCTCTTCCGGTTAATGGGGTGGACCCACATGCGTTTGTCACTTTCTTCCAAATAAGTGTTTTGCATCCACTGCCACACAAGAACAGCACAAATTTCATCGTCTTCGGTGTTCATTCTGCCACTGTTCTACCAACAATGAGTTATGATTGAAAGCTTGTGTCTTGAACTATATAGGCCATGAATGATGACAAAATGTTTTGCGTGAACGCAAAACGTTTTGTTTGAAGACGTTTTTGCTTGATCAGTGTGCAAATGACACAGCAAAATGTTTGGCAAGCAAACAAAACATTTTGAATGACGATGTTTTTTCATTCATTCCTTTCTACACTGATACAACAAAATGTTTTTACGTTAAGCAAAATGTTTTGTTTGAAGGCTGGAAACTGCAAAAGGTAGCTGGAAAAGTTCGTGTGATAGCTTTCCAGCAGGCAAGACTGGTTCCTTCAGTGTGGTGCAGCTTGTCAAGGCATGGAGTCGCTTTCAATCTTCAGATGATAACTCTGGGGAATGTATGAATGAAAATTTAGTTTCACGATCACGAGGGGGCAATTCGGATGAATTTTTTGTATAATTAATACAAGGAAGCAATAATGGTAGGGTATATGAAGTGTTAAGTTGACGCCGAACTCTGGTGTCAACTCTCCACGTCCCTGTCTCGTCTGCTCTGAAAGATTTCGATTGCGACAGCAAAGTGGCTTCGTGTGAACAAGACCCCTTGTTGTAACCTACCACACCGAGTGAACTGTGGAAACGTCCGCTCAGGTTATCAGGAATAAACCGCGGAACTACATTTACATGTATTTGCATGTAAGGTTTCTATGTATACATATACATATACCGGTACGTGTATCATCAAATAACAATGGAAAATAAACATATCTCACCACTGAGACCTTTAATTAACTCGCGGAGGTCTTTTCCGGCTCCTTCAATTGGACCACTTCTCACTGCTGATAATCCTCGAGACCGAAACTGTCTTTCTTACATTTCATGCATCCATCCGGCTGCCTTGCTGACCACAACTGACTAGTAGCCTTCCCTTCAGGACTCCTCTGGCAACCTCGACCATCAGGACTGAGCTGAACTGGCCACTGACTCCTCCGTAGGCCTATTAATCTCCTCAACCGTAACAGTGGTTCTCTTTAACCAATCACATATCTATTTCCCTTACACATCAAACAATGCCATATGATTTTATTCATTATTTCTAACAATGGGATATGTAAAGTAACCATACAAAATCTTCTCTAAAGATAATATAGAAATATTTGCTGTTTCTGAGCCGTGTCAAAACAACCTTTACCACTCGAGAAAAGAAAACTGCGCAGGGGTGATTGTAATACAATTTAAAATATGGTAATACCGTAACAGAAGAAAGAGTGGGCAAGATAGAGAATAAGGAAGAGAGAGAGTAGGAGAGTGAGAGAAAGAGAGAGAGTAGGAGAGTGAGATAAAGAGACAGAGAGATACCTCATATTCTACATCCATCTCTTCCCTTCTTTCTCTTGTTCCTTGTTCAGTCTGGCAGTCAGAAGCAATCACATTCAAAACGTAGGCAAAGGATTCCTTATATTTCCATCTCAATTTCCTTTTAAATCGAGCTCATCCTTTTCATGTGTCTGTTGTATCATCAAATGTTTATGTCATTCATTATGCAAAGTTTCTTTCTTTATTATTTGATAGAATATTTTTACATTTTTGTTCGTATGATGTTTATGGATGTGTGTGTGTTTATGATTCACCAAGGTCTTGGATCACGTGTTGGACTCGTGATGGACAGATATTTCCCTCCCGGAAGAGAGGTTAGAGCTGATATATGACCGATCTATGGGTAATGCTGTGACCCAGACACAGACACACACACACACACACACACACACACACACACTCTCTCTCTCTCTCGGTGGCGCGGTTGATAGAGTACTGGACTGTCAGCACCTGGTTCGAATCCTGCCCAGGGCCGAAATTATTTCGGTATCGCTGCGCTTCGGGTCGTTACTCCGACTCTCGTGGGCGGGGAGTTGGGTGTGTGTGTGTGTGTGTGTGTGTGTGTGTGTGTGTGTGTGTGTGTGTGCAAGGTCATAGCATTACCCATAGATCGGTCATACGAGCTCTGAGCTCTCTTCCGGGAGAGAAAATAGCTGTCGATCACGAGTGCAACACGTGATCCAAAGACCAAGGTGAATACACACACACACACACACACACACACACACACACACACACACACACACACACACACACACACACACACACACACACACACACACACACGGCTCGGTGGCGGATTGGTAAAGCACTGGCCCCACAAGCCAGAGAACCGGGGTTCGATCCCCCGGTCGGGCGGAGATAAGTTGGGTTTGTCTCCTTTCACGTGTAGCCCCTGTTCACCTAGCAGCGAGTAGGTGCGGGACGTTAGTCAAGGAGTTGTGACCTTGCTGTCCCGGTGTGTGGTGTGTGAGTGGTCTCAGACCTACCCAGAGATCGGCTAATAAGGAGCTCTGAGCTCACTGCCGTAGGGTGGTGTCTGGTTGTCTCGACAGAGACTGCAGCAGATCCGAGGTGAATCCGAGGTGAACACACACACACACACCACATATATATATATATGTATGTATATATGTATATATATATATATATGTATATATATATATGTATATATATATATGTATATATATAGATAGACATATAGATATATATATACATATGTATGTACATACATGCATATACATGTACAATTGTACATACGTACATATATACATATTGGTAGGGATGGCACCGCGTGTTAATGCTGGTGTACGTACACAGCCATTCCCTTGTGTTCAGTCCGACATCTGCGATTGAATCTTGAGTGAGCGCGCTCATGTCTCTGCCAATATCCTGAACGGTCGAGTCGGGGAGTTTCTTCACGACTTAAGGTAAGTTCTGTTATATTTTCGGAGCTAGTGTAAGTATCGAAGAGAATATTTATCAGCCTAAATTGCTAGATATATTGAGCCTAAATTGCTATATATATTGAGCCTAAATTGCCAAGAAAAACACACATGAGCCTAAATTGCCGTAGAATAAAACATGCGTTCTTGCCTTAAGTCACTACACTAAGTTCCTCAACTTCTGGTAAAATGACCCCGGCCTAAGCCGTCTTCTCCAAAATCCCCACCCCAAGCCAGAAGTTGAAACTCCCCAAGAACCCCACAGAAGATTTCCATTTCAAGACGAAGTTCCTGGAAGACCCTTCAACCTCGACTTGTGAGAGAACCCAACCCCAAAGATAACTGCTTTGAAGAACCGTCGTTACCAAGTTGAACAGCATCGAGACCCCTTATAATTCCAAATCAAAATTGTCTCAAAGATTCCTGAACTCCGTAAATAGTAATAAATAAATAAATAAACAAATAGATAAATAAATGTACCTCAAATATTGTGTTGATAACCCACCAAAACCTTTATTGAACTGTTCTAAAATGACTTCAACCTCGACGTACGTGAAAAAATGATTGTTTTACAAGTGAGCACCGTTAGAAAATCTCAATTCACGAAAAAAAAAAAATAATTGAAAAGACATTAACCGTGAAATAAGCTACCTAAGTAGCTAGTGTCTCACCATGAGAAGAATTGCTTAGAAGAGCCTGTCTCGGCAAAATATATCACCTGAAATCCCTTCAGCGTTGGACTGAGCGGCCTTTAAATGTCTTCAGTCTTATACTGACCTTCTCTGAAAAGCCGTGATTTCTTTGTCCTGGAAAGTGTTTCTTAGTGAGATTTTGACTTACATGAAAGCGCCATCGACCAAATATTCGACCTTTTGAAAAATGCCTTTAACCAAAAGTTCGACTTTCCTGAAATCTTTTTTAACCGAAAATCGGTTTGGTTTGGAAATTTCCCCGACAGAAATTTTGGCAGCCTTGAAAATCAGTCAACAGTGATTAAACCAGACTTCAGAGGATGAACTGGCTATTTTTCCAGATTCTAGGGCCTTTCTTCACCCGAACAAAATGATCTAACATCAGCCAGAATCAAATATAAAAAAGTCTTTAAAATCAAAGGATGAAGCGATAAGTCCCTATATTCATGAATTGGATCCTCCCATCTCCCGATTAGAGTCGTTTGATATAGTAATGTCAACCTCCAACGGATTGATCGAAAATCCTTTCAAATACAACGCCCTCAGGGACTCACCGATGGAGCTGGAATTTCAGCTGTCAATAAGAGCGTCTTGGTTTACACTACCACCATGAAGTTCACTGTACTTCTACAATCAGGAAGGCTCAGGATAAGTTATAAAAGAAGAACAATATTTGGGGAATTTAAAGCTAACGGCACCTGGGAACTCATTTGACTCAAACGGGATTCGAGCCTGCGATTTTCTGCTCAGCAGTATTTCTAGCAATTGATACCAAGCGGCTTTATTCACATTTTACTCGCGGCGCTTGTTCAGGTTAGGTCATGCTATTAGGTGGCGTTCTTGTACAGAGGCTTCACCGTGTCTTTTGACCTATGTGATAAGAGAGCCAGGTCACGTGGAGGTCACCAGGAGCTCTCTACTTGTGTGTCTGTGTGTATGTGTGTGTGTATGTGTGCGTGCGTGCGTGTGCACATAAAATACCTTAGGCTATGATAGGCCTTTTCCTCAACTGGGAAAAGAAAAAGGTGTGACTGACGTCAGAGTAAAGAATATATGTCGCCACCGTTAATTGGGTTAAATAATGACATGGGAAACATTTCCACATGTTCCACATACCAAAGCCCTTATGTTATTTTCGGAGCCCTCTTGTCAATGTATTGGAACACTTTTGCATGCGAAGAAGCGATCTCACGTACTCCGAAACCAATCTACGTGATGGTACACGATCTCACTCGCTGATAGCCTATCCGGAATGGTGGCCAGTCATTTCGCGTCCCAGTTTAGTCCAATAAATCAAATCTTACACATGCACCTCCTAGGCTATTATCCTGTCTTGTACATCAGTCTCGCTCAATCTTCCCTGATCAAATCATATTGCCAAATAAACTTGGCCTCAGTCCTGACCTCGCCTCACCTCCCCAATTAAATAAGCACAATATTTCACCAGGAAAAGAAACCCTGGAGAAATGTCGAGTTCAGAATGTAATAAAGTAGCCTTCTCTCTCCCATCCGATCTCACGTATCAGGGTTAAAGAGAGTAGATGTGGGGATTAGGCAAACATATAGTTTGATCGAGAACGGCAACGCCAGCCGAGACAACTACGTGGGCCAAGCATCAAACTCGCTGAAGCCATGTCAGGTTGCAAGTGGTCAACCTTGCAGACTGGAAGCGCCTCCACGGGCTGATAAGCTGCACCACACCGAAGGAACTAGTCTTGTCTACTGGAAAGCTATCTCACGTACTTTTCCAGCTACCTCGTGCATTTTCCAGCTGTCTCGCGTACTGTGTAGCAATCTCACATAGACACAAACAGTCCTCTGGGAACTGATATACAGTAGTCCCAACACGTAGACGACACAAAATCATTTCATCGTTGAGGACCCATCTTAGGCTGGCAACTGTTTGGAGAGTAAAAGCATTTTTGTAACACTTCGTGGAATTAAAAACGCAATGTGGAAACGCTCACTTAGCGTCGCGAAGGTCAGTAATTTATGTTCTCAGTAGAATGTAAGCACTCTTAGAGGAAAACTGCTTGTTCTTGAGAATTCTCTATAACCATCACTAGTTTGAATATTTTTCTTTGATAATGAACCTCTGATGTCTCCTGCAAATGAGATTAGAATGCCAATTAAAGGACATTCTCTTTGCAAAAGAAGTTAAAGACTTCGAGAAATTTATTCTCCCTCAAATTAAAGGATACCACCATGAAACTGACATGCATAATACTATTGAACGGATAATCATATGTAGGAATACAAACAATAAATAATAAGAAGATTATGTATGTATATGTGATTTCTAACACACACACACACACACACACACACACACACACACACACACACACACACACACACACACACACACACACACACACACACACACACACACACACACACACACACACACACACACACAGCTCCTGGTGACCTCCACTTGACCTGTCTATCTTGATACATAGGTCAATAAACACGGCGTAGTCTGAACACCACAAAAATGATATGAACTAACCTAACCTAATGCCACAATGTGACGGCGAGACAGTGGGAGGAGATTGGAAGAATACTAGGCCATTATAGGCCCACTGGAGCAATTTGGGGTAAAATAAAATGCACAATAATTTGTACTTTTACAGAGTTCTGGGCGCCAGTTCTGTCATGACCGAGGACCACTCGGTCGCAATATGGATGAGGTACACAATATAGAAGGAACAAGAAAATAGCATGTGTGAATGCACAAAACACACATATATAATTCTTAATGGTGTTAACAAGATATTTCATAAAATATTGAAAATTGTCTTGTAAGGAGGTGACGGAGAAACCTGGCTGGAAGTCCTCGGA
>NW_027467716.1:2024430-2029430 GCF_046742065.1 Oratosquilla oratoria
TATTTACAAAATAAATGAAGTTGCTATAATTAATATTATTATTCATATTAAATACAATTAATTGAATGCATGTTCTAAGGGATGACTATAGTTTATCCTGTGTTTGGCGGTCACGAGTCTTACAGGGGTAACTACACGTGTTGGCTACAGAACACTACAGAAATCTCCCCCTAGTGACGAGGTAGGTATGCAGGCTTGGCGCGGTCCATGGAGATGACGTCAGTGGTTCCACGGCGATCGATGGTCAAGTTCTTCCTTGTCCTTTTGACGACTCTGTTTGCTCCATCGTATGGTTGTTGAAGAGGCTTCTTTACTCCCTCCACGCGAACGAAAACATGTGAGCAGTCTTCGAGGTCCTGGCTCACAAACGTTCTTGTGGGTGAGGTACGCGGTGGCACTGGCTGGAGTTTCTGCATTGTATCTGTAAGATTAGTGGCATAATCTTGAACGCTGCAGGGCTGCGTTATAGGGGCAGATGCAAGAAACTCACCGAGTAGGCGGAGTGGAGTGCCATAAAGAAGTTCTGCAGAAGAGTGGCCAAGGTCTTCCTTGAGGGACGTCCGTATACCGAGGAGGACCATTGGAAGCACCGTAGACCAGTTGGTGCGGTCGCGTGCTGTTGCTGCAAGTGAAGCCTTGAGTTGTCGGTGGAAGCGTTCAACGAGTCCGTTGGATTGAGGATGATAGCTTGCTGTTCTGAAACGCCGGATACCTAGCAAAGACATGATCTTGTTGTAAGAGGCCGGTAGTTGTACGAATGGTAATCAGGTGAAATACATTCTGAGTCAACAAGTCAAGATTCGACGCCTACTCTTGTTATAAACAAAGATTGCAAGGCGTCGTTCTGTCTATGTAAACACCCCCGACGGAGGTGACTGCTTTATAATCGCTGATGTAATCTAAACTTATGTTAGCTGCAGACCACCTCCGCGAAGACATACCACTTGCGCAATGACGTCATGCTCATACTCATGCTTTTGCTTATGCAGCAATATTTCTGGAAGGACTGTAACAGCCTCTCGGATTGGAGGCAAATGGATATGTAGAGTAATACTATTGGCTTTAAAAGGAAAAGACACGCCCTTAAGGTGTGTCACTTGTGTTGAAACGTAAAATACTATTGGACGAATAAAAAGTGACGTCTGAACGAAGGTGCTCTGAAGTATTGGAGAGAACCGGTGGGCACTCTCTGCGTGTAGTCCGTTAGATTAACAAGCAAGAAAATCACCACCCTTTTATTAACCCAAAGGTCGAGAGAACTAGGCATGGGACCTAATGAAATTGAAAACTAGTGAGACTAAAGGAAATACAAGGCATAGGGCCTACTGCATAAGAAGAACTTGAACATTTAGTGAAACTCACCTAACGAAGGCAAGGGGCCTCGAGACGAGTGGAATTACAAGTCAAATATAAGGATAATGGTCGAGGAACGACAGTGGTGGTGACAGTGGTGACAAGGGTGGTGAATCTTGTCCATAGATTGGATTCAAATTGGCTACCACGGTCGGATGTGAGGCTGAGTGGTGTACCGAATCTTGAAATCCAGGTGGTTATAAAAGCTTTGGCTACTGTGTCTGTGCTTATGTCAGTAAGCGGGATTGCTTCGGGCCAGCGTGTAAAACGGTCTACACAAGTAAGAATATACCTGAAACTGTCGGAGAAGGGAAGCGGTCCGACGATGTCGACGTGGACGTGCTCGAGTCTAGTAGAGACTGGGCGGAAGGTACCTGGAGGGATGGTGTGGCGTGTGACCTTAGAAGCTTGGCATTTGACGCAGGTGCGGGTCCAGTGTCGAACGTCTTTGGCGATTCCACTCCAGATGAAGCGTGATGACATCATGTGCTGCGAAGCTCGAATACCTGGGTGGGAGAGGTCATGTAAATGGCGGAACAAGGGATACCTGTGGTTCTCGGGCAAGT
This sequence comes from Oratosquilla oratoria, assembly GCF_046742065.1. Taxonomy (NCBI): domain Eukaryota; kingdom Metazoa; phylum Arthropoda; class Malacostraca; order Stomatopoda; family Squillidae; genus Oratosquilla; species Oratosquilla oratoria. The sequence goes on from NW_027467716.1 coordinate 2,026,350, forward strand.
AGGGACGGATGGTGTCCGTGGATATATCGGCGTAGAGCTGAGTGTCGGTTCCAGGGAGCTGTACCTTCTTCATCTGCAACGCGGGGTTTTCCATCAGTCGCTGCAGCTCGGTATCACCAGCTTGGTCTGCAGCGATGGCGGCGTAGTCGATGAGAGAGGTAGAAACTGCAGATATATTGCGCGAGAGTGCGTCGGCAGGGCAGTTATCTTCACCTCGAACATAGCGAATATCTGTGGTGAATTGGGAAATCAAATCTGTGTCGTAGTTGTCTAGGGGAGTAGGTTGTTTTGTTATGGATGAATGTTGTTGTGATTGGTTTGTGGTCGGTGTATATGTGGAATTGTCGCCCTTCGATGAAATACCTGAACCTGTTGACAGTCTTGTAGATGGCTAGGAGTTCCTTGTCGAAGGCGCTGTATTTCTTCTCGGCATTGTTGAGTTTCTTTGAGAAAAAGGCGATGGGTTTCCAGGCGTCGTTGATGTATTGCTGCAGAACTGCGCCGACACCTGTGTCTGAAGTATCTGTCGAGATGGAGCTGATGGCATCAGGGATAGGGAAACTAAAGGCGGTAGCATTCCCGAGTGCTTATTTAGCTGCCATGAAAGCTACATCAGTTTCGGTGTCCCAGTTGAGTACGATGGAACGTCCCCTCTTGCATGGCTTGATCATGGAGTAGAGCGGTTGGAGCAGGTGAGCGCAGCCTGGAATGAAACGATTATAAAAGTTTAACATACCAAGGAATTGCTTGAGTTGGCGCTGTGTTGTAGGTTTCGGGAAACTCTGGATGGCGTCGCAGCGGGATGAGACAGGGGTGACGCCTGAATGTGTGACGGTGTGTCCTAGGAGGTTGATGGATGAAACACCGAACTCAGATTTCTCGAGATTGATGTGGATGCCGTAGTCTTGTAGTCGGGTAAAGACTTGCTTCAGATGGTCTTGGTGCGTGGCTTCGTCCGGACTGGCGATGAGCACATCGTCGATGTAAGTGAAGCAAAAAGGTAGACCTCGTAGGACTTCGTTCATGAATCTCTGGAAATTTTGGGCAGAGTTCTTGAGGCCGAAGGGCATATGAACGTATTCGAACAAGCCAAAAGGCGTGGTGACAGCTGTTTTGGGGATGTCCGGTGGGTTGACTGGAATATAATGGAAGGCTTTGACAAGATCGATCCGGGAGTATACGCGAGTGCCTGCAAGGTTTGAGGAAAACTCCTGTATGTTGGGAACTGGGTACCTATCCATCACAGTTCGCGAGTTGAGGGCCCAGTAGTCACCGCATGGCCTGATGTCACCGTTACTTTTGGGGACGATGTGGAGAGCTGACGACCAGTTGCTTGAGCTTGGACGAATGATACCTTGACGCATGAGGGCTTCCAGTTCTGCCTTGGCTAGTATGAGGCGTTCCGGAGCCAGACGACGGGCTTTGGCGTAGACTGGAGGTCCCGTAGTCTCTATGTGGTGCACGACGTGGTGTTTCACAGACGTGGTCGTGGAGTAAGGTTGTGTCAAGGCAGGAAAGTTCCTGAGGAGAGAAGCAAACTTGTTATCGGCACTGATGGTTGAAAGCTGGCTACTTACTCCGGTTGTTGGTCTGGCGTTGGATGACATCGATGTAAGGGGATCGTGGAGCTTGCGATTTTTAATATCGATCAGGAGATCGAAATGGGTAAAAAAATCGGCGCCAAGGATTGGTTGGGAAACTGCTGCAACGTAGAAGGTCCACTCAAAGGATCGGCGAAGGTTGAGTTCTAGCTGAAGTGTCTTCCTATTGAAAACGGGTATCTTGGTGCCGTTGGCTGCGTAGAGGTAAGACATCGGCGGCAGTGAATACTGGGTTGCTGTAGTAGGCAGGACACTGACTTCAGCTCCGGTATCTATGAGGTATGTGGCGTTTGAGAGTGGATCAAAAACGAAGAAAAGTTTCGATGTATGTTGGCGAACGCTGTCCGCCGTTAGCGTTCGCCCGTCTTGTTTAACGGTGCCGGTTAGAAGGTGCACGGCTGTGCACATTTCTTCGCATCTTGTCCAAAGCGACTATGGTAGAAGCAGACGCCTGATGTTTGCTTCGGTCTCCCTCTGGATGTAGACCTGGAGCGGTTGCGGTGGTATCTTGGTGACGGGGTCGTCTGTGAAGACTGGCTACCTGCTCTTGGAGGGCGCTGACCTGGAGGGTGAGTTTGGAGACTAGCTTGGTTAATGCCTGAGTTGCGGACTGGTCGGCGAGGTTAGCGATGGTAGGGTGCGCAACTGGTACCGAAGCCATGAAGTCATCAGCGAGCGTGGCTAGCTCGTCGAGCGAGATCTTGTTCTTGGCGCTGAAGAGGTTGCCTTGGATGGTTGGTGGCAGGCGCTGGTAGAATAGGTGGAGCAAGTTGGAATTATCGAATGCTGCGTATTTGTCTCCGAACAATCGCTTCATGCGTCGCAGCAAGTCGGACGGTTTCTCATTTCCAAGTTCTTCTTTCGAGAGGAGCTCCTGCAGGTGTGTAGCTTCGGAAGACTCAAGGCGGTCCAGGACGGCTTGCTTCAAATCCTCATATGGGGCACCAGATGTAGGTGCCTTGGAGATGGTGTCTGAAACTTGGAGGAGTACGTCAGATGATAAGAGGCCACAAGCATGTGAAAACTTCGTTAGGCCGGTGATACTACGGTTTTCCTTGAAGTTACACTCGAGGATTGTGAACCATATTGTTGGGTCGCGGTTGGTAAAAGGGGGTGCGCGGAATGCACTTACTTCGTGTTGTTGATCGCCCGTCATGCTTACGTGATTAGTATGAAGCTATGTTCGTGGGCAGCTGGGTTGGCCAGAGCAGTCCGGGTTGGCGGGGCTGGGCAGGCTGGTTCAAAGGGCTGGACAACCCGGGACGGTGGGGCTGGGCTCGCCGGGGCGGGACTGGGCACGCCGGGGCGGCGCTGGCAGCCCTCGAGGTCTCCCGGAGGAGGAGCCCTCCAGGTCCCCCGGAGGCAGAACCCTCGAGGTCCTCCGGAGGAGGAGCCCTCCAGGTCCCCCGGAGGAGGAGCCCTCCAGGTCCCCCGGAGGAGGAGCCCTCCAGGTCCCCCGGAGGAGGAGCCCTCCAGGTCC
>NW_027467716.1:2034430-2049430 GCF_046742065.1 Oratosquilla oratoria
TGAATGGAAGCCAGTCGGCCGACCGGGTAGCGCGGCTCTTCCCTCAGCTGAATAAAGTCAAATGGTGCTGACCAGAATGATATATATGTACATAGCGTCAATTGGACGCATAGGTGTTGTAATCCGTCGATTCCAGGTATGTAAATGCCATTTTGATCTTACTGAATTATAAATTTCTCAAAAAATTTTGTTTATATGTTTCTCAGGGGACATACTATTCATAATAATGATTCTTAGGTCTTTCTCTTTTACCACTTTTTTAATTTCTTCCTCTCTCAGTGTATATGATCCCACTATTCATTTTTTGCTTCTTCCAAATTCCATTATACTACACTTCTTAATGTTGAATTCCATCTCCTACTCCCTACTCCATTCTCATACTTTATTGAGATCGCTCTGCAGCGATTCACAATCTTCCTCGGTGTTTACTTTTTTCAACATTTTTGCATCATCTGCGAAGAAGCTCATATAACTTTCAATTCCTTCATCCATAGCATTATTATATATAGCAAAATTATTGGGTCCAGTACTGTTCCTTGTGGAACTCCACTAATCACCTCATCCCAATTGGAATGCTTGTCTCTTATCACCACTCTCATTTTCCTTTCATGCAAGAAGGAAAACGAGGTGTGTCTTAAGCCCCGTCCACACGGAGGAGCATCACGCATCAGCGACTTGATGCAGTAGTGGTGTTGAAAGCTTAACACTAGCGTCCAGACGGGCTGCATCACTACGAATCTCACTCATCATTTGGCTTTCACGGGAGGAGGATGTCTGCCGACGCTCTACTCTGCCAAGAAACTGTACTGTGGAGTATAGTTGTTGTGTGTGCAGCTAAAAAAAAAATGAAAAAGAAACGTCGGGCTTTGTGGTGCAAACAGTGGCTTTCTCGGCGGCCTCTGCGAGGGAGCTTTAATCAAATCTTTTTAGATCTACAGGCAGAAAATCAGACAGACTTTGAAAATTATACGCGAATGCCATTCCATGCATTTGATGAATTGCTGAAAAAGATACATCCATATATCAGCAAGCAGGACACCGGCATCCGAAACAGACAGCATACCACCTGGTGGTCGTCTTGAAGCAACACTTCGCTTCCTTGCCGCTGGAGGATCCTACACAAGTCTCCAGTATTCCACTACAATTTCAAAACAGAGCCTCAGTCTGATCATCCCTGAAACCTGTGTAGCCATCTATAATGTCCTAAGGGAGGATTATCTTAAGGTGAGTTTCATAGGATGGATACAAAGTACAGTGATAGTTTTCATATCTTTATTATTTTTACATATCTTTACATATCACATAAACAATAAAAAAGAATTCATAATAGCTATGTAAAATTGTGCTTTGAATTTGTCCGAACCTTCTACTCGCAATATCTGATGTTCCCTAGTAAGATCTCCCATGTCAACCATGCTTATAGCATCGAATATTAGCTTTTTTGGCTAATTTCCGCCGGTCTTCAGTCATTCTTAAGTCCATTATATACTAACTTTGCTACACTGTCTAGATATGGATCTACATCCACATGACTGGGAAGGGATGAGTGGAGATGGGAGGGGTAGGGAGAGATGGGAGAGGGAGAGGGAAAGGGGTAAGGGGAGAAGGAAGTGGGGAGAAGGGAGATTGAGGAAGGTGAGAGGGGGATGGGGGTTGGGGGGTGTAGCAATAATCCTTAAAGTGCTAAAACAATCGATATCAGACTCCACCGTAGAGTCGCAAACGGACACACAAAAACAAAAGCCAGTGAAGATGAGAACGAACATAAACATGACGTAACGAATCCAACATGTACATAAATAAACGGACGAATAAATGAACAAATAAATAACTTATTATGCAAATATGTATACAAATAAATGAACAAACAAATACAACGAAATAAAAAGAGAATGCGACATTAACAGACACTGATAAGGCAAACAAGATTATGTAATGAATCAAATAAATGAATAAATGAAAACGTTTGATAGATGAAGTGATAGATAACTGAATCAATAAATGTATAAACAAATTAACAGATAAGATAGTTGATAGTTAAATAAACAAATTAATAAATAAAGAGATAAATAAATAAAATATAGCACAACGACACTGGTGACAATGACGACGATGAGAATGATAATTACACATTATCAAACAAATAAATTTACAATTCAGTAAATCAATTAATGAATGAATAAATAGATGAATAAAGAGATAGATAGACTCATGATCAAATGAATAAACAATTGAATTGATACATAAATTAATCAATTGATAAATCAATTAATAATGTGTACATTAAATAAACATAATAAAAATAAACAAAAAATAAATACAATTTGGAATCGCCAATCAGCACCTAGTTAGGTCAAGTTAAGTTAATTAATTGAAATATGGTTAATTTAACTAAGTTAACTCAACTAGGTTAACTTAATTATGTTACCTTAACTATCTCTTCAGTCAGGGGAACCTGGATCTTAGTTAATCAGGCTAACTTAACTATGTTAATTCAACTAGGTTAACTTAACCTTCAGTCTGGGGAACTCGGATCTCTGTCATAACTAAGTTTATTTCCTAGTTAAGTCACCGGGTTAGAGAATTAAACCTCTTCAATCCAGCCTTGGTCATCAAGCCAGTTAAGAATTCCTGGCATCAGCTAGAACGTAAACGATGAAGGTTAGGCTCGTTTCACACGTATCGACTTTTCACCGTGCGCCGTCCACGACACGACGCCGTGTTTTCAAAAAACCGTGTCTATTGTCGCTTTCACACGTGGTCGTGACGTGTAAAAGCGTCCATAGACACGAATGGTTATTGGAGAACACGACATCATGTCGTGGACGGCGCACGGCGAAAAGTCGATACGTGTGAAACGAGCCTTGCGATTCTGCCATCGTAGAAGTGATGGAGTACTGGTTTCAGACTCTATACAAAATGACAACCACAACCGTCTATTCACAACCACAACCATCTGTTAACAATCACAACTGTCTATTGATAACAACAACCGTCTATTCACAATCACAACCGTCCATTTACAACTACAACTATTCAATCACAACCACAATAATCTATTCACAACCACAACCATCTGTTCACAACTACAACCATCTATTAATAACCAGAATTGTCTATTCACAATCACAACCGTTCATTTACAACTACAACTATTTAATCACAACTAAAACAAATTATTCACAACCACAATAATTTATTCACAATCAAAACCATCTATTCACAACCAAAACAAGCCGTTCACAACCACAACCACCTATTCATAACTACAACCATCTATTCACAGAAGTGAAATGTTTTAAAACCAATTTCAAATAAAAAAGTGAATAACTTTGATATGGCCCATTTACCCCCAGTGATGGCCCGATCACCCGATCCTACGGTACATGACTGTATAAATACACATCAATGCACATATTCATATACATGTTAGTGTGTGTGTGTGTGTGTGTGTGTGTGTGTGTGTGTGTGTGTGTGTGTGTGTGTGTGTGTGTGTGTGTGTGTGTGTGTGTGTGTGTGTGTGTGTGTGTGTGTGTGTGTGTGTGTGTGTGTGTGTGTGTGTGTGTGTGTACGTGCGTGCGTGCGCGTCCATAGAACAAACCATTCATTCCCCTTATCTGAGACGACCTGGCTCGGTCCTGGGCTCGCGCACTCGCCTGGGCCTGAACTCGGGCATGGGTTTGGGCCCGAGCCCAGACCTGAGCCCGAGCCCGTGCCCGAGCCCAGGCCCGAGCCCGAGCCCAGGTCCTAGCCCAGGCCCGAGCCCGAGCCCAGGCCCGAGCCCAGGCCCTAGCCCGAGCCCAGGCCCAAGCCCAGGCCCGAGCCCAAGCCCGAGCCCGAGCCCAGGCCCGAGCCCAGGCCCAAGCCCAGGCCTGAGCCCGAGCTCGAGCCCAGGCCCGAGTCGGAACCCAGGCCCGAACCCAGGCTCAAGCCCAGGCCCGAGCCCGAGCCCAGGTCCGAGCCCATGCCCGAGCCCGAGCCCGAGCCCGAGCCCAGGTCCGACCCCAGGCCCGAGCCCGAGCCCATGCCCGAGCCCAGGCCCAAACCCGAGCCCAGGTCCGAGCCCAGGCCCGAGCCCAAGCCCTAGGCCCGAGCCCAGGCCCGAGCCCGAGCCCAGCCCTGAGCCCAGGCCCGAGCCCAGGCCCGAGCCCAGGTCCGAGCCCAGACCCGAGCCCAGGTCCGAGCCCAGACCCGAGCCCGAGCCCAGACCCGAGCCTGAGCCCAGACCCGAGCCCAGGTCCGAGCCCAGACCCGAGTCCAGGCCCGAGCCCGAGCCCGAGCCCGAACCCAGGCCCGAGCCCAGGCTCGAGCCCAGGTCCGAGCCCGAGCCCAGGTCCGAGCCCAGTTCCGAGCCCGAGCCCGAGCCCAGGTCCGAGTGTAGGCCCGAGCCTAGGCCCGAGGACCAGGCCCGACCCCAGACCCGAGCCCAGGCCCGCGCCAAGGCCCGAGCCCAGGCCCGAGCCCGCTTCTTCTTCTTTTTTCTTCTTCTTCTTCGTCTTCTTCTTTTTCTTCTTCTTCTTCTTCTTCTTCTTCTTCTTCTTCTTCTTCTTCTTCTTCTTCTTCTTCTTCTTCTTCTTCTTCTTCTTCTTCTTCTTCTTCTTTTTCTTCCTCTTCCTCTTCTTCTTCCTCTTCTTCTTCTTCTTCTTCTTCTTCTTCTTCTTCTTCTTCTTTTTCTTCTGGTTCTTCTTCTCGTCGACTTCACAGGTCAACCGTGAAATAGATGGAACATCCAGGGCGATATAACACATCCCTGACGAAGTCCTACCTTTACCTCAAAGCATTTACTCTCTCCATTTCTAATCCTAACATAATGTCTAATACTCTCGTAAAAACTCTTGACTGCTCTTAACAGCTTTCCTCCTATCCCATATATCTGCAGTACCTCGTAAGCCTTTTCCAGATCCATAAAAGCCAAAAAAAAAACATCCTTACCTTTTCTTATAGCTTTCTTACATATCTGTCTTACCACAAAAATCTGATCTACTCAACCCCTACCTACCATACTGTTCTTCACCAATTACTCCCTCTGTTCCTCTCCTAATCCTCTCAATCATGACCCTTCTATAAGCCTTCCCAACTACACTCAACAAGCTGATCCCTCTGAAACTACTACACTCACACTTGTCCCCCTTTCCCTTGTAAAGCGGAATGATACAGGCACTCCTCCAGTCCTCCGACACTCTACCCTCTCTTAAACAAACATTAAATAGCCTCACCAGCCAGTCCATCATAACTGTACCTCCTTTCTTCAGACATTAGATGGCGTCCATCCAACACATGTGCCTTACCTGCTCTCATCAACTTAACAGATGCTTTCACTTCATGTTTCCCTGTTTCTCCTCCATTTTCCTCACCCATCACTCTCATTTTCTTAGCGCTTCCCACTGCTACTACCTTTCCCTCCCTATCCTCCTTCACATTCAACAACTCCCTAAAATACTTTGCCCACCTTCCTCTCACTGCCTTCTCTTCCATCATCATCTCTCCATCTGCACCTTTTCCCTTTTCTTCTCTACTTGATTCGCCTCCTCTTCTTCTTTTGATTTCTTTCCAAAACACATTTTTATTACTTTCAAAAATTTCTGTCATACTTTTACCCCATTTCACTGCTCTCTTCTTTGCCTTCTTTATCTTATGCTTAACTTACCTTCTCTTTACTTTGTACCTCTCATACGATTCCTTCGTCCTACATGTACACACACACACACACTCACACACACACACACACACACACACACACACACACACACACACACACACACACACACACACACACACACACACACACACACACACACACACACACACACACACACACACACACACACACACACACGACTCGGTGGCGCGGTTGGTAGAGCGCTGGACTGCCAGCATGGTGATGCCCGCAGTACCTGGTTCGAATCCTGCCCAGGGCCGAAATTATTTCGGTATCACTCCGCTTCGGGTCGTTACTCTGACTCTCGTGGGCGGGGAGTTGTGTGTGTGTGTGTGTGTGTAAGGTCGTAGCATTACCCATAGATCGGTCATACGAGCTCTGAGCTCTATTCCAGGAGTGAAATAGCTATCGATCACGAGTCCAACACGTGATCCAAAGACCAAGGTGAACACACACACACACACACACACACACACACACACACACACACACACACACACACACACACACACACACACACACACACACACACACACACACACACACACACACACACACAAATATATATATATATATATATATATATATATATATATATACATATATATATATATATAAATATTTATATATATATATATATATATATATATATATATATATATATTGTCACGGGCCACCCCTAACCTTAAAGCAATCGGTTAGTAAATAAAGGATCTAGGAGGACAACAACAGACCTTGCCTCGTCCCTTAAAAGGTGGGTGACAAATAACGGATATCAATTTCACCCCCCACTACTTAATTCCCTTTCTGTTCAAGTATATATCATCATTTCTACTGCATTTTATTATTTCCATCGGCTTGAAAGATACTTACTCACTGATTCAGATCTGATTCCAAACTATCATTATAAATGAGGATAGGTAAAGATGATAGGTAATTATATCTATACCTATATTGAATAAACCTAACAATACAGAACTAAATGTATGCATTTACCATTGCATCTCAAACTCATGTATATTCTTGTACATAATAGTAATACATATGAGGTATGTGTTTCAGTATCTCTCTTCTCCATTCATTTAACATACCATTGATTAATTCACATTCCATATATAGATTCTCAAACCTCACCTACATTACATAACCTTCATATAGCCTCTCAACCAGGCTCTGCTTCTACAAACACTGTGGATAATTGGATCCTTAATAATCACTTCAAGCTATATCCATCATTACAACTACAAACCTTCAATATCCATTACTACTCTTCCTCTGTGTGTTTTATCATTATATATCCCCGTATTTCTTCCATTTTATATTCTCCCAACCATTTTATCTCCAAAAGACTTATACACCATTTCAAGCCATACACAGAAGAAGAGAAGAAACGAGGAAGAACAATCGTTCTTTTTTTCCCTTTTCGACGATAGTTACAGTAATTAATTACTCCGATCCACCTCTATGATATGTCAACACTGTAAAATACGATTCATTCACTGGTCATACGCCAAAAGGAACTACAATAAGTACTTCTATGAGTTCTTACATCACTAGAGCACCATAATTTCACAAGTATAAACATATCTTCAGACATATTAAATTTTTAAATACTTCGATTTCGGAATGTGGATCTACGTCCATGAAAACAAAACAGAAATGGCGACCAGTCTACAGAAATTAGAGAACGTAATAAACACCAGGGGTGACTATGGTAACAATATATATATATATATATATATATATATCTATATATATATATATATATATATATATATATATATATGTGTGTGTGTGTGTGTGTGTGTGTGTGTGTGTGTGTGTGTGTGTGTGTGTGTGTGTGTGTGTGTGTGTGTGTGTGTGTGTGTGTGTGTGTGTGTGTGTGTGTGTGTGTGTGCGTGTGTGTGCGCGTGCGTTCGCGTCCATAGAAGAAACCATTCATTCCCCTTATCTGAGTCCTTTAAGTTCACGGCCGATCTCAGACGACCTGGTTCGGGGCTGGCCTCGGTTCTGGGCTCGTGCCTGGGCTCACGCACGCTCCTGGGCCTGGGCTGGCGCCTGGGTTTGGGCCCGAGCCCAAGCCCGAGCCCAAGCCCGAGCCCAGGCCCGAGCCCAGGCCCAGGCCCAGGCCCGAGCTCAAGCCCAGGCCCGAGCCCAGGCCCGAGCCCGAGCCCAGGCCAGAGCCCAGGCCCGAGCCCGAGCCCAGGCCAAGCCCGAGCCCAGGCCCGAGCCCAGGCCCGAGCCCAGGCCCGAGCCCAGGCCTGAGCCCGAGCCCAGGCCTGAGCCCGAGCCCAGGCCTGAGCCCGAGCCCAGGCCTGAGCCCGAGCCCAGGCCTGAGCCCGAGCCCAGGCCCGAGCCCGAGCCCAGCCCCGAGCCCAGGCCTGAGCCCAGGCCTGAACCCGAGCCCAGGTCTGAGCCCGAGCCCAGGCCCGAGCCCGAGCCCAGACCCGAGCCCAGGCCCGAGCCCTGGACCGAGCCCAGGCCCGAGCCCAGGCCCGAGCCCAGGCCCGAGCCCAGGCCCCAGTCCAGGCCCGAGCCCGTGTCCGAGCCCACAAGTTGATCATAAATCTTTACTTTGGTGGCAGAGAGCCATTGTTTAAAGATTCTGAGTTTTTCAGAGGCAAACTCGACAAATGTCGAGTTACTTGATTTGGTCAAATTTCTGAACTTCTGACGGTAAGACTCAGGGGTAACTTGATAGGCATTGAGGATAGTAGATTTGACTAAATCATAGGAAGAGTACTCTTCAAAGCTGTTGAAGACTTTGGCGGCTGTTCCTATCAATTTGCTTTGAATATATAATCCATACCCATCCTTCTACGGGCCAGTTTAAGTGCTCAGCTAGACGTTCAAATTGTCTAAAGAAATATTCTGGGTCTGACTCATTAAAATTAGGAATAGAGGCAACTTGGTTATTCAATAGGTGGCCAGATTTATTATTCCTTTTTATTTCAGCCAATGTTAACTTACGTTGGTATTCCAATTCGAGTTCCCTTTCTCTGTTCTCACGTTCTCTCTCTCTTCTCGTTCTTTGTCACGTTCTTTTAATCTTATCAATTCAAGCTCCCGATCTTTCTCTCGTTCCTCTCTTTCTTTCTCCCGTTCCTCTCTTTCTTCCATCCGTTCTTCTCTTTCTTTCTCCCTTTCTTCGCTTTCTTGTCTCATTCTCTCTCTCTCTAGTTTAATTTTCTCTAATTCTAAAGATACAACTGATCTATTTAAGGGAGAGTGGGGGGAGCGCGCGCTTCAGGCTGAAAGGGGGGTCACTGTTGCCTACATTCGGGTCCCTTTCAGTTTCGTCACAAGCACTCTCCTGGTGAATTAATTTGAATGTGTCTGCATCCAGTACCAACAAATCAACGAGGTGTTCGATAACCGCTCTTTTAAATTCATCCTTTCGTAAATTAGAAGGGGAATTGATTTGCTAGGTTCGAGCCAACAGTCTCCAATCATCCTTCTTGAGATCACACTCTAACTGATCCACTGAAGGATTATCAACAAAAGTATCTATATTGAAAGCCATTGTGAGTATGTCTTTACTCGTAGAATCCCACTCCAGAGAATTAGTGTTAATCAAATCTTGGACTTCATATACAAAAATGGATTAATTCCCTGTTCGGGTGGAGTGAAATTTATGGTGGGTCTCTGTAAGAACCCGGTCTATGAACATTCATTCTATAGACGGTATGTATACTAAGGTATAAGAGCTCAGACTATACGCCCGAATCTTACGGATAGTCTGTTTAGAGGTTTTCCGACAGGAAGGAGGAGAGTTCACACATAGACTGTCGCTGAATCAGAATATGGCTAACTAATGGTCTGAATCTTAGAATACATGGCTTACTGTGCAGGTATAGTGAATTTTTGAAGCTGTGGGGGATAGTATGAATCTCCTAAGCACAGATACTTAGGAAAGGTCACTATAACGGGGTCGTAACAATGATTCGATGTGCAGGCTACAGCAAGTGGGTAGTTTGAAAGGACGCTAGTTAACTCTGGAGGGATTGGTAGTTGGATACTGGAAAATTATTTGGGCGAGTTACTGCGAACCTGATAAATAGAGGCTCTCCTTTGGAACCGATTGAAAATGTCGGACATATGAATGTCAGGGTTTCACACTCTTTGAATAATCGACACCTTAATGTTTTACATCCTATCATCTAACCTAACGCAATATTGGTATTTCACACACAAATCGAATACGAATAAATTTACATCCTATCATCTAACCTAACGTAATATTGGAAATATAAATAAAACATAAATAGTACAGTGATAGTGAGTGTATAGGAGTAATGAGCAGAGTGACAATCGCACGTGTTACTGATAATTGACGTTAAGTGGTTAGCAGACCCCCAATTGTCATGGGGCTTGCTTGGTTCGGCCTGAGTTGATGGAAAGTATGGGACTAATTTCGAGTCTAGGGTTCCAGATCGGGAGCAAGCCCGTAACAATAAAGTGGGACGTATAGATGATATAGAAAAACTCTATATGAGACTGGATCTAAGCAAGATTATAAGGATGGATTCGGTAAGATAGTCTGCACGAAACTTAAGTAAACTATATTTACAATAAGAAAAAGATAAAGCTTTACTGTTCTACATTTACAAGCATACACTCAAAGTATACTGAGAAAAAACATAAAACATACATAATACAAATACTATAAACAAAACAGTCCAAGTTAATGGTTTACACTAATACATAGTCGAGGGGGGCGTGGCTAATTGTTTCATGGTCAAGTTTCAAACCTAAACGTATGAGAGACGTTGATGGTGATGAACCAAATTCAAAACTTGGTTAGTAGCAGGTGGGAGATTTGAAAGTCATCCGATTCACGGTTGGCTATAACAATATATATATATATATATATAAAAATATATATATATATATATATATATATATATATATACATATATATATATATATATATATACTTTGTACTTTATATGTACTTTGTACTGATCTCAAAGAATAGGTTACTGCCATATGACTCTCATAATGTAACATGTGCAATCATGGATATCAAACATGATCATTGAATATCTAAGCAATCTCAAACTATAGTCAAAATTATAATAATAATTCAAATTTCTACAAATTATAAGTCCACATACCTTAAGTAATCCTTCTCTTTCCTCCTGCATATCAAACCCCCATTTATCTTGATGGTAAACATGCTCATTCGTGCATGTGCAAATTGAACCCCCTAAGTGACGCCACATACGTCTTGCCTACATAATTGCAGGAGAAAAGAGAGTGGGGCGTGGATGTATAAAACATTACATGTTTTAGACCGAATAAATGTGTCGGATAATTCAAATAAACAAAAATGTACACTGCATGGAATCCAAGCCACTTTGAAAAATGGTCACGTGACACCCCATAATCCCAAATTACAGATGGTTTTGCATTAATTCATTATTTGGAGTAGTTGGTGTATCATGTGGGCAAACAACCCCATTTGGTTACAAAAAATGAGGTTTTGATATTCAGCCTTGTTTGCACATGCTGTCACACGAGAGGCATGCGCAGTTCTCGGCTCCGGGGCTTAAATTGGCTCAGCACCAAGTCAGGATGTGTTGCCCTTCAGGCCAGTTAATTGCCCATCTGACAATATTTCATGCTTTTATCTCTCAATCGAATAATTCTATGAAGATTTGGCCGATAACATCGCGACTGTAGAATGAAAAAGGAGGAGATGACGAGAAAGAAATATAACTAAGAAGAGGAAAAGAAGAGAAAGAAAACCAAGAAGAAGAAGAAGAAGAAGAAGAAGAAGAAGAAGAAGAAGAAGAAGAAGAAGAAGAAGAAGAAGAAGAAGAAGAAGAAGAAGAAGAAGAAGAAGAAGGAAATCTAGAAGATGAAAAAGAAAAAGAAGAAAAAAAGTAGGAAAGTAATAAGAAGAAGAGTGAAATCTAAGAGGATGAAGATGGAAAAGAAAAAGAAAAAGAAGAAAAATTAAGAGGAATAAGAAGAAAAAATAAGAGGAAAATAAGAAGAAAAAGAAAGAAAACTATGAAGAAGAAGGAATACTATGAAGAAGGAAAACTCATATGAAATAGGATGGAAAACTAAGAAGAAAAAGACGGAAAGAGGGAAAATAAAGAAAAATATATATATAGAAGAAGAAGGAAAAAAAGAAGTAAAAATAACCACGAGAAGAAAGAAAACTAAGAAGAAGCAGAAGAAGAAGAAGAAGAAGAAGAAGAAAAAGAAGAAGAAGAAGAAGAAGAAGAAGAAGAAGAAAACCTGAGACGAAGAAAGGAAAATTAGAAAATGAAGAAGGAAAACTACGAAGAATAAAGAAAAAATAAGAAGTATAACGAAGTAAAAGTAGAAAGAAAACTAAGAAGTAGAGGAAGAAGCAAACCGAAAAAGAGGGAAAACAAGGAAGAAAAGGGAAAATGGAGTAGTTTAAGACAAAAAAATAAAATAAAATAGAATAAAATAAAATAAAATGAATAAAAAAACAAAAAGGAGCACTTATTCTCTCTCTCTTTCTCTTACTTCTCTCTTTCTCTCTCTCTCTCTCTCTCTCTCTCTCTCTCTCTCTTTCTCTCTCACTCCTTTTCTCTCTTTTTCCTTCCCTCTCTCTCTCTTTCTCTCTCCCTCTCTCTCTCTCTCTCTCTCTTTCCCAATTTCGTATGGAGGGGACTTAAGGGAAGCCTTTCAGATTTTGAGATTGAACTTGTTTTCACTGTAGATACTAATAGGACGTGAGATAATGGTGCCGAGCTGCCAGGTCTAACCTCGAAATAGGTAGAAACAGTTTTGCTTGTCGCGTCGTCAATAAGTGGAATAAGTTTCCATCTGAGGCATTTGAATGCAATATGGTTCGAGAGTTTTAAGTTCACAATTTGGATAAGCATCTAAAAGGGTATATTTTTCTATCCAACCTAATTATAGACCAAAAGGTCTTTGGTCGGACACTCGTAATTGTCAACCGTTGTGACGTCCAGCCCATGCTCACCAAGGAGGCTTACTTTCATGGAATTAAAGGTGGTTTTCCTTCTTGAAAATGACCGGGGACTGTTGGGGTTGTGGGGGGGGGAGTGAGGAAATTATGACTGGACCTGCTCGAACTTGAGGCAGGTGTATGGCTAAGAACTCTAAAGAAAGAACAAGAAATCATGCCACATCAATTAAAAGGAATCCTTGGACACTAAGTGTTCATGTGTGTGTGTGTGTGTGGGGGGGGGTTATGTTTCGTCGCCCACGATGCGAGGAGGGTGGGAGGGCGGCAGACAGGAAGACGACCCGCCATTGATCTCTTCTTTTGGATCGGACGGTTCGTCCCTTTCTTCGATACCACAGTGAGTAGTATCACGAGTACACAAGGCGGAACTTTACACCAATAAATATACGTATGGTTGTACCTCCTGTGACCACAGCTGCACCAATCAAACTTAATGTGTAAACCCGCAGCAGCACATGCCGTGATACTGTCTTGGTCGAGGTACGTGGGGCACACGGGTTAAAAAAGAAAAAAAACCAAGTCCATAAATACATGAGGAAGTAGAGTAGATACATGAATTCCAAACCAGAGAAAAACTAAAGAAACAAATTAATAACGATAGTCTGTCTGAAAACCGTGCGGTTTGGACGTAGTGATGACCGCATCTTCAGGCCCAACTTACTACCTCAGGTAGTGTGTGACCTCGTTGCTCACAACGTCTTCCGGAATCGGCCCGGCCCTCCCTCCCCACAGCGGGCAGCGATCATACTGTCTGTGGGAGGAAGGTGGGAGGGGCAACGGTAACCATTGGTATTCCGCCCTGTGGACAGTGTCTTCCGGTCTCAGCCTGGCCCTCCCTCCCCACAAGGGGCACCAATCATATCGTGTGTGGAGGACAATGGGCGGAGCCACACAGACCAGGGGAGGGGCCACCCTGTTGACAGTATCTTTTACTCTCGGCCAGTCCCTCCCTTCCCCACAACGGGCACCAGTCATATCGCGTGTTGGAGGACAGCGGGAGGGGGCAACGCTACCCAGTGGCATGGCCGCCCTGATGACAATGTCTGCCTCACACACCAATGGTATCGGGTGGCGGAAAGCTTGACGTGACGACCCGGAGCGGCGGCGGCGGCGGCGGCGACCTTCTACTGCGGGGAGGGGTCTGTTGGCCCTGCTCTGACTCGGCCACCCCCGTAAGTAGGGGAATGTACCTATATGCTCCACAGTTGGACATATTAGAAAGACTATAACAAATTACCTGTGGTGTGTGTGTGTGTGTGTGTGTGTGTGTGTGTGTGTGTGTGTGTGTGTGTGTGTGTGTGTGTGTGTGTGTGTGTGTGTGTGTGTGTGTGTGTGTGTGTGTGTGTGTGTGAGTGTGTGTGTGTGTGTGTGTGTGTGTGTGTGCGTGTGTGTGTGTGTGTGCGTGTGTGTGTGTGTGTGTGCGTGTGTGTGTGTGTGTGTGCGTGTGTGTGTGTGTGTGTGTGTGTGTGTGTGTGTGTGTGTGTGTGTGTGTGTGTGTGTGTGTGTGTGTGTGTGTGTGTGTGTGTGTGTGTGTGTGTGTGTGTGTGTGTGTGTGTGTGTGTGTGTGTGTGTGTGTGTGTGTGTGTGTGTGTGTGTGTGTGTGTGTGTGTGTGTGTGTGTGTGCGAATGCGTGCCTATGATTGCCCTTCATTGCTTTTTGACAGACTAACCGAGGGTTGACCCCCACTGCTGCTGCTTGGCCGAAGAGTGCGATTCGTCACAATCACAGCACAAGTACAAGATATACTAGAAGACATTACCCCTAAGAACTTAGCTGACATGAGACGACTCAACCCAGATAACACACTCACAAAACCTTTTATACTCAATGACACCAAACAAATAATAAAAAACTTCAAACACAAAACACCCAACAATCACAAATAAACAAAATAACATTATCTAACATTCCTCAACACTACAATTACTCACAAAAATCTTCAATGGAACATTCAGCATGGGATACTTCCCCGACACATTCAAAACAGCTACGCTAACATTCATACCCAAACACGGAAAAAACCTCACAGACATAGATAACTACAGACCAATATCACTACTTGAAGTCCCAGGAAAAATACTAGAAAAACTCATACTACAAAGACTCCTCAAACACTTGTATAACAATAACCTAATAAACGAAAATAAACACGGATTCACAAGAAGAAGAGGAACACACACAGCCATGGCTACAACTTACGAAACAATAGCCATAAACCAGCAACACAAACGCGGTTGTAACATAAAAGTATTTGACAAAATATGGCACACAGGACATAAAATGCACCAAACACACCTAGACATACTAACAAAAATACTTTGCAATTACCTCCAACCAGAAAAGCACTAATATGACACCGTT
>NW_027467716.1:2054430-2061930 GCF_046742065.1 Oratosquilla oratoria
GGGACATTTCGCCACTCCCCCGATAAGGCTCCCCACGGAGCGCCATGTATCTAAATGTCCAGCAATATTGTATAGACCTTTCCCAATGTTAGTTTTTTGCATTTATAACCATATATCAAAACCATTGTATTTAGTTGAAAATGTAACAAGAGTTACGAAACGTCCTGCCAGTAAACAATAGAATCGACTTTATTCGTCTCCATGCCCTACACTTTCGGAGAATTCCTGTATTCCTTAAGTAAGGATGAAAAACGCCTCTTTCGAAGAATTGAAAGTCTTCAGAAAAAGATCATCAACGCTGAGATTTCCGTCGCATTTAACACTACACACACACACACACACACACACACACACACACACACACACACACACACACACACACACACACACACACACACACACACATATATATATATATATATATATATATATATATATATATACATGTGTGTGTGCATATACATATATATATGATGAATGGTTTAGACAGATGAGAGACTGGGTGGAGGAAGAATAAGCGAAGATGGGCTGGAACTTTTTATTGCTTATACGTTTCGACCGACTCGGTCTTACTGAAGAAGACCGAGTCGGTCGAAACGTATAAGCAATAAAAAGTTCCAGCCCATCTTCGCTTATTCTTCCTCCACCCAGTCTCACATATATATATATGTATATATGTACATATATATATATATATATATAAATATATGTATGTATGTAAATATATGTATATATATATATTTATATATATAAATATAATCTGTATATATAATATATATATATATATATATATATATATATATATGCAAACATGGCCCTAAACAGAATAAAGCCCCAGGCATTGATATGTTGAATGCCGAGATTTTGAAGGCAGGCTGTGGCATCCTTCTTACATAACTTACCGAACTAGTGGGACTGATATGGACGCAAGAAGAAACACCTGACGGAATAAACGATGCCATCATTGTAGCTCTACACAAGAAGGGAGATAAAACTTTTTGTGATAACTTTCGAGGTCTGTCGCTACTCACCACAATCTACAAAATCATCGCCAGGGTGATATATAAACGGCTCCTACCATACACTGAACCATTGTTCAGGCCTAACTGATCAACATCAGAGCACATCTTCACGCTTCGCCAGGTACTGGAAAAGAGATGGAAGTACGCTCAGGATCTTCATATAGTATTTGTAGATTTCAAGGAGGCGTACGATTGTATCCATAGAGAAAGTCTTCAGAAAGTCTTGGCCCTCCTTGGAATCCCATCCAAGCTGATGAGACTCGTTCAAACTCTATGCAACAGTACGACCTCCCGTGTGAGGGTCTCAGGAAAGTTTGGTGAGCCTTTTCAGATTATATCTAGTGTGAGGCAAGGATGCCTATTAGCACCCAGTCTCTTTAACTTGGCCCTGGAATGGGTATTCCGACAAGTAGTGAGGGATGGCAGTGGAGTTATGATAGACAGTTTAGGGCTAAAAGAACTCGCCTATGCAGATGGCGTGGTCATCCTCGCAGAAGACATGAGATCTTTAGACTTGGCATTCTGTGAACTTGTGGGAGTCGCTGGAAAAATAGGGTTAAGAGTAAGCGAAACTAAAACAAAGCTTATGCACGTCCAGAGGAGAAGACCGTTTGCTGGTGGACATGTTATTGTAGCTGGATTCAACTTGGAGCTTGTTGACAGTTTCACATACCTTGGCTACAAATAGTCACCAGAAAATGATATATATCTCGAAGTGGATGAGCGCATCAGAACCACAACGAAAGCATTACACGGATTAAGATCTTTGTTCAATTCAAATATTACAAAGGATTACAAAGGCGGAGCATGCCGACAGGAGACCTTTTGGTCCATATCTAGGTCGGATGCGAAAAAATCATAATAATAATGATAGAATAATAAATAAAAAATATAATAATGTAAATAACAAATAAAATACATAAATAAATGCATAGGTATAGTTAAATGATAAACAAACAGGTAAATAGTAAATAATAATAAATTGACAGATAACTAATAATAAATGAAAATCAAGTAGACAAATGATAACACAACAAAAACAAATAATATAGAATAAATTATAATCATTACAGCATCTTGCTTAGGTGTTTATCTAAATGATTCTTAAAGCTTCGAACTGAACTACATTGCACTACCTGTGCAGGAAGTTTATTCCATTCATTAACTACACGGCTGGCAAACTTGTTTCTACCTACTTCCAAATTGAATCTATTTCCGGACAGTTTGAGACCATTGTTTCTTGTCTGATTCTCATTCAATGTGAAAATTTTGTCACTTTTGATGTTGACAATTCCCTTTAGAATTTTAAAGACCTGTATCAAGTCACCTCTGAGTCTACGCTTTTTTAGGGAAAACAGATTCATATGTTTTAGTCGATTTTCGTATGATTTATTTTTGATATTTGGAATCAGTTTTGTGGCTCGCCGTTATACTTTTTCCAGTCTGTCAATGTCTTTAATGAGATTCGGTGACCATACGGAAACAGCATATTCCAAATGTGGACGAACTAACGATATATATAGCTTGTTAATGAGTGATGGACTTTTGAAATCAAAAGATCGCGCAATCAGTCCTAGAATCTTATTTGCTATCTAAAAAAACAAAGACAAGGCTACATTCAACCATGATACGGCCTGGGATCACATTTGGGGCCGAAACCTGGAGCCACAACCAACTCACAGAGACAAAATTACTCAAATTTGAGAATAATACTCTCAAATCAATCTGCGTCCGGTATATGATGTCGAGTTAAATTTATGGAGAAGGCGTTACACACGTGAAGTCCGGGATCTAATACCCATGCCTCAAGTGACTGATCACATTAGATCATCGAGAATAAAGTGGGCAGGAGACCTCGAGAACGCCCCCTCACTAGATGGAAGAATGTGGTGGAGAAGGACTTGCGAACCCTGGACGTCGACCCCGACGATATAGAGATGTTAGTAGCAGATCGGAGAGTCTGCAGGCATCTTGTTGCAGCGGCCAGGGGCTTCAGTGGGCCTCTAGCGCCAGAGGAGTAATATATATATATATATATATATATATATATATATATATATATATATATATATATATATATATATATATATATATATATATATGCAAAGAAATCACAAAACACACGTGATGAACCATTTTGGCAGAAACCATCGGGAAATTAAAAAAACAGATACCGAACGTTTTCGTCTATTAAAACATTTTCAAAGGTACCTTTGAAAATGCCTTAATAGACGAAAACGTTCGGTAACTGTTTTTTTTTTCAATTTCCCGGTGGCTTTTGAAAAAAAAAAAAAAAAAAAAAATAAATATATATATATATATATATATATATATATATATATATATATACTGTATATATATACATATATATGTATATATATACATATATATATATATATATATACATATATATATGCATGTATGTATATCTAAGTCTAAATAAAAATATTCTTCTAAAAAACGCTGTGGAAGTCGGGGACAGGTGGTATTACGGTGACACTTTGTCCTAAAAATATTCTTGAAAAAGCGCTTGGGTAAGTCGGGGTCAGGTGGTATTCTTCTTCTTCTTCTTCTTCTTCTTCTTCTTCTTCTTCTTCTTCTTCTTCTTCTTCTTCTTCTTCTTCTTCTTCTTCTTCTTCTTCTTCTTCTTCTTCTTCTTCTTCTTCTTCTTCTTCTTCGCGTTCTTCTTCCCGTTCTTTTTCTTCTTCTTCTTTTTCTTCTTCTTCTTCTTCTTCTTCTTCTTCTTCTTCTTCTTCTTCTTCTTCTTCTTCTTCTTCTTCTTCTTCTTCTTCTTCTTCGCGTTCCTCTTCTTCTTCTTTTTCTTCGCGTTCTTCTTCTGCTTCTTCTTCTTCTTCTTCTTCCTCTTCTTCTTCTTCTTCGCATTCTTCTTCGCATTCTTCTTCTTCGCGTTCTTCTTCTTCTTCTTCTTCTTCTTCTTCTTCTTCTTCTTCTTCTTCTTCTTCTTCTTCTTCTTCTTCTTCTTCGCGTTCTTCTTCTTCCTCGCGTTCTTCTTTGCGTTTTTCTTCGCGTTTTTCTTCGCGTTCTTCTTCGCATTCTTCTTCGCGTTCTTCTTCGCATTCTTCTTTGCGTTCTTCTTCGCGTTCTTATTCCTTGCGTTCTTCTTCCTCGCGTTCTTCTTCACGTTCTTTTTCGCATTCTACTTCGTGTTCTTCGCGTTCTTCTTCGCGTTCTTCTTCCTCGCGTTCTTCTTCGCGTTTTTATTCGCGTTCTTAGTGTTGGGGATCCCGTGTTGGGGTTCCGCCTCGAGGCCGAGGTCGAAGGGGAAAACGAGGGATTATAGCGCAAAAAGCTGCGGCCGTAGGCCGCTGTTTGCGCAGCCAAGCCGCCGGCGAAGCAGGGGAGGGCGAAGCCCGCGGCTTCTATATACATATATATATGTATATATATATATATGTATATATGTATATATATATATACATTTGGGAATGGATGCGAAGAGGAGACTGTATGAAGGCGTGATTGTGCCAACAGCACTGTATGGGGCAGAAACGTGGAACATAAGAGAAGAGAGAAGGAGTTTGAATGTGTTTGAGATGAGGTGTCTGAGAAGTATGGTGGGGGTTACTAGGCTAGATAGAGTGAGAAATGAGGAGGTGAGGAGGAGAACAGGGGTGAAAAAGGATTTGGGAGATAGGGTTGATGAAAGAATATTAGGATGGTTTGGACACATGGAAAGAATGAGTGAAGAAAGACTAGTAAAAGAGGTATGGAAGGCAGATGTGGAGGGAGTGAACATGAGGGGACGTCCTAGGATGAGGTGGATGGATGGGGTGAAGGGGGCTTTGAGGAAGAGGGGAATGTCTGTTGAGGAAGGAAGGGAGAGGACGGAAGACAGAGGTGAGTGGAGAATGGTTGTATATGGATGATGTTGTGACTGCATGAGGAGGAATGGGCAGGGGGTTGGGGGGTGGGGTAGTATGTGTGAGTGAATTTTGACGCAGCCCGAAGGGATTTCTCCCCGTCCTCGCCTTATATGCAAAGGGGGACGGAGAGGGGGGGTCGCCGATTAAATGAAGCGGCCTTGCTGTGGATGTACTGTGTCTTGCGACACTGCTTCTGACCCAGGGCGGTGGGCAGGGTGCAGGGATGACCCGTCATCCAGGAGGTGCTCAGATGAGAGGGAGGGTGGGAGGGGTGTGGAGTGTATTTAGGGATGAAATGGGTGGGAGTGTTTTTATGCCTTTCCCTTTCTGGCTACCTCCCTTATAAGGGGGAAAAAGCCTTGGTATATGTATGTATGTATATATATATATATATATATATATATATATATATATATGTATATATATATATATATTTTTATATATATATGTATATATGTATATATATATATATATATATATATATAATATGTACATACATACATATACCAAATGCTTTTTTCCCCTACACGGGGGGTAGCTAAAAAAAAAATAAAAGCATAGAAAACACTCCCACCCATTCCATTTCCTATATATTCTACTTCCCTCCACCCTCCTCCCTCCCTCTTATCTTGGCACCTCCTGGATGACGCGTCATCCCTGCATCCTGTCCACTGCCCTGGGTCAGAAGCAGTGTCGCAAGATGCAACACATCCACAGCAAGGCCGCTTCATATATTCGGCGACCCCCCCTCCCTTTCCGTCCCCTCATGCAGAAAAGGAAAAGACGGGGAGATATCCCTTCGGGCTGCGTCAATTTTTTTTCTTCTCATGCATACTTCCTCACCCCCATCCTCCACCCACTCCCCCTCATGCATCACAGCATCATCTATACATAATCCCTCTCCATTCACCCTTATCTTCTGTCCTCTCCAACTCTTCCTCCACAGACATTCCTCTCTTTTGTAATGCCCCTTTCACCCCATCCATCCATCTCATCCTAGGATGCCCCCTCATATTCACTCCTTCCACCTCTGCCTTCAACACTTCTTTTACTAATCTTTCTTCACTCATTCTTTCCATGTGTCCAAATCATCCTAATATTCTTTCATCAACCCTATCTCCTAACTCCTTTTCCACCCCTGTTCTCCTCCTCACCTCCTCATTTCTCACTCTATCTAGCCCAGTAACCCCTATCATACTTCCCAGGCATTTCATCTCAAACAAATTCAAACTCCTTCTCTCTTCTTCTCTTATGTTCAATGTTTCTGCCCCATACAGTGCTGTTGGCACAATCACTCCTTCATACAACCTCCTCTTAGCATCCATTCTCAGATGTCTATTCCTCATTACACTTTTTAATACTCCAAGGCATTTACTCGCTTCTCTCAATCAACATTCTACCTTCACCAACCCACTGCTCCCTTTCCTGCCACATTCGCACACAAGTATCTAAAACTATCCACTTCCTCCAGTCTGTCACCCATAAGGCTCACCTCCATCCTGCTGTCACTCTCTCCCCTTGTACATCTCATCATCTTACTTTTGCCCATATCTATCTTCAGCTTCCTTCTTTGACACACCTTCTCAAACTCTGTCAATAACTTCCTCAATCCCTCCTCTGATCCTGCTACAAGCGCAGTGTCGTCAGCAAACAACAAATGGCTCACTTCCCACTTTTCTCCAATTTCTTTAGTCATCTCTAGCCCCTGACCCACTACCCTTGCATTCACCTCTCGCACTACCCCATCCATGTAAAGAGTGAACAGCCAGGGCGACATAACACATCCCTGACGAAGTCCCACCTTTACCTCAAACCATTCACTCTCTCCATTTCTAATCCTAACACAAGCTCTACTACTCTCATAAAAACTCTTGGCTGCTCTTAACAGCTTTCCTCCTATCCCATATATCTGCAGTACCTCCCACAGTGCCTTCCCGTCTACCCTCTCGTAAGCCTTTTCCAGATCCATAAAAGCCCAAAAAACATCCTTACCTTTTCCTATAGCTTTCTCACATATCTGTCTTACCACAAAAATCTGATCTACACAACCCCTACCTGTCCTAAACCCACACTGTTTCTCACCGATTACTCCCTCTGTTCCTCTTCTAATTCTCTCAATCAAGATCCTCCCATAAACCTTCCCAACTACACTCAACAAGCTGATCCCTCTGAAACTACTACACTCACACTTGTCCCCTTTTCCTTTGTAAAGCGGAACTATACAGGCACTCCTCCAGTCCTCCGGCACTCTACCGTCTCTTAAAGAAACATTAGATAACCTCCCCAGCCAGTCCACTATAACTGCACCTCCTTTCCTCAGACATTCTGCATGGCATCCATCCAGACCAGGTGCCTTACCTGCTCTCATCATCTTAACAGCTGCTTTCACTTCATCTTTCCCTATTTCTCCTCCATTTTCCTCACTCATCACTCTCATTTTCTTAGTGCTTCCCACTGCGACTACCTTTCCCTCCCTATCCTCCTTCACATTTAGCAACACCGTAAAATACTCTGCCCACCTTCCTCTCACTGCCTTTTCTTCCATTATCATCTCTGCATCTGCACCTTTTACCTTTTCTTCTCTTCTTGATTCG